>NC_043706.1:136012136-136093480 GCF_006229205.1 Suricata suricatta
TTTTTTTTTTTTTTTAAAGCTAGAAGTAGATCATCTCTGCCCAAGGGCGCACAGCCACCAATTTGTGGACCCAAACCAGTCTGATGATTTTAATGCCCACGTTCACTTCATTTACTTCCTCCTTCAAGTGAACAGGCACTGAGGACAACTGTGTCCACACTCCACTCTGCACAGGCGCACAGCAAATGCCCTGGAAGGAGTTCTGACCACGGCATCCACCAGTCGCGCCTGTGAAGTGTGCGTGTTTTCACACACTGGGCATGTGACCTCGCATTAATTTAGTCACTCTTCCTGGGTCCCTGCTCTTTGTTAGAGACTCAACTGGGTGGCAGGCATGGAAGGTCTGTGGAGTGCCGTCCATCTGCCCTCAAGGAGGCAGTGTCTGGGGACAAGACACAAACACATCCACCAAGGACATAGTAGGAACCTCCCCTAGGAGACACCGCTGACGCGGTGGGCCTTTTCAAACCCAGTGAACTTAACATCAGTTTTACCCTGGGACCCCCATGGTACTGGTCCCACCACGCTGTACACTGTCACTACATTTAAAAAGTCAACAAGGCTACCTTCAAGATGTTGACACTATTAAGCCACCTTGTATTAAGATGAGATGAGGGTGTAATTTATTCATTCCACACGTTTACTGAGGACCTACTATGTGCCTCTATGAGAGTGAGAGAGGGCAGGTTTAACGACACAGGGAGGTCTGTACAGTTAATGAAATTCATCAAACTGCCCTCGTGCCCTCTGGAGTCTGGTCCAAGTAGGCCGCACTGGAACCCCAGTTGAAGGGCGTACCCCCAAGGGCACTGGCCTGGCAGGAGTGGTTAGGGCGCCACTTCCTATTCCCATGGGAAGGCCATCTCCCAAGTAACCAATGACCCTGAAGGCACTGGTTTTGATGCCATAAGGATTGTTTACAGAGAACACTTCCGAGATTAAGAAGAAGTTTGTAACGGTGAAGCAGTTGCCATTGCTAAGCCCTTATCATTGAGTCCAAAGCATGGATTCTTGTTAAGGCATCAGTTCATCTCTGACTTGAACTCTTATGTCAGGAAGCCTGAGGCTATCTAAAACTCTAGGGCTCCTTGCCCTCCTGTTCTCCCCTCTATCTGGAGATCAGCCACAAGTGTGGGTGCACACGCCATAAGTGCCAGTCAGATCGGGGACTCGGGAAGAGCTCCGACCTGCAGCGAGGCCTGCTCGGGCCTGACCACAGGAACGTGGCATCCTGAGTCACAGGAGGGGCTGAATGAGGACCTGCGACCCTGGGGGACCTACCAAGGCTGACTACACCCCGACTTCATGCCCCCTCTGCCTTGCTCACCCATGTGGAGGCAGAAGACATCACGGCCCACAGCACCACGTGGCCACCAGCATGCACACACACACTTCATTTCTTTGTCCAGCCATGCCCAGATCTTTCCTGAAGAGCTAATAGGACAAGGGGCTGAAAGGAATAAAGGAATGGCCAAGGCACAGATCGTGCCCCCAGAGTTATCTAGTACAGCAGCCCTCCAGCCGCCACAACCCTAGTGCCGTCTGCGTCCCTAAGTTCGGTTCAGATTCATGACATTGTGCTTACGCTTTCTGGACCAATGTCCCCCCCCCCCCACCTCCCAGGGACTCCACAGTAGAGAAGCTGTACATCACTGAGTCCTGTGGCCCACCTTCTCCCTACCAGAGACAAAACCTAAAAATCCTGGCAGGGACCTGTCTTAGAGACCGGTCCCTGGGCCAACGTGGTCCAGCAGGGCTGAAAACTGTGCAGGGACAGTCTCTGTCACGTACGAAGCACTTCATAGTAAAGCACCAGGCTTTACAGAGGCCTTTCTTACCTCCTTTCAAAGAGCAGATGGGGATTAATTGTGCAAAGAGCCAGACTTCTTACACTTTCTAGATAAGTGACCTTGACAAGCAGCTTAACCTCTCTCTGCCTCAGTGTTTTCGTTCATAGAATGGGAGCATCGAAATCCTTACCTTGTAGGGTTTCTATGGGGATCAAGTGAGCTAATGCATGTAAAACACTTAAAACCTTGCCTAGCACAAAGTAAGAATTATATGTAAATATTAGCTATATTATTATTATTATCATCATCATCTCCCTGATATCCATGGTGACAAGATCAGCCAGGTCAATTTCATCCACTCTGAGCAACTGGATGACATTGGATGTGACTCAAGAGAGGGGAAGAGCCTGGGTGGGAAGCAGAGAGCAAGAGCTCTAGTCCTGGCTTCCACCAGTTATCTCCCTGTTAGCAAGTCACCCTGCCTCTGTGGCCCTCAGTTTTCCCCACTGCAAAATGGGAGCTGGGACTAATTTGACCCTGAAGCCCCAACTAGCTTGGAGCTCTCTGCGCATCTCTGATCTTTGCAGCTTGACGGATAGGTCAGAAGAGCAGGGAACCACTTCTTAGCCCCCGTACACAGGAGAGGGAGCCAGCTCCTCCTGGAAGGGGGTGAACACCGTGACCCTTGGTTTCTCCCACACCTCCCAACCACCCTGATGCAGGCCCGAGACCCAGCACTTGGTGCAGGAATGGGGGGTGTGCTGCAGTCTGGGCTTCGAAGCAGAACCTCCCCTTCTTATCTGTGGTACGTTTCTCGAATTTCTAGGATAAATCCCACCTAGCCCTGGTGTATTATCCCTTTTGTATGTTGCTGGATTTGGTTTGCTAGTGTTTTGTTGAGGATGTTTACATCTGTATTCATAAAAGATTTTGGTCTGCAGTTTCTTTTTCTTTCAGTAGTTTTGTTGTTGGTGTCAGGTTTAATATTAGCTTTATAGACTGAGTTGAGAAGTGTTTCTTCCTCTTCATTTTGGAAGTTGCTGAGGAATGGGATACTTTTTAAAAGATCTGAGAGAACTCATTTGTAATGCCATGTGGCCCCAAGCTTTTATTTATGGGTAGTTTTTTGATTACTAACTCACTTACTACCCATTACAGGTCCATTCAGATTTTCTATTTCTTCTTGGGTCAGTTTCAGTAGTTTGTCTTTCTAGGAATTTATTTCATGAGGTTGCCTACTTTGTGGCCATTGTCTCTGTGGTCACACATCAGTATTGTTTTATTATGGAAATAGGGGAAGGGGAGAAAAAATAAGCCTGAAAAAGTAAAAGCAAATAGAAAATGAGAGTAATTTTCAGACATGCAGGGACAGGGGAGCAGCAGCCCTGGACCCCGGTGAGGGTGAAGGAACAGTGGAGTAAGCCCCAAAAGGGGAGACTGGTGTTTTGTGTTTCTCACCTGCTGTGAAATGCATGTCAGTCCCCCAGAGGAGAGAGCTGGGGATTCACACGAAGTGACTTCAGCACAGGCTGAGGGCCCCACGCTCTTTGCTTTGCTTTCTCCTACTCTGAGTAACGCCAGGACCAAGAGAAATCTACATACTAAGCAGTTTCCAAGAATTGTCAAATTCTGGAGCTGAAATATTTCAAGATTGACAATAAACTAACACTTTGAGGCAAACTGTAAGATTCCTTCCTTTCCTTTGACTTGCTTAGTCTGCCTGTAACAGACACCCCAACCAAGATCACTTCCACACTGAACCGGCGCATCAGGACCTGCGGTGCCTGGCAAGGGGGAGCCTGAAACCCTCTGGCTCTCCTAGTGTCCGACGTAGCAGTGCGCACCCAGGCCTCACCTTTAGCTCTCTCGGAAACGTGCATGATCAGTAAGAGCAATTTGTCCACAAGCAATCCACTGTCTTCCTTTTTATCTGTTTCATTTACTGGATATAATTAGAGCTCAGGATCAATTTAAAAAAAAGTTCTTATGTTCCAATCCCAATCAGACAAATGTGAAAACCGGCTTTAAATCACTTAAAGTTGAATTTTTTAGAATCAGAAGGTAATTTCAGGCAATTCTAAAAGTGGAACCAAGTTTATTTGGTAGAGAAGTATGCTGGGGTCAGGTGGGTCTCTGCTGGGGCCCATCACTCTTTGCAATTGGCAGAGTGTGGACAGGATCGATACTGTTATTGCAAGGATCATCTCACTTAATCCCCACGGCAACTTTGCAGAGCATGAAATGGAGGCCATAGAATAATGACTGGCGTGCTCAGCGTCACATAGCAACAAACACACACACACACACACACACACACACACTGCTTTCCACTAATTCAGCTTCAGAAGCCCTCAAATTGGTGTCAGCTAAACGTCTTCATATCTGGCCCTTATGTCTGGTGGCTGAGTTTACCGCAGTCCAGTGGGCCTCAGCCTTGGATGCACGTTAGAATCACAACGCTGATATCCTGAGCCCCGTGGAGTTAGAATCCCCTGGAGGTGACTTTAATCATCAGCAAGCATGAAGCAATCCTGGAGGGGATTCTAATCATCAGCCAGCTCTGAAAACCATCCCCGCAGCCTTGAGAGTCTCCTGAACTCTCTACAAGCTTGGGTTAAAAGGAATAATTTCTGAGCCATATTTTGCTTTAACACCACGAAAGTTTTTCTTGAAAAACCTTAGGTTAGTTTGGCGCAACTAAGACATGGTCTGTTCAGAGAATACTCATATTCAGGTGCCTGGGGGATTTCAATAGAGTGTGCTCACCAACGAGAGAGTCCCGGAACTCCAACGACAAGTGCTTGGGTTTCAGGCAAAGCTTCCTGGAGGAGATGACGTCTGAGCCAGATATTAAAAGATTGATTACAACGAATAGCCACCCAGAGGTGGGAGAGATGCTCTAGGCAGAGGCCCAGGCACACATGGGGTGCACCGTGCGCCTTGTGCGGGAGCAGGAGGCCTCAGTTACTGGGTGTGGGTTGCAAGGCAGGCAATGGGCAGAGCCAAAGCAGGAGAGGAAGCGTGTGAAGAGCCTTGGGTGCCTTCAAACCAGTGTGAATTTTGTTCTGTACGTGGCAGGGAGCTGTCACAGAGACTCAGTGCAGTGAGCAGTACCGTCAGATTTTCACGTGGGGTGCATGGAGCCCGGGGGCTCTTCAGGGCACAGAGGGAGGCGGTGGGGCCGACCAGGACAGCAGAAGTGGACTCCAAAAAGGGGCAGCAACGGTCTGGGGCTTGGGAGATGGAGTCATGGTAGAGGTCTGGGGACAGGATGCCAGGGATGTTCCCCACCTTTCGGCTTGGTGACAAGCATGCAAGTCACCAAGGGGAAACACAGGAACGGGGGCAGGTTAGGGGGTGCTGACTGTGCCTTTGGGTGCCCACAGATAGCTGGAGGCGGGGCGGGGAGGTGCCCCACAAGTAGCTAGGAAAGCCTAGAGACAGTTTGCGTCCCCGTACTTACGAAAGAATGACATGGTTTGTAGAAATTCACTGTGAAGTAGTAGAGATGTGAGTCGATTCTGTTAGTTATCCTACAAGTATCAGTTGATCTGGCAGTTTAAAAAAAAAACTTTGAGTTGCTCATGTTTCTCATCTGAGATATTAACCTGAATTCATCTCTCATGCTGGAAGATCATTTTTTGAAAATCAACATTTATCACTTCTCACCCTCTTGGGTAAGATCAAGTGAAATCAACATATATTATCTTTTCCTAACTTTCTCTTCCCTGACTCCTGTCAGCTGTGCCCTCACCAAGTCCAGTCGTCTCTTGGTCTAACTGGATAGTGGTGAGGATGATAGAATAAAGCCAAAAGACAATGAAAGGAAAAGCTTTGCAAATAGATTCAGGTGCTCCGTGCGGCAGGGAAAGGTGTGGGGAGAGCGGGTGCGGCATCACGGCACCTGGGCTTGCATCCGCCCGTCCTGACGCTGGGGGCTGGGGCATCACAGGAAACCCCTTAATCCCCAGAGCCTCCAGTTCCTAAACCGTGAAGTAGCAAGGGCCTTCCTGGATGGTGGCTGGAGCGGACTGAGACCCTGTCTGTCCCTCCCTCCCGGCCCCGGGGGGTGACAGAGCCTGGCACGGAGGAGGTGCTCCTTAAGTGTTCAGTTGAGTGTGTGTGTAAGTTCACCTCAAGGGCCTTTTCCTGGGGATTTCTGCACAAATACTAGTTTGTTTCTCTCTTCATTCCCACACCTCATTCCTTCCTCACTCCTCTTTCCTCACGTCTGTAAAAGGCTCCTCTGTGAATATGGAACTAGGGACCAGAGGGACAGAGTTCTCTTTGGTGCAGTGACAGCCTTGATGGTATCAAATTACTCCATGAGTCGGGAGACCAGAGGTCATGGCTCTTGTGCCGCTGGACCCTGTCAGCAAAGTGCACCTGTGCTTTTCCAGGGACTATGAAAAATTTTAAGATCTGAAAAAAACATGACAAGCTCTAAAGCATGAAAACTACAAAATCAAAATTAATAAATGTTTAATGTCTACAAGACCCATGATGATGTCAACTTCATTAATTGTTAATTTAATTAATTAAATTTAGCTTTCATGGAAGTTTTACCGCATTTTAGAAGTGATCTGTGGGTGGGGTTTCTCTCTCTTTATAATAATTCCCAAGCACACATATGATTACACAAAAACCGTTACCAATTAATTATAAAGTGAGTTGCCCATAAGTAAATCTAAAAGGGAGCTGACCTCCAGCCCCACGCCCCCTCTCCCGCCCCATGCTGCCTTTGTTACGAGGAGCCCACTGGGCGTGCGCAGCTGAGAGAACTCTCTCTGGTCTCAAGGCTCCTCCCCACTATTGACCGCGCCCCCCAAATGTATCAGAACGTCTTCTGGAGAGGCCGGAAGTGAACAGTCCCATGGGGGGAAGAGGAGATGTGTTCTGTGTGGCCCCACAGCTCAGAGCCAGGAGTGGATGCCAATCCTGCCCAGTTCAAGAAGGAAATGCCCAACACTCAGAAGCCCCCACCCCAAAGATATTTAGGATGGGGGAGTTAGCACCCTGCCATTTGGGGGCGGGGACGGTTGTTTAGTGCCTAAGTGATCCCCCCTACGGCAAACTCCCGAGGAAGAAAATGTTAGAAAAGTAACGAAGGGCCTTCTAAAGCATTAAAAGGGAGTGTGTAACCTTAGCATAGCCTCTGTCATCTGAATGCCAATGACGTTTGGAGCAGCCATACTGGAACTGCTTGCAGATAACCCCAGGGCCAGCTCAAGATCACATTTTTACCAGTCCTATTTTCCTCATTGCTGGCTTTTATTATTACCTAATGTTGAAGTTCTTTCCACGTAAGCACAGTCAGGACATCCGGTATGGCCCAGTTTTTAGTATGTATATTTCAGTTGATTGTCAAATGATTGAAGTTCTGGACAGCATTGGGGTCAGAGTCTATGCTCACATCTGGCACTCGTAACTAAAAGATCTTTGCAACCACACGCTGCCCACAAAGCTAAGAACCACAGTTCATGGTCGTTAGAAATTTTGCTTGTTAGAAAATCATTGGTTATGTTTACTTAATCTAATTCTTAAGTGCCCCTTAATCCAATATCAAAAAAACTGAATCCAGAAGTTACATGATTTTTTAAAATAAATTTGTGAATAACTATGATAGAACTCTCAATGCATCATCTGAAAAATCTAATATAGTAGAAAAAGTAACTTACACACACTTAAATGGTAATGTTAAATGACAGAATAAAAAGGAAGCTCTCCTCCTAACCTACTTTTTAGGTGAATTTTAGAAGTTTCTAGCGTTTCTGTGGCCAAAACGAGCACTCACAAGACCCGAGATCATGGCTTCACAGCCGAGCGGAAATAAATGATGCCCAGTGCTAATACTTTTGACAGAATTGGAGCAGAAGAAATAAATAATTTCATTCACTCTTAATTTGTATACTAGACCATCCAGAAAAGTCCCAGATTTGCTTTTCACAGCATTTGATCTGTGTGCTAGGTTTATTTCAAATAAGGAGCCAGCTAGAGTGAAATCAAATGTCTTCCAACATGAGCAATTTTATTTGAAAATCTGCAGAAACAAAAAGTAAACGATCTCTATGGTGTTTTCAGATTGTAACATCAAGTGATAATGTGTGCGACACCGAACATCCAAAACCCTAAACTTCTTTGCAAGGTAGATGGTGGAGGCTCACGTGGGCAGTAAATCAGCCAGCCGTCAAGCGACGCACTGCGGCCACCACAAGCGCCCCAGCATTCCTGCCAGTGGTCTTTTTGTGCTGCAGCAGAAGGGTCTTCTCATAGACCCTCTTGCAAGCGATCAGGCTTCTATTCCATAGAAATTCAGCATTTGGATGATTTTTGACTTTTAAATGGCAATTTCGTATGATTCAATCTGATATTTGAGAAGTAGGAACCTTTAAAGCGTTTTGGAATGATCGCATGAGTTTTTCAATTTCCTGTTTGTAGTAGGCGGACTGTCACTGCCCAATATCGAGGTGCTTATTGGTTTTTCTTAAGATTATATAACCGGTTAGATAAAATAATACACTGAAGGGCGTCTTGGTATTCACGCTGGAGCAGAAGCCCTGCTACCAAGTTGTCAGAAGAAAAAGCAAGCAGTGATGTCTCCCCCTACTGGTGAAGAGAGGAGTCGGCAAGTGGAAAGCCAACGAGGTGGGGGTGGCGGAAGCATGAATAAAGCTAAGAGAAAACACAGAGGAGAAAGAGAAGAAAGGGAGAAGCGAGAGAAGTAAAGGTGAAGAGAAGAGAGAAAGGGAAGTGGGAGGGAAACCCATGAAAAGAAAAGATGGAGGGGAAAGCAGAGAAGAGAACTGGGAAGGCCAGAAAGAAAGAAAATTAAGTAGAAAAATCAACAAGAAATGAGCAAATAGGAATCAGAAGCAAAGGTAAAAAGGAGGAGGTGTACAAACATTTTTCATGGATCATCTCCACCGTAACCCTGAAAATATTGACCAAGTTCTCAAATGGGATTGCAGCCATGAAGGTTTATCAACCCACCCTCCTGGGGATTTGTGCAAAATGAGGAAAAGTTCTGAGCTTTTAAAAAAAAAATGTGGATGTCTCCTAATCATTGAGTCTTTTCTAAGAAGGAGATGTTCCAAAATGCTAAGTTAATAGTATGAGAATGATAGTCATTGCACTACCCTTGGTTGGAATCTGACAAAAATTCATAGCTCCATGGAGCTAATAGGAAGCTTTATATGGACGCAATCCAGTAGAACAAAGTCTGGTCCCTGGTACCGCCGAATGGGATTGGTCGTCCAGAGGAAAACCGGTTTGAATGTGGCAAATTATCTTTAAAGTTACGGGTGCAGCAGGATTTAGACACTTTAGGTTCATGGTCGCAGTAACTGTGCTCACTGATATCACTGCCAAGGTTAAACTGGTGGGATGTGAGGTGGGGCAAAGAGTAGGTTAATTATTAATATGAAACTGTGTTTCCCTATCACAGAGGAAACTCTGCAACTATACTCAGAAAGACAGGCCTCTTTTTAAAAAAATGCTTAAAGAAATCTCTAGAGGAGGTGCTTGAAGTCCGTTAACACAAGTCAAAGTTCAAAATAGTCATTTTGAAAATATTTCTGAATGACTTATATTTAGATTTTTTTTAATTAAATGCTTTAGGCTAAATTTATTTCCATGTATTTAAGTCCTTAGGCTTCGCCCCTGGCAAACTGGACAGCATTTTCAACAGTCCGGCTGGGATGTTACTGTTTAAACAAGTTGCAAGTTCGGCCGCAGGAGAAGGCCAACGGGTGTGGACAGGAGTGGAGCCAGGTTTGGAGGGGCTTTCTCTTTACGAGAAGGAAAACGGCATGCAGGACCCGGGCCCTGGAGGGGCCACGATCCTAAGCCTCATGGTTTCAGAGTAAACCCGCCCCAGGTCCGCAGTCTTGTCGGCGTCAGCAGTGATGTTAGTGTGAGGCCTCAGAAGACTCCTCCAGCCCCACCTAGACCTCTGGTGAACTCTAAGGATCGGACGGACCCCTTTTTCCCTGGAGGCTCTGGTGGGGGCCTGTCCATGGGCCCTGCCGTGAGCGTGGCTGGAGGGGTGTGATCAGGGAGGAGAAAACGGACAGACACCTAGAGAGAGGAGGGAGGAGGAGGGGGCAACTCTCCCCTCTTGCCTGCACCCCTGACCTTGAAAATTTCCAGCTCTGCCCTCTAACAGAGTTCTCTATGAGCCGCTAAGAGTCCCTCTTGCACTGATCCCTAAAATAGAATTTGCCAATTAGGTTTCAATAAAAAAAGGCTTCCTGCAAGTCAACAGAGACAAGCAAGTCTGGTTTGCAATTTTATCTTTCCTCAGAGCTGAGGGTACTGTGCAGACAGAAGGTATGAGAGTAGCGAGGGCTCCAGGAGGGAGGACTGAGAACAAGCTTCCAGAGCCCAGAAGGGGGCCTGCTCTCCGCAGCTCTGGGCTGGGCTCCGGGGTCGCTGGCCGGCTCGCACAGGCTGCACTGAGCCCTGGGAAACGCAGGCGGTGCAGGAGCTCAGCTGTCCGTAAGAATACCAAGTGCTGATTTTCACAAAACGTTCTTTGCCAAGTACAATATATCCAAAGCCCTGGGTCAGTTTCCAGAAGATGAATATGATTCTTCAGGAAGTTGCTCTTCCCCGCCTCTGCCCCGTCAAGATGGAGCTGTGTGCTGGACCAGACGGACGGTGCCGGAGGGCATGAGTGGACCTGCGTGGCCCAGCCTGCCCGCAGCCCCCCCCCCCGCCCCCGCGAGCTCCCCAGTACCTCCCGCCGGCAGGACCCCCCCCCCACGGGCTGAAGCCCCTGCAGGAGCGGCCGGTGGGGAAACACCGCTGTGGCGAAAACCGCACAGTGGTGCTGGGGAAGCTGAGGACAGGAGGCGACTGTGCCCCGCCCCCAGCCCAGGCCCCAGCTCTGGGTGCTTCTGAGCTCCCTGGACTGAGCCGAAGGCCGAGAGAAGTGGGAGGGTCTCCTTACCTTGGAACACTACCTGCCACTGGCAAAAAGGTGGATGGAACTGGAGGGCATTATGCTAAGTGAAATAAGTCAGAGAAAGATGTGTTTTCACTCATGTGGAATTTGAGAAACTTAATAGAAGACCATGGGCAAAGGGAAGGGGAAAAAATAATTTCAAACAGAGAGGAAGGCAAACCATAAGAGACTCTTAAATACAGAGAACAAACGGAGGGTTGATGGGGGAGGACGGGGAAGACGGGGGATGGGCACTGAGGAGGGCACTTGTTGGGATGAGCACTGGGTGTTGTATGTAAGTGACGAATCACGGGAATCTACTCCCGAAACCAAGAGGACGCGGTATACGCTGTTTGTTCGCTAACTTGATAAAAAATTATATTTAGAAGAAGAAAAAAAAAAAAGTGAGGGTCTCCCAGGGGACTGGCTTGCCTTCCTTAAAGAGCTCTACTCTGCCCGGAATCAAGGTCTTCTGCCTCTAAAGCCTGTGAGTTCATAAGAGACTCCAGCTCCTCCTCCTCCTCCTTGGGGTGGGGGGTGCCACTTGTGATTATAGAAAGAACTCCATTTGGCCAAAAGGACACACACACACACACACACACAGGAGCAAATGAAAGAAAAGCCTAAGGAGTCAGAACTTCCCATGAACTCTGTCTCCTCCCCTAGAGGCCGTGTGGTACAAGGTGTGGACTGTCCCCTGCCTGGAGGTGGGTGAGTGACAGAAGTCCTGGGTGTCCCCATGGCAGGAAGAGGGTGAGGCACCCCTCCTTTGCAGACCCATTAGCACAGATTCTGTGGTAACTCAGGAGTTCTGAAAAAGCAGAGGGGATAGTAAGACAACATTTATGAAGCACTTCCTGTGTGTCACATGCAGTAGTAGAAGGAGGTTTGCTGTCGGGCAAACTCAGCTCCAGGGCCTGGGCCCAGGCCTTACTTTTATCTGTAAGGTCGTGAGCAAGCCACTCATTCATTTAAACCTCCAGGTTTGTGAAAAGGGGAAATGAGTTTGTTCTAAGAACTTCTGAAGCGATGCAGTGGCGTGCCTGGCTCACTGCTCAAACCCAAACTCAGGTCAGACAAGCTCACACCCGTTTCCCTTGGAGGTTCCTGAAACTCTCTAAGGAGTTACTGCACATGCTCGAGTTCAAGATCTCTGCATGCCTGGGAAGTCTCTTCTGGCTGATCTGAAACCTGCCCCCGAGGCTCAAGGGAGGGTTTTCGGAGGATCAGAGATTCAATCGGCCAAAAGTGTGTTTATACCATTTGCTTTGCCCAGTGAGTGAAGTGAGGCAAAGGATGCAGGGGTAATACGCCGTAAGAACGCTTAGAAGAAAAGGAAATATCTTGTAAAATGTTGGCATTTTCTTTCACAGATTAAAAAAAAAACTAAACAGAAGCTCAATTAATGGTTCTTGAAGCTGATGGAAATTTAGTGGTGGGGAATTCTAGGGCTTGGTGAATGGTCTTCCAGACCCTAAGGGGCTTCTCTTTCTTTCTTTCTGTAGTAAAATATACATAATGTACAATTTACCATTTTAGCCATTTTTACATGTACAGTTCCGTGGCAATAAGTACACTCACATTGTTGTGCAAAGATCACTCCTGTCCATCTCCAGGACCCTTCATCTCATAACTGGGGACTCTGTCCCTCCCCTCCCCCACCCCCAGCATCCCCCCCCCCCTTCTCCCTACTCTCTGTCTTTACAGAGGTAACTACTGTAGGTACTACTGTAAGTGGAGACATGGAATACTTGCCCATCTGTGACCAGCTGACTTCACTTAGCGTGATGTCCCCAGGGTTCACCTGTGTCAGAGCGTGTGTTAGGATTTCCTGCTTCTTTATGTCTCGGTAGTGGTCCACTGCTCGTACTGCATTTCGTTAGTCCATTCATCTGTCCGTGGACAATTGCTTCTACCTTTGGGCTGTGGCTCTTATGAGTCAGACTGCCGTGAACTAGGTCTCTGGGCCCCTGTGTTTTTAAAACAATAGAGTAAAAGTGGTTTTCAGCATCTGAAAAACAGCTGCCTCAGACTGCTCCAGGTGGGAAGGCCGGTGACTGTCCGCGGGCTCATGTCCGCCAGCAAGGACCGGGCACTCGGCGGCCTCTGCTGCATGTGACTCCCTGGGCAGGCAGCTGTGGGGGTCAGTGCTCTCAGCAGTGGCGGGTTTAGATGCTGAGTGTCCGGACTCCCCACATCCGTGCTCGGGTGAAACCAGGCTGCTGTGCACGCTCTCTGCCCTGTGACTGAGGTGTCACTAACAGGTCTCTCTCTTTCTCTCTCTCTTGCATCCTGCCCTTCCCTGGTCCCCCTGTGCCCCCTTCCGTCCCCACCCTGTGCCTGTCTCATCCCCGTCTTCTCTCTGCTGGCTCCCTCCTGCTATCCAGTGCGACCAAGACCAGTGCATTCAGAGCACCAAATTCGTTTTGCAGGCCGCGGCCACGCCCCTGCTGCAGAGCGAGCCCAGCCTCACCAGCGACGAGCTGCACCTGCCCGGGAAGCCGGGCCTGGGCACGCCCTGCGCCAGCCTGACGCTCGGGCAGCCCACGCCGCCCTCCTCCATGCCCAACCTCACCACCGAGGCCGCGCTCACAGACATCCTGCCCCTGAAAGAAGAGCACGTGGGCCACCAGTTCCTAACCCCAGAGGAAGCGCCCTCGCCGCCCCGGCTGCTGGCGGGCAGCCCCCTGGCGCACAGCCGCACCATGCACGTCCTGGGTCTGGCCAGCCAGGACTCCCTGCACGAGGACTCTGTGCGCGGCCTGGTGAAGCTCAGCTCCGTGTGAGCACGGCCCGGGGGCTGCAGGCAGCAGGAGCTTCCCTGGGACCCAGCTCCACAGTGGTGAGGACACTCCCGTCCTGGGGTCCTGGGGCCTGGTGACCACTGGAACAGTGAATGGAACCCCTCCCGTGGCAGAGGAGGGCGGGGCCCAAAGGCCCACAGCTTGACTTTAGTTGAATCTTCTACCCCAGCCTGACTGCCTTGATAGCAGCGAAAATACGAGAAGTAGTTCTTTGCAAGCATTTGGAATCTGAGGGGGGAGGGCCTGAGGAGAGCGGAGGCTCCAGGGCCGCAGAGTCTGGGAAGAAAGGACAGTGTCCTGCTGCCTGCTGGCCGCTCTCGTGACGGACGCACGGAAGATCGAGGACACCTGTGGCCAGACTGAAATTGCACTTACGTGTTATGCTACTAATATCCGGACATGGCCTTCCTTTTGTTAACTAAAAAAAAAACCTAAAGGGGGAAAAAAATGACCAGATCTGGATTTGCATGCCACGCTACATCCGTTTACCGTGGTGTTGGTATTCAAACGGAAGTGCTGCTTGCTTGCTTTCTTTCTTCTAATTTGGTGAATCTTCAAGTGCTGTTTTAGGGGAAGACAGTGCGACACACCGAGACTGATGGGACGTGCTGCTTCAGCTCCGTCATCCAGGGGCCGGCGGCGCCCGGGCTGCCGACGGCCCCTGGGGTTTTATCCTATCCAGAATCAGTTAACCTTCTGTTTAGTAGTTAGATGAGGTATTGTGTTGTACCACGCCTGCCACAGCCTCCACCTCCTTGTGTGACCAAACGTCCTGTGGACAGCCAATAAAGTGACATCCTCTGTTCTTTTGGATCTGCGTACAGTTATCCTTGACAGCTGCCGTGACGACACAGCCATCTGGATGGCCTGGGGAGAGTTTGGTTTTAGTGAAGTAACCCCTAGCAAGGCCTCAGAAGAGCCAAAAGTAAAATCTTCGAATTGGGGTGGTTTTTGTTTTGTTTTGTTTTTTTTTTTTTTTACGGGATGATTTCTCAGGTAAGAGGGTAGCTCTCCCGCAGACTTTGCCCCACATTCGAGGATTAGTCTCTGGCGGGGAGTGGAGAGAGGGTGTGCAGGGAGGAGGGCCGCTGCGGGGCCATCTTCTGCGTTGTGTTCATGGACCCTCGCGTTCAGAAAGGGCCACCTGAGGTCCTCCTAAGGTATCAAAAAAGGAGGAGGAGAAACCGGCGTAAAGTTTGGGCCCAGATCATGCAGATCGTCATTCTTAGCCAGACACTAGTGAGAATGGATTAGCAAAATTACCCCTTCATTCACTTCATTTATCATCCAGAAGGGACCTGGCTTAGCATCTGGGGAGTAAGTCACTTTGGGGGCAGCTGCAGGGACTCAGCAGGCTCTGTCCTTGCTTCTCTCCAGACGATAAATTCAACAGCCAAATCTGCTCAAGTTCGGGATCAGGCGGTTGCTCCTGACAACCATAGGAAACACAAGCGTTGGTCAGTGGTACAAGACATCCCAGCGATTTACATTTAAGGAGAAGTTAGAAGTTTTCCTTAAACTCCTGAGAAAGAGTTGCCATTGTGTATAAAAGGAAAGGAGAAAAGAAAAAGGAAAGCACAACTTAAAGTCTTATTTGGAATAAAGCCACTTCTTCGCTGGTGGAAAAATAATTTGTGCTGAAAATAACCACAGAATTCTTGCGTGGTGGTATCTTTGAACCATCTTTATTTCTCATGCTGTTTATACAAATAGAGAACAGGAAAGGTAAATTGTGTGTAGCCTTTGTTAATCTTCTGGACCTCTAACTGCTTCTACTCGGAACTTATAACAAGGGGGGAAGAGCTCTTACACAGCCGCACACGCGCCCACACACACTCACAGTCACCAACAACAGGGAACTCTCCTTGCATGCACTGCCTGTGAGCAAAAAGCGACAGCCCCACAAGGTGCCTTCTGTAATGTCCCAAACCCACTGCTTTTTGCCTCCTTCCTTCCACCTGCTGCCCCGAGACCCTGGGAGAGCGTTGGCCCTGGTGAAAGACCAGGATGGGTCAGTCCTCACTCCTGTATCCATGTGGTTCAGTCCATTCCCAGTTTCTTCATCTGAAGGATGAAGACAATGGACTTTTGAGTCTTTCCATTTTTTTTTAACTTTGTGCAATTTTAATGTTTATGCGTAATTCACATTGACTTTTTTTATCACATTGTATTTAAATTCTAGTTAGTTGACATGCAGGCAATATTGGTTTCAGGGGTAGAATTCAGTGGTTCGTCAGTTACATACACCACCTACTGCTCATAACATGTGCCCTCCTTAATACCCATCACCCAGATAGTCTCCATTTCTAACATGGTCTAATTCAGTAGTTGCTGATTTCACAGGACCCCTCCTTTCCACCTCCTTATGAAAAAAATCCAAAAAGTAAGGATCTTTTATTTGTCTTTAATGATCAATATTTACATAATACTTATTACCAATCCTCCACCTTCAGCCCTGTCCCATGGACATCACTTATCAAAAAGAGGATTGGGAATTTCAGTGAAACAAATCAAGGCTATTCAAGGCTAGTCAGGGTCCAAGAGGGAGATTAACTTGAATGGGCCAATTTGCTTAGACCATTAACTTCTTAAAACCCCAAACTGGAGAGCTACGCACAACCCTTCCCTCTGTGGCTTAGCAAAGAACAGAGGGTCTGTGGGGTGAACGATTGTTTTCCCAGGAGCCCCCTTCTTCCCCCAGGGTGTCTGCATGATCTCAGGAAAGTGACTTCTGGCAACGGGTCTACATTTCCCATTAACTGATAAATATATGTATTTTTAAATGCTGAGTGGCTCCATCTAGCTGTGGCTGAGTAGACCTTGATTTTTCTAAATTCTGTTGCATGCTGGCTATAAAAATAAGATAAATATTTTACCATGCTATTAAAGTTTGGACCATTATCAAACATAGACACACACATACACACTTATCTTGTTGTTTAAAAATTCATCTTCTCTCATTCTCCCAGGAGCGCTCTGGGGCTGCTGGCTTCCCAGGCACTCGGAGGCCGAATTTGGCCTGAATGCCCTGGTCCTCAGGAAGGATGCTGGATGGAGCCGATAGCCTGTATCTGAAAGGACAGGATGACATGTCATTCTGGGCCTGGGGAGAATCGGCCTGGCATTTGTGCCCATTCCAGCTTTCATCTGTAATTATTTGAGCCTGTGAGAATAATGCCATAACCCCACGCTGTGCCAGCAAAATGCCACATCCCTGTTCTGGTCCAGAGTAGCACAGAGAAAGAGTCTTTCAGAGCCCAGCGCCCGCCCCCCCTCCCCCCGCAACACTGTACTGTGGTCTTCCCCTGTTGTGTCTAGGATTACTGACTGGGGTTCAAAACAAGAAGCAGACCCTGCTTTATGAGCTAGGCTCTTACTGAACCTGAATGGGTTTTTGAAAGCCCCCTAAGCTCTTTATACCCTGGGCCTGGGCCTTCCCGTCCGATTCAGCAGTGAGAAAAATGAATTTGCCAAAATTGGCAGTGTGTGTCCTGGCACCGAAGCTTGCAAAGGCGTCTGCCGGGAACTTCTGGAACTTGAGCCATTCGGGGGGCCTCCATCAGAGGTTATAGGGGCTTCGGGAGGGCGCCGCCTGGCGGGCTCCTGTGCGGTCTCAGAGCCTCCCTGCTTCCCCAGGAGGGAGCCATAGCTCGGGTGCCCCTTCCTGAGCTCAGCCCACAAGTCACCCTAATCACGGGAAACCCGGTGCTTTTCCCCCTTGGCTGTGGTTTTGAGTCAGCTAGAAGGTGTCAGGAGTTTGCACCATTGTTTAAGTTTCCAAGGTTGGTTGTCCATTCATCCACATGAATACTGTTTAGCCCATTTGGTTCTTGATCGTGTAAGAGAATAAAGGGAACAAATGTCAAATATGCTTTTCTGATTAATGCCTTAACCTGTTCTGAAGCTGAGCCTCAATGAATTTGATGTTTACATTTTTTATTAAGCACCTGTTTGAGTCATGGGAATCCAGCATATTCTTGTCCAAATGAGAGAGCCTTTCAAATGAATTCCTCTTCCTGTGGTCCCCTCCGCCTGCCCTGGGGATCTGTGTATGGCACTGTATGCTGTTTTCCATGTTACCTGGAAAAAACTCACTTCTCAGTTGTTCCCTTGAAATGCACTGCCCCCCCCCCCGCCGTTTCTGTCTTCTATGAATAAGTTACCATTGAAATATTAAATAAGTTGAAGCGCCGTTTTCTTTCAAATAAATGTCAAAGATGCTAACGGTTTTTTGTAACTCAGTACATCTTCTGTCCAGTTGCCCACTGTACAGTCCTGACAATAGAACCAAGATGAATTTCCAGATGAGTGGTTGGTACATTGATCCAGCCACTGAAAATAATTGGGAGGCTGAAGATTAGATTGTCTCTGGAGCGACTGAATTTGCTGCCACAAAACCAGATAAATGGCCTTAACTGGAATTATTTTTTAAATCTCACAAACCCCAGGAATTACATACAGAATGGATTGGAAAGCAGATGAGCATTTGTGCAATCTGAAGTCTTTTCTTCCATCAATTGTTGACTTTCTAAAAGATACTTGGTAATGCTGACGAAGACACAAATGAACAACTCTATTTGCCCTAGGTATCTTAAGATGGATAGTTAAACCAAGAGACCATATGGTATATCCAAGGAGACATGTTTTCTGGGTTCTACATGAATGGAGATGGTGTTAGCCTGTAGTTAAAAAAAGAAAAGAAAGAAAGATTGAAGCCTTGCTTACCATTTGCCCTGGGCTTTCTCTGTTGGTATTTCACAAGAGCCAAATGTTTTGGTATGAAAGGGGAAGAAAAGGTATGTTAAACTCTTAATGGATTCAAAGCCCTCAATCTGAGCAGTGGTGAACACAATATAACACATAACATTGCATGTTTTCTGAAATAATTATGCTTATTTAAGTGCCTTTCATGTTTTAATCAATGTCCGCAGAATTGCTCTTGAAATGAATTAAGAAAGTTATTTTCCTCCTTCAATAAAAACTGCTAATGGCATCAAACATAAACCTCAGTCTTTGTAAGATAGATATTGTCAAGGTCAACAAGGTGTAGAGAAGAATCAGATTGGTTTGCATTCAGTGAGTTTGCACTATGTAGGCACTCATTAGGAGAATAATGGATTTTCTGGTCATGGGTGTCTAGATTGGTGTCTACACTGTGATTCTAAACTTTTTTCAATTTACAGATGATGTCAGAGCTATGTAGAACTTCAGATCCCTAAAGCACTTGTTCTGTGTTCCACCTTCTAACACACATACACACCAGCCTCCAGCCTTGTTGGATAAGAGTTGTGTTTGCCTACCAGTAACAAAACCCCCAAATAACAATGGGTTAGACGAAGAGATGTCTTTTCTATCATGCAAAGTAAGTCCAAAGGTAGACAATCCAGGGTCTATGTAGTGGCTCCATAATGTGATCAATGTTCTGACCTCTTTTTCTCTTTCTGTGCTGCCATTCTTAGCACTGGCTTTCATCCTCAGGGTCACTTCATGGTTACAAGATAGCTGCTACAGCTCCAGCCATCAAAGCCATATTCCAGGAAGGAAAGAAGGAGAAAGGGGATGAGCCAAATACACACATGACACTTAAGACAGCTCCATGGCCAACACTGAGTCACATAACTTCAAAAGAGGGAATGTGGTGTTTTAGCTAGGCACATTATTACCCCAAATTATTATATTGGGGTTCTGTTAGTAAGGAAGGACAAAATGAGTATTTACTAGATAATCACAATAGATAACTTCACCTTCTCCTTGTTTAAAAAAAGACCCTCCAACTTGAGCTCATCCATTCTCCTCTCCACCAGATAAGCTTTGTCTTCATCCATTTACTAAATAGACTTGACCCAGGCTCTTCCATGATCTCTAGGATCCAGCTGCTTCTCTAGGATCCAGCTGCTGCTCTCTTGCATCTTCTGTTTCTTTCATTGGTTGCTTTCTCAAGGTCATCAAACTTTTCTTCTATCAAAACAAAAACAAAAAAATTCTCTTCCTTGCCCTTCATCCCCAGCCTTCCCTCACGGCACTCTCATGAGACAGACCCTCCAAGGTCCAATGGCCAAATCCAGTGGCATTGGTCTACCTTCTCTTGAGCATCTCGGAAGCACCGGTGTCATGGTGCTGCATTGGTGGGCTGTGCTGGCAGAGAAGGCAAGCGGCAGCTGGACGGCCTCTAAGGCTCCTTCTCACGCAAGCCCTCTCTGCGTTGCCATTGTGCTCCCACCCTGTGGTTCAGTGACGCCACTGTTGTTCTGGGTGACACCTCCTTGCATTCCGCTTCCTTCTCACGCCTCTGCTTCCTCCTCACGTGGCAAGGCTTGGTCCTCTGCCCTTAATTCTCCTTGTTCTCCTCCCCTCCAGAGACTTTGCCACTCTACCCCTTGTCCTCTCACCTCTGTGGTGGACTCCGGCCTCTCTGTCTCCCATATCACTCCCTTCCAAGTGCCAGCCACATCTGAAACAGCTCCCTGGGGGAAGAAAGATCTTCAGACAGGATTCTGGCTCTGGCTTGCCTAACATTAGTTCTCTGACCCTGGGCAGTGGCCGGAGCCTCTGAGCCTGGTTTCCTTACCTGTACGCGAGTGGTCTCCGAGATGCCACGCTACTGTCGGGTCAGTGTCCCTGAGATGTCCCATCGTCACCCCAACCTCGGAATGCCTAAAATTGAATTCCACATCTTTCCCCCCAAACCAGCCCTTAGTTTAATTGCTTCTTCCCTCATAGGGTCCTAGGCTGACAATTCTGGAGTGGTCCTTGACGCTTCATTATTCTCCATATTCAGTCAGGTGTCCAGTTCTCTCTACTGTTGCTTTATAATATCCATCCACTCTGTCCTTTTCTATTTGATTGCTATCTCATTATTTCCCCAGGATATTATGATGGCTACCAAGAAGTCTCCTCCCAAACCTTTTCCTATGCCCGTCCATCCCCTGTGACCCAGGCAAGTTGATCTTCCCCAGCCATGCTACGTACATGTCAGATCCCAGGCATGAGATTGTCAAAGGCTTTTTCTTGCCCATATGCTGCTTGGGCCATCATTAAACCTCTATATTCTGGCCCCAACTAGGATTTCTGTCCTCCTGTCCCTTTCTTCCTGTGCTTCCCTCTCTGGCCGCCTGTTCTGCTCATCTTCTGGCAGGACCCATGCGCTTCCCGCCCTCCCTGTCTGCCCTCCGCTCTTCCTGACTCTCCTCTGAGTCCTCCTTGCTTTCAAGGCCTTGCTCAAGGACCAACACCTCCATGAGATCCCTGACAGCCTGAGGGACTCCCTTCCTCTGAATCCTTAAATTGGTCTGTCAGGTGTGTTCTTAAGTTGAGGTATAAGTCACATACCATAACCTCACCCTTTTAAAATGTACAGTTCAGTGGTTTTGAGTATATTCCTAGGACTGTACCATCAGTGCCACATCCAGAACATTTCTATCACGCATTCGATACTCTGTCTAGAGAGCCTGTCATTTTCAAGTGAATGTCCTCTATACCCATAAACCATGGGGACAGGCCAGGCAGGACAACTCCCTCAGGCACAGGACACTCAAATGCTCAAGAAGGCTGAGGTTCAGGTGAGGATACAGTGACAATAATTCAAGAAACAAAGACCCAAACTCGCTAAGGGGACCCCATCCTGGGACTTAACAACCTCAGGGAAAGTCCAAGCCCATCTCCCCTTCTACCCCTTTTTGTGTCCATTGTAAGGAAATGAGGTTGTTAAGATGCAGGGGGCTGGGCATCCTCCACTGCTCCCAGGTCCAGCAAGGACATCTGGGTTCCCTCCCCAAGCCCACCTGAGTGTCTCCTCGATTTCTTATGATGTATATTCTAATTTGAGATAGAATTGGATTATATCAATCAACTCATATAATTCCAGTAGAAAAAAGTTAACTTTTTAAATATATGATTTGTAATCAATTGTAAGGTAATTTAGATGATTTGGGATTGCATGCTTTAAAAACTTTTCATTTGGGGGCACCTGGGTGGCTCAGTTGGTTAAGCATCTGACTCTTGATTTCAGCTCACGTCGTGATCTCACAGTTCATGAGATTGAGCCCCATGAAGGTCTGAATGCTAGGGTGGAGCCTGCTTAAGAGTCTCTTTCTCTCCCTCTGCCCCTTTCCTACTCATGCTCGTGTGCGCACATACTCTCTCTCTCAAAAAAAATAATTCATTTAATAAAAATCTATGAACCAGTTCCATTAACAAGTATTTTTGGCCACATGACACAGGGTTAGTCACTGAATAATGTGTACCACTTTCCATATCATAGAAAGCATATGTCATATACTCGTCTATTATAATAATTATTTCCGGGTAATATCTCTTTAGTAAAAGAGGCCTTGAAATAAATAATAAAATAAATATGTATAGGCCACTTTGCTAAAATCACATTTTTGTTTAGAAACAGATACACATGGGCGATTCAATCAAATAGGCGGACAAACGGTATTATTTTCTCCATTTGACAGAGCAGGACACATTAAATGACTCATCCAGGGTCACACAGAAAATGAGGGTCAAGATATCATCTAACGCTCTAACTCCCATCTACAAGAATTTGAATGCTGGAAGGGCAGACCCGCTCACCTGAGTTCCCTGCTGCCAGCACCTAGCACAGCACCGTGCACGTCACAGGGCTGATGCGAACGTCAGTGCATGGGCTCCAGATAAGCATTAGCCGAGCTGATGGATGTGACGAGATGCCGAGTGACAAGGGCTGTAGCTCCCTTTCGTATCACAAACAAGGCTGACTGTGTCAAGAACTGAGAGAGATGAGTGTATGGCATATGCTTATGAAAGTGTACGCCATACACTCAGATATAGTTCAGACTATTAAATGTTTGTACCTGTCACTTTTCATATAGTAATATATTTTGTATCCTTTTTACTAATAGATTATATTCCACCAGATGGCTTGGAATTTGGAATATATTTTTTCACGGAAACAAACATCTTAAATGATCTTTAGAACCTAGGTCCATCCAGCAAATAATCCATAACTTACCTGAAATAGTACTAATGCCAGCCCTAGGGTCTAAATACCCCAAACTTCTCTAAGTGTTGAATCCTGAGCCTGGCTCTCTGACCCTTGGAGCGCTGGGACCCCGAGAGAGTGGACTCCCCACTTGCTGCTAATTCTACCTCACTTCCAAATAGCAAATCCATCTTAAGAGACTGATGGAACTCAGATTTCGTTAAAACCTCCATGAGGAATAGACAAAACAACTGAAAGAAATCCTCATGCTCTCAGTTTCCAGAGATTCAAAATAGGTAAATTCTCCTTTGCGATGCCTTTAAGGCATCTCTTGAAAACTACCTTTTCCTTTTTCTTTAGAGCCTTCAGGAATTTTAGCTGAGGTGATTTCCTAGCAGAAATCCTAGATGATTCCACAGCTCTCTCCACCTTTACCAAACAAGGACAACTCCCTCAGGCTTGAGAATTTCTTTTTTTGTTAATATCCTAAATCAAAACATGTGTTGTGCTTTGAGGTGTGTCTAGCTGACATTGACCATCATGGTGAAAAAAATAGTATCTTGTAAAGCCTTTTAAAAAGGTTTTCTTGACATAGGCAACACTCTGGAAAGCTACAAAGGAGATGACATTATGCAAAGGTTCTCCTTAACGTCCTTTTTTGAGAAATCTGGTCAGCAAACATCTGTTGGTGGCACTGTGTTGTCTGATTGACATCTAGCCTGAGTATTGAAATATAATTTGTTAGGCCAGTCTGGAAGCTGCACTAGAAACACAATTTCTTGGTATAATGAGAACAGGAAGATTCAAAGGCCACCAAGGATTATCGAAACCCATTGTTCTCCTGGAGATACCAGATGAGGCTCTCCGTGTCCCTAAACAGTAGCTTCAGACCAGCTGTGTTGAGGCTCTGTTATCTTACTGAAATCTTAGGGTGCCTTGCCTTCCATAGTCATTGTCCCAAGATCTGGATAAAAATGAACTCTTCAGTAAAATCTATCCAAGAGCATGATAGAAGGTAACTGAAAACGTGCACCTGTCTTATATAGCATGCAAACTAGGGACCTCGTCATATGAACCAGTCACCTCTGGAGGTGTCCGGTTCCCTGTGACTTGGTACTTCCTCTGGACTGAAGGACTCTACGTTTGTGAGAAATCATGTGTGACCTCCAGCTACTCTAGCTGATCTACTTTTAAATTCCATATTATCAAAAGGAAGGAGCTGGCAAACACCTCCTTATTGGTTCATTGTCAGGTGGGATCTGTCCTAAGAAGGATCCCTAAACTCATTTCTCAGCACCCTTCACCTGCCGGGAGGGAGGCGGAGCCACCTAGACCCACATAGGAGACCAGTGCTTTTTCTAAGGAAGGAGCAGATCTCCTCTTCTCTTCTCTTCTCTTTCTTTTCTTTTTTTCATCAAGGCATCCACTGCTTTGCTGAGTTGTCTAATCATGAAGAGCCTGTCCTCAAGTTCCAGGTGAGCAGGACTTACAAGTTAGGTGTATCTGTGCACCATTCATTCCTAGAAGAACTTACAGCAAGTTCAAAGATGACCTGTAGGATGGAAATAAGGTGTTTTCCTCTCACTTCTTTGTGGTGCCAACCACCCTCCCTCATTGAGGCCAGGCCCATCCAAGGGGTCCTGGGACAGCTCAGAAGGAAGAAGTCAGTTCTCATGCTGGAGCACCCACAGAGACTATTATGAGGTCAGGCCCGAACAATGACTCGAAGAGAAAAGACCAACTGAGTTGAGTTTAAACAAAGATTTGGGAAGATCCGGCCATTTTTTTTCCAGCACAGGAAGAAGGGTTGAGAATGGTGTGGGGCGAAGGGAGGACTGGAGCGTGGGGGCTCCTCCCACTCCTGCTTGCGGGGGTCTTGGTGAGGGAAGCGTGCCGCCCTCCGTGGCTTCTGAGGGAACCTGAAGGCCAAGAGCACTGGGGCCTCACTTTTCGGGTCAAGCAAGTCTGAGACAGCATGAGGAAGTCAGGTGTAAGGAGTCTGCGAACCAGCATAAAAGTGGCCAGTGGGAGTCACAGGAGAGGGGTAAAAGCAGAGAGAGCTCCTCCTCACTCCCAGGCCCCAGATGCGCAGGAAGGAGCAGCTGGAAGTGCCCTGTGCCCGGACTCAGGGGAGCACCGAAGCACCAATGAGGGTAGGGGCCTCAAGACCCAATATGTCCATCTATTGGGGAAATTTCATAATAGACCGGCTTTTGTAAGAAGACCGCACATTACTGCCACACACCACTACGTTCTCTGGGTGAATACACAGATCTGTAATGTTTACAATGTGGCAGCACCCTAGGGTGGCAGTGACCCTGCCTGTGGCCGGAGGGGATTGCCATGTGCAGAATAAGCCACATGCCATGAGGCTTGGCCTCTCTGCAGCTGATGTAGATGCCGAAGATGCCTTGAGCAGAGTCCCGTCTCTGCAGAGGCCCTGAGCAGAGCCAGAGGCTTGTACCCCAAGAAAACTGTGACACACACCACACAGAGTCTGAAGAAGCCTGCAGATTGAGAGAAAGTGGGAATTCTGACTTGACCAATGAAAGCCCTGGCTTAAACGGAGTTTACCTGGACTAACTTGTTTTTAGCTGTGGAAGCAGAGTTGGGAATTAAGTAGTTCTCAAAACTTAGCTTTTTTAATAACCTGGTTTGTGACTCTGACATTTGTTCAAAAACAGGTACTCGGTCCCTGGCCACATGGAGTTTCTCCCTTAGTGGTATGAGGGGCCAACACAGGCATGAAACCAGCCCCCCGACTTTCTTCCCACCTCTGGGCTCCTTCTGGCTACTGTGGCCTTTCCTGCGCCTGCGCACACACCTCTTCTCACATACAGAGGCCTCTCCTCCTCGATCACATGCCAGCCTCTTTCCCCAGACATGCACGTGTCTCTCCCCGCACCACACACAGGTTTGTCCTCATAGACCTACAGGCCCCTCAGCTAGCACCCCGAGAACTTCATTCCCAGGCATCACATGACTCCCTCTCTCAGCTCAAATTGCTGTCTCTAAAACACTCCCACACTCCCTCAACCCCCAGCCTCTTCCCTTGCTTTTAAGTTTTTTCATAGCAGTTTTTGCTTCCCAGCATTATATGCAATGCTGAAGTTTTTATGTTCTGCTTCTGCAAATAACACGAGTCCCATGACAAACGGGGACTCTGTCTTGCACACGACTGTATTCTTGTGCCTGGAGCAATGCCTGGCACATAGTAGGGGCTCAGTGTTTTTTGAATGGATGAAGGATCTCAATTTAGAGGAAACTCAACCCTGCAGCAGCAGGTGCACTCCCCCTGGTGCCTGTCCTTCAGAAGCTGTATTTGCTGTATTTGCCTTGACATTCTTGGCTCTAGATTCCAAAGACCCATCAACGCATAATTTCCCTCCTGACTCAGGCGAGTTTGAGAAATACCAATATCCTGTGTTTGCAGGGAAGATCTTACGTTTTTCCCACTTATGGATTTTTAGGGCAGTCATAATTGCTTGGGCTTAATGGTGTGCAAATATTGCTAATTTGAGTCCCTTAAAAAATAAATTTGAAAAGAAAAAACAGAAGACAGTGAGGGAGTAAAAATAAATGGTTGGCTCCCAGTTTCTAAAGCAGAATGAAGCTTCATCATCATCATCACCTCCCAATAAGGGAACTGTGTACGGACTCTCACGGGGATGCCAAGGAGACACTGCAGTTATGGGGGACAGGGAGAGGGCTGCTAACTTGATGGTCACCTGTCAGGGACTCAAAGGCAGTGATAGCGCTTGTGGGCCCCCCCCACCCCTCCCCACCCCTCCTGACTCCTACCACCTGTTCATGGCCATTTCATGACTTGACCTTCCACTGAAGCAGGAGTAAAGGACAGGAGAATCAGTAACCTGAAATCAGCTTTCTAGAATTCCTTTGTCAGCACAGGTGGTTTCAGCTCTGAGGATTAAAGAGAAGAGGTCAAGGGGCACCCGGGTGGCTCAGTTGGTTAAGCGTCCGACTTTGGCTCAGGTCATGATCTCACGGTCTGTGAGTTCCAGCTCTGCCTCAGGCGGTGTGCTGACACTCAGAGCCTGGGGCCTGCCTGGGATTCTGTGTCTTACTCTCTCTGTCTGCCCTTCCCTTGTGTCTGTCTGTCTCTGTCTCTCTCTCTCTCTCTCTCTCTCCTTCTCTAAGTATTTATTTTTGAGAGCGGGAGAGGAGAGGTAAAACTTGTCCCTAAACCTAGATTTTGGGTAATCCACCAGGAGAACAGAGGTATCCCTAGGCAGAGACTTGTGGATCCAAACATTTGCAGAATGGAAAGGAAAGGACTGGCCTTGGGGACCTAAGACTCCACCCTTTACACCTCATGGTCCCTTCCCTCCTCACCACCCCCTCCTATCTGCCTTCCCCTTGCTGGCACACCAGCCAGTGGTCCTCCCCAGAATCAAGCCCAGTTGTATCCCCATCTTTTTAGAATCCCTACTTCCTCATCCTCAAACCCAAAACTCCAGTGGCCCTGAAATAGTGACCTCTAACCTCTAAGCTCTTATCAGATGCTCATGGGCCACCTCCCCTCCAGGCCCGCCCTGTCCACCTCCCCTTCTCTCTGAATTAGAGCCCCCATTTGAGGCTTCCTGCACAGGAGCATGGCACCCTCCTGCCACCATGTGTTAATGGTCCCTCCAATCTGGTCATTCTCTCCCACTCAACTGTGAGCTCCTTGAGGGCAAGAAGAGCATCCTCCATCTAGGAATTCCCAGTGCCTGGCCTGTAGTAGCTTTCAGAAACATTATTTGACCAGTAAATGAATGATAAACATAGGACTTGGTTCTCTTACACTTTTCTTTTATTCACGATATTAAATTACAGCATCCAAAGTCAGAACTTGAAAAACTGCCCAAAATGTCATTAGAAAGCGCACTGGCCCCTACATACCTGTTAGAACAGCCCAAATCCCAAACATCGACAACAGCTCATTCATTGCTGGTGGGGGAGCAAAATGGCGCAGCTGCCTCAGAGGAGAGTTTGGCCATTTCTTGTAAAACCGAACATACTCTTCCCATAAGATCAGGCAGTCATGCTCCTTGGTATTTACCCAAAATGAACTGAAAACATATATTCACACAAGAACCTGCACAGAGAGATTTATAACAGCTTTATTCATAACTGCCCAAAACTTGGAAGCAACCAAAATATTCTACAGCAGGTGACAGGATACATCAAGTGTGGTGCATCCAGTCATTGGAATATTATTTAGCACTAAAAAGAAATGAGCTGTGAACCGATAAAAAGATATGGAAGAATCTTAAGGGCATATTTTTTGGCATCTTTTTTATATAACTTATTGTCAAATTGGCTTACATACAACAGCCAATGCTCATCCCAGCAAGTGCCCTCCTCAGTGCCCGTTACCCATTTCCCCCTCTCCCTCACCTCCCTGTCAACCCTCAGTTTGTTCTCTGTATTTTAGAGCTTTTTATGGTTTCCCTCCCTCCCTCTCCTTACCTGCTTTTTTCCCCTTCCCTTGTCCCATGGTCTTCTGTTAAGTTTCTCAAGATCCACAGGAGTGAAAACGTAGGATATCTGTCTTTCTCTGACTTATTTCACTCAGCATATTACCCTCCAGGTCCATCCACATTGCTGCAAATGGCATGATTCCATTCTTTCTCATTGCCAAGTAGTATTCCATTGTATATATAAAGCACATCTTTATCCATCCATCAGTTGATGGACATTTAACCTCTTTCCATAATTTGGCTATTGTTGAAAGTGCTGCTATAAACATTGGGGTACATGTGCCTCTATGCATCAACACTCCTGTATCCTTTGGGTAAATTCTAGTAGTGCCATTGCTGGGTCATAGGGTAGTCTTATTTTTAACTTTTTGAGGAGCCTCTAAACTTTTCCAGAGTTGCACCAGTTTGCATTCTCATCAACAACAGTGCAAGAGGGTTCCCGTTTCTCCACATCCTCTCCAGCATCTATAGTTTCTTTGTTCATTTTAGCCACTCTGACTGGTGTGAGGTGGTATCTCCATGTGGCTTTGATTTGTGTTTCCCTGATGGTGAGTGACATTGAGCATCTTTTCATGTGTCTCTTGGCCATCTGGATGTCTTCTTTGGAAAAGTGTCTATTCATGTCTTCTGCCCATTTCTTCACTGGATTATTTGTTTTTTTGAGTATGGAGTTTGGTGAGTTCTTTGTAGATTTTGGATACTAGCCCTTTATCTGATATGTTGTTTGCAAATATCTTTTTCCATTCTGTTGGTTGCCTTTTAGTTTTGTTGATTGTTTCTTTTGCAGTGCAAAAGTTTTTACCTTGATGAGGTCCCAGTAGTTCATTTTTACTTTTAATTCCATTACCTTTGGAGATGTGTTGAGTAAGAAATTGCTGCAGCTGAGGTCAAAGAGGTTTTTGTCTGCTTTTCCTCTAGGGTTTTGATGATTTCCTGTCTCACATTTAGGTCTTTCATCCATTTTTAGTTTATTTGTATATATGGTATAAGAGTGGTCAAGTTTCATTCTTTTGCATGTTTCTGTCCAGTTCTCCCAGCACCATCTGCTAAAGAGACTGTCTTTTTTCCATTGGATACTCTTTCTTGGTTTATCTAAGGTTAGTTGGCCGTACATTTGTGGGTCTGATTTTGGGTTCTCTATTCTATTCCATTGGTCTATGTGTCTGTTTTTATGCCAATACCATTCTGTCTTAATGATGACAGCTTTGTAGTAGAGGCTATAATCTGGGATTTTGATGCCTGCTGCTTTGGTTTTCTTCTTCAATATTACTTTGGCTATTCGGGGTATTTTGTGGTTCCATACAAATTTTAGGATTGTTTATTCTAGCTTTGAGAAGAATGCTGGTGCAATTTTGATTGGGACTGCATTGAATGTGTAGATTGCTTTGGGTAGTATTGACATTTTAACAATATTTATTCTTCCAATCCATGAGCACGGAAGGTTTTCCATTTCCTTGTGTCTTCTGTAGTTTCCAGCACCCAGATATTTTACATCTTTGGTTAGGTTTATCCCTAGATATTTTATGGTCCTTTGTGCAATTGTGAATAGAGTCAGTTTCTTGATTTCTCTTTTTGTTGCTTCACTATTGGTGTATAAAAATACAACCAATTTATGTGACTTTGCTGAATTCATAAATCAGTTCTAGCAGTCTTTTGGTGGAGTCTTTTGGGTTTTCCATGGAGAATATCATGTTGTCGATGAAAAGTGAAAGTTTGACTTCTTTTTTGCCAACTTTGATGCCTTTTATTTCATTTTGTTGTCCGATTGCTGATGCTAGGACTTCCAACACTATGTTAAACAACAGTGGTGAGAGTGGACATCCCTGTTGTGTTCCTGATTTCAGGGGGAAAGCTCTCAGTTTTTCCCAACTGAGGATGATATTAGCTGTGGGCTTTTCATATATGGCCTTTATTGCTGGGAGCCATTTCTGAAGTAAGGCAGGTTAGCAAGGCCTCCTACCATCAGGTGGCAACCGCATCTACACCCACTCAACCCCCACTCAACTTCTGCTTGAGCATCTACCCCCTAGGCGCCTGACTGACTGATATCAGGAGTGACTTGCCTTCTTATGCTAAAAATATGTGAATTGTACCTTGTGAAAAAACTTGTTATAGGAGTTTCTTCTTTTATGATTATAGGAGCAAATGTTACATTTCCTGAGAAAACCTGTTTTTTTTCCCCTTGAAAACAGGCTATTAACCCCTGCTCACAAAAGAACTAACTTTTGCCTTTGCTATGCTAAAAAGCATTGCCTTGTATTTGAATGCTAAAGATCCCTTCCTTCCCCATATGATAAACATCTAATCACCTATTCAATCACTATTGGTAAAGGTTATGCATGAGTCTTCTACCAATCTATGTTCTGGGACATTTTTACATACCAAAAAATTTGTTTTCAGATATTATTGTCTAAGCAATTGCCACTTCTTTTTTGTACCCCAGACATTTTTTCCATAAAAAAAGCTGACTCTCTGGTCAGTGCGGAGATGCCTGCCCGGTGAGCAGAAAGAAGCTGAGGCTTTCTCGCTCCCTTTCGCCAACACCGTCCATCCTTCAGGGAGCCCTGGACCTGCTGGAGCTGGACTCCGGCACTTTATGATGTTCCTTCTATCCCAACTTTCTTGAGGGTTTTTATTAAGAAAGGATGTTGTATTTTGTCAGATGCTTTTTCTGCATCTATTGACAGGATCATACAATTCTTATCCTTTCTTTTATTAATGTGATATATTGATTGATTTGTGAATATTGAACCAGTCCTGCAACCCAGGAATAAATCCCACTTGGTCATGGTGAATAATTCTTTTTATATGTTTTTGAATTCAATTTGCTAGTATCTTGTTGAGAATTTTTGCATCCATCTTCATCAGGGATGAAGGCCAGTAGCCTGTAATTCTCGTTAATTGTGGGGTCTCTGTCTGGTTTGGGAATCAAGGTAATGCTGGCTTCCAGAGTCCAGAAGTTTTCCTTCCATTTGTATTTTTTGGAACAGCTTGAGAAGGATAGCTATTAACTCTGTTTTAAATGTCTGGTAGAATTCCCCAGGGAAGCAATCTGGTCCAGGACTCTTATTTGTTGGGAGATTTTTGATAACTGATTCAATTTCTTCACGAATTATGAGTCTGTTCAAATTTTCTATTTCTTAGGTAGTGTGTGGGTGTTTGGGAACCTTTCCAGGTTATCCAGTTTGTTGGCATATAAATTTTCAAAGTACTCTCTGATAATTGCTTTTATTTCTGAGAGATTAGAGGTGATAAGTGCATTTTCATACATGATTTTATGTATTTGGGTTTTCTCTCATTTCTTTTTGACAAGTCTGGCTTGTCAATATTTTATCATTTTTTAATCAATTTTATTTTTTCAAAAAACCAACTCTTAGTTTCACTGATCTGTTCTACTGTTTTTTTGGATTCTGTATTGTTTATTTCTGCCCTGATCTTTATTATTTCTCTTCTTCTTCTGGGTTTGGGGTTTCTTTGTTGTTGTTCTTCTAGTTCCTTTAGGTGTGCTGTTAGATTTTGTATTTGGGATTTTTTTGTTTAGGCCTGGATTGCAGTGTATTTTCCTCTTAGGACTGTTAAGAGCATATTTCTAAGTAACTGAAACCCATCTGAAAAGGCTGCATCCTATGTGGTTCCAACTATGTGACATTCTGGACGAGGTAAAAGTGTGGCAAGAGTACAAAGATCAGGGAGGAGGGATGAATTAGTGGAAGCCTAAGGAATTTTAGGCCTGTGAAACTACCTAGCATGATAGTATAATGATAGATAATATGTCATTATACATTTGTCCAAACCATGGAGTGTACAATACCAAGAGCGAATTCTAATGTGAACTGTAGACTTTGGGTAAGAATGATGTGTTAGTGGTCAGGGTAGGTTGTAACAAGTGTACCCCTTGATGAGGGATGTTGATAGTGGAGGCTGTGAGAGCAGGGGCTGGCGGTGGGGCGGGGATATGAGATTCTCTCTACCTTCTGCTCAATTTTGCTATGAACCAAACACTGCTCTAAAAAATAAAATCTATTAATCAAAAAAACACGCTGGCCAAATTTCCAAAAAGTAATGATAGAATAATGACAATCAAAGCAAATGCACGTGCACGCGTGCACACACGCACACACACAGTGGGATGAAACGCGAAATCAACAGAGGACATTCCCCAAATGTGTGTCCCCTGAAAACTCACAGCTGCTACAATGTCCCATCAGATGGCCTGGGTCCCGGGTCCACCCCTGGGCGGCACCAGCAAGCTCCCCTTCCCCTGGATTAGGTTCCCCCTGAACAGTTCCGGCCTGAAGACAGGGTTGTTAGGATGTGAAGCTTAAGTCCATCCACATTTTTAGGGAGCCGGGAACTTTGCAGTGTAAGAATGCAGGCAGGAAAATCAGTTCAGGATTTCCTGGGTTGGGTCTATTTTAGGCTTACTATCAGGAGCTGGTTTCCTTTGCAGAGCAAAAGCCTATTTAGGGTTGTACACATCCCACTGCCTGACTTAGGAGGACTTCAAGGGAATTTAAGAGGAAATGTGTTTGGAAAAAGAAAAAAAAGAACATTCTAAACCTGTGAGCCGAAGTAACTAAGGCCTGAGGCTTCTCACCCTTTGTGTGTGATTACCTCTGAAGACGGTGAGGAGAGGAGATAGGGCCTTCCTGCCCCTTGGCACCGCGTGCCTCCTGAGAACAGTTTGTCAAGAACCTTTGTAGTTACCCCAATACATTCATTCCTACCAACAACTTGTCCTCTTCCCTAGTGAGTAGAAGCCCTACTAGGGCGCTGGGCCTTCCCCACCAGGGCCCATGGAAGACCCCACCTCTCAGAGGCTGCTGCAGAGTGAAAAACTACTACCCAGAGTACTCAGGCACTGGGGTGCTGGCCCTGCACTCACCCCACCCAGCGACTGTCAAGGACATTCATTGTATGCACCTCCATTTGCCCATTCAGTATTCATAAGTTGAAAACAAGAGAAAGTAGATGTGTGGAGTAGCAGAAAACTGTCAGGGAGAAACTAGGCCTTCAAAAGGTGAACATGATTTCAGCCAATTTCTCTGGTTAACCTTCCCGCCTTGAAGGTTAACTCTGCAAAACACAACTCCAGGGCTGGAAAAGGAACCAAAAGCCATATCCCCTGGAAGTCACGGTGCCTCTGTCCAGCGAATCAGCAGTTACAGCAAGGGAAGTCCATGAGTCCGTGACGGAGGCCCAAGTCAAAATAGCTTAAGCAAAACAAGAGGATTTATTGCTTCGCAGGGATAACCCAGCATCAGACCGGCTGGATCCAAGGGCTCAGTTCATGTCTTAAGGACTTGATTTTTCACCCTCTCTCTCCATCGCTCAGCTCTGCTTGCCTCCAGGTTGACATCACACTCAGAATCAGCCCTCAGAGTAACAAAACAGTCACTGAGGGCTCCAGGTTTATGTCCTCCCAGGGCAGTGGACCCATGATAGAGACTAGGAGGGCTCCCTCCTTCACATCTACTAAGTCCTGGAACACAGCGTCATGAGGTCTACAGGGACTGTGCTCAGTCCTGAACCAGTCACAGGAGCAAAAGAACTCTGGGGACCTGCTATGCTGGAGCTATGTACCCACCCCTACTACAGGCAAAGAGGTGCCCCCCTTCAAGGGACAGGGACCAGGAGTAGAGTGGAATGGCTCACCGCATGGAAATCAGAGCAGGCTGACCACAGGGCAGACAAAGCAGTGACAGTCCCCCACATTTCCCCTGCATAATTGCCACAGGGCGATACCAGTGAATAGAATAGGTCAGGAACACCACGGCTTGGCCAACCTAACGAGGTCTGGCAGAGACTAACTGTGGCTCAAACAAGGAACGGGAGCCCATAGAGTACTTGCGCAGCCCAAACCTGGCCCCTGGCATGTCCTGCGTGCCTCCCTCACCCTCCCAGGTGCTCAGCCGCCGAGTTCTTCCAACTTCAAAAATAATTGCCATCTGTCCTCCCTTCTCTGTGCCCACACCCCACTCCCACTGCCAAAGTCAACCACTTGTATCCACTTCTTAGGGCTGCTTAGTGCCACAGATTCAGCAGCCTAACACCACAAAAGTTTATATTCTTGGTTCTGGAGACTGGAAGTCCAAACTCAAGGTGCCAGCAAGGCCATGCTCCCTCTGGGACTCTGGGTGGAGCCCTGCCTTCCCTTCCCAGCTTCTGGTGATGGTGGCAGTGCTTGGTGCTCCTCAGCCCACAGGAGCATCACTCCAGTCCCTGCCTCTGTCGTCTCGTGGACTTCTCCCTGTGTGTCTGTGTCTTCACATGGCGTTTTCCTCTTCTTTTAAGGACCCCAGTCAGATCAGATTAGGGCCCATTCCAATGGCCTAATCCTTTTGATTATATCTGCAAATATCCCCACTTCCAAATAAGGTCAGAGTCACAGGTTAGGACCATAGGTTAGGACTTAACTTTTCAGGGAACACAATTCAACCCCCAATATCACCTTTTGCCTCAACCACAATGGCAACCTCCTAGTGGTCCCTTCCTATCTTAATCTGATTCTTTCTAATCCAGTCTCCAAGTTACAGCCTGAGTGGCTTTCCTAGAATACAAATCTGACCATGTCCCTCCCTTCTTCAACCCTCCACTGGCTCCCCATGTGGTCCATAGGGCAAACTCCAAGCTCGTGGATGACATATGTGGAGGCTCATCTGCAAATACCTTGTCACCTCTGTTCACATGTTCAGTTCCCTGAAATCAGGAGGCAGAGCTCATCCCTTAGGGCCACACAGGGAAGCACCAGGGTCTGTCAGGGGCGGAAAATTCAGGTGAGACCCTTCATTGTGGTTTCTGAGAGAAGGAATGGGTGAGGCAGGGTAGCAGACTTGGCATTGACAAGTTTGAATAATTTCAGTGGGCTCTGGATATAAGGGCTCTTCCTAGTGACTGGCACCTGGGTCTAGGTCTAGGTCTGGCACCTGGGATAGGGCAGGTGGAAAGTGGCCCAGAGTGTGACAGCCAGATAGAGGAGGTGGTTGGGGCTTGGGCACTGGACTGGCTGGTTTGCGTACAAAAGGGCAGTCCCTCAGGGTCAGCAAGAATCAGATGTCAAAGCATCAGAAAGCCTGGATTAATATGGGGCTGCATACTTCCTGTCGTGTGTGAGCCTGCTGGAAAGAGCCCCCTGTCTGTTTGTCCTGGACTGTGTTTACATCAGAAGCTGTGACCTGAAGTGATGCAGGCACCCAGGACAGAGCCTTTCCTGAGGCCATTAAATGTGCCAGATCGGGTTAATCACAATGCCCCACTGGAGGACCCCATCCCGCCCTCCACATAACCGGCAGTGCGGCCACGTGCCGCTGACAATGTTCCAAGACCTGTGGGGGGTGCAGAGTCAGCACCTGGAAGTGGGGGGAGCTGTCCTCGCCAGCTGTTGAGTCTGCCTGCACAATAGCAGGGGTGGGGCTGTGTTCAAGGCTTCCGAAGGTTGTATGTGCTCGGGTCTGTGGGCCAGGGCAGTGAAATCCAGGAATAGTATGTGCAGCCATTAAAGAGCAAGCAGGCCCTCAGTCCAAACAGTAATCATTATTTTACGCTCCCGTTGTTTTTTTTATAAATCAAGAACATGCATATCTGTTAATCTCAGCTACTGGTCATCTAGAGATAAGGAGTGTTTCCATGGTGAGTTTTAACTCCAGCCAAAAGCAAAGGAACATGATGCGTTGGTTAGCCTATATGGCATCATTGTGAGCAAGCAGGTGACATCCCATACACTTTGTGATATACTGAAAGTAAGCCATGAACTCCTGTGGACTTAAGGATGCCTGGAGTCAGGAAATGTGTGCTCAGGAATCACTGGACCACATCTGGAAGGATCCAGAGCAACGGGAAGGATCCAGAAGCCCTAACTGATGAAAAATACCACATGCCAGCTCCTTCAGAATAAGGATAACCTCATGAGGACAACAATAATATTCCTAAGTGTTCCACCCACCATGGTATTTTCTAGGCGATACTTCAGCTAATTACCATATCTGTCTTATGAAATAGGCTTGGGCACCTGGGTGGCTCAGTCGGTTAAGCATCTGACTTTGGCTCAGGTCATGATCTCACAGTCTGTGAGTTTGAGCCCCTGACAGCTCAGTTTGTGCTGACAGCTCAGAGCCTGGAGCCTGCTTCAGATTCTGCGTCTTCCTCTCATTCACTCTCTCTCTCTCTCTCTCTCTCTCTCTCTCTGCCCCTCCCCAGTTCATGGCTCTGGTTCTCTCTGTGTCTCAGAAATGAATAAACTTAAAAAAAAAAAAAGAAATAGGTTTAATGAAGTTCAATAAAACCCATGGCCCCTGCCAAATGGGAAGCCAGGGTGAATCTTAGATCCCCCGACCCAGAGCCTGTGCTCTAAGCTCTGCATTAGGTTGGAATGTGGGCTCCGAGGATCTCTAAAGAAACCTGTATTCATCTGCGTGGGATGCCACGACAAGATGCCTGAACAGACATTTAGTTTCTCACAGCTCAGGAGGCTGGAAGTCTAAGATCAAGGGTGACATCAGCATTGGTTTCTGGTGAGACCTCTCTACCTTCTTGCTGTGTGCTCACACGGCCTCTTTGTGAGCAGGAGGGCAGAGAGAGAGATTAGGGAGAGAGAGGTTAAGGGAGAGAGAGAGCTCTCGGGTATTTCTTAGGGACCTACCTTTATGACCTCATTTAACCTTAATTAACTCTCTAAGGGCCTTATTTCCAATACAGTCATATTGGGGGCCTGGTCTTGAATGTATGAATTTGGGAACACAGTTAAGTCCATAGCAAAACTGGTGGTGGTACCCAGACTCTGCGTCTCTTCTATATGGAATCAGACTCACCCGAGAGAACTGGGCACCTGGTGCCCAGGCTCATCAATATGGAAAGGTGATTTTCTAATCACCATTCAGATTGTTCTGGCTTCCAGAAAAAAAAAAAAATGAGTTTGCGAGCAGAAAAGACTTCTCCACTGAGGAGGCTGAGCAAACGTAAAGACAGTGGGTGTTGAGTTCCGGCAGCTCTGAATTCAAGTGCTAGTTCAGTTGCCTATCAGCCAGGTGACCTCAGGGAAGTCACTAAGTCTATCTGAGTGTCACTTTTTCCATCATCGGAATGTCACCTCCAACCCCTACCAATCCTCACGGGGTTGTTGGGACAGAGTGTAGAGGAGACAGCTCGTATCATGTGCCTGACCCATAATAAAAACCCAAAAACCGTTAGTCTTATGCTAAATGGTCAGTCGCCCTACTGGCCCCCAATTTGAAGGCCTGGAAAGCCTTCTCACACTTGGCTGTGCGCTGCAGTAAACTTCTCGGAGTCCCTCTCCTTAGAGTCACCAAGGCCTTGCTGTAAATGCAACATCTGCCCATTTTGTGAGCCTTTCGTTGTCAACTAAATTAGAGTGACATTTGTCCCTCAGGACTGTCAGGGGTTGGGTAGAGGCAGCGGCACCTGGGATTTGGTCTGAACTTGGATCCTGAGCTGGATTCCAGAGACTGCCCTGCCACCAGGGCAGGAGCAGAATGTCTGAGCTGAATAACTTGTCCTCTCACTGTCCCGAGTGGCTTGCAACTGGCCGTTTCCCTCTCTGGGATTTTGCTTCATCAGCTATGAAATGGTGCTGGGCCCCCTGGTCCCTGCAGCTCTTGGCATCGTCGTGCGGCTCATGACACTGTCTCCCCGCTCCTGGGTCAGAGAACTGGCTGGGGAGCAGACCGAATGGCAAAGTCCAGCTTCTGCACCTTCCCACACCCCTGTTCAGACCCCAGTGAAGACCGGGAGGGAGATGGCTGGCAGGCAAGGGTGGGCTCTGGCCTGTGGGAGGAGGGACTGTCACTTGTGGACTGACCAGCCTCTGATGGACTCTGAGCTCTGCCTCTTACTAAATGTGTGCCCTTGGTGAACCACCCTGTGTCTACAGGCCTCATTTTTCCCTGTCTGTAAAGTGGGCACCATTCCGTATCCTCTGCAGTATCACTTCAGGAATAGAGATAGTCCATGCAGAACATGTGGCTAATATGTAGCTCTTAACTAGTAGTAGCTATTATTATCTCTGTCATGATTTTATGGCTCTTAGGGACATGGGCTATCAGAGGGGAAGAGAACTAAAGCCCGGCACCTGGGGCCGCTCTACGATTTCAGGGCGGACAGGACAAGGGCTGAGCACTCTCAGGATGTTGGGCTTCTCTGAACTGGCATCTCCTAGCATGTGATAGTGGGGTCCTCTCCAACAAAGGGCCCCCTTCCTGACATTCCTGCTCATGGACACAGAATAGGCCAGCAAGGCAGATGCACTGGGTGGTGGGTGGGCAAGATTTTCCCTTTGCAGTTATTGTGTTTCCTTTGCTAAGATGGGACTTTCCAGAATCCTAATCTCCCTTTGCTGGTTCCTCCAGTGGAGAGCAAGCCCTTATGCACAACTAAGGGAGGAAAGGGATGTAGAAAAGAGTGTTTCTCTCAGACATTCCTTCCAGAATTCTGCTGGATTCTGTGATGTTTCCTGAGCTCCTGCAGGTTTTAAAGACTCCAAAGGAAACTCTGAGATGCGGAGACCAGGTTATCAGCTACTGCAGGGGCTGCCCATACCATGGCAGTCAGAAACAGGTTGTCCGGTGGCCATTTCTTGCTCATGAATGGAAAGGGAAAGAAAAACAAAGCAAGTATAAGGCACAATGGGAAGACTACTCAAAAATGGCTCTCTCCAAAACATTGCCCTACTCGAGGGGCCTCTAACTAGATGGTGCACCCTACTTGGCTTAGCCTAGATTGATGAACCAATCACCAACGAGCAGCGTGTGTTGCCATGGTTGGTTAGGTTCATTGGAGTCCTCCTCTGAGACTTGGATTCTGTTAGAAAGCAGAAAGGGAGCGGCTGAGGCTGTGGAGCAGATGACTGACAGTGTCTGCTACCCAACCACGGAAACTGCCTGAACACTGGAAAGTTACCTTGTGCTGAGCACAAGTGCTGATCAGAGGAGACCCTTTATTCAGGGGTGGTCTGTCCCAGGGAGAAGTACAAGTCCAGGTAATTTACAACCATGGAAAGGAATGCAATGTCGGGGTCAGGGAGTGGTCTGGCAGGCTCTTGGGATTGGGCCCATTCCCATCATCCACAGTGCTGCTGTGGCACACAAAATATCTGCTCTACTGGGAGAGGCAGGGAAAGGGCCATGCCCTGGACCGGCCACCTTTTCCTGTCCCTCATTCTCCGGTCCACCCATTCACCCTTCCCCTCTCCCCTGCTTGCTTATGAAAGCTCAGCCCCGAAAGAGAAATTCTGCCTTCCAGAGGCTCCACCAGATCATCCTCGATCTGGAAAAGGTGCCCGAGGACAGAGGTGTCCCCTCAAGGGGACCCTAAACAATCATCATCCCAAATGACAACAGATGTCTGCTTCCTGCCTGAATGCGCTTTGCCTTGCTCAGAACTGCAATACCTCATTGGCCTGTGTATCATCCTGGTAGTTACAGGGGCCTAACTCATTGAGAACGTACAACTACAGAAAACAATTTGGTCAACTCGCCTCTCTAAAACAGTTTTCTGGGTCAACCACTATTTGAGAAGTAGCTGATGGTTGATGTTTTAAGATATAATGGTTATTCTCGACCCCAAGGTAGCTAACAATGTCTCATACATCCAGGCTCACATGATCGTCTGACCTTTAAGATGGCAACTAAAATGTCTTATGTCTACACTAATGGGTTGTTGGTGACTCTCCAGAGTATTGGGTTGAGAATGGCTCGGGCTGCACCAGAAAGGGTGCCGTATGCCATTCATATGCCATTCACAATGTCTGCCATGAGCAAAGCACAGGGGTGATGGCTATACCATGAACTTGATATGCCTAGTCTAACTGGTCACCCTTCAAGGAGAATCCACTGTATATTCCAAGATAAAGAAAACAGGCGCTCATATACCAGCTGGATAGAGGCTTCCACAGGAATATACCTTTGCCCGGGTTGAAGAAACCGTGGCAATGAGCAAATGTTCTCTCCTCCTTATGCTGTTCTCAAGCCCAGTGTCTGAGTCAATAATTTTTTTTAATTGAGCCTTTTTCTGAGCCTTTTTATAAGCCTTAGAAGGCTTATAAAAGAAGCCAACCTGATCTGTATCTGTTTTTATTTTTCTGTTTGTAAAGATTATAGGCTAAATGATCTATTAAAAAAGGTGGTGGAGGGGAGACAAAAATCTAAGAAATAGGAGTCCTGACTCGGTTTGGTCAGTTCTTTTGTATTCTTTCCATGTGACTCATCCATGAGAAAAACTCAAACTACATTAAATTGATGAGTAACTTGATGGTGTGTGACCAAGGAATGAAGAAATCTTGCCACACAATTTGGTTTTCCAGGCCTGAGTTCCCCCAGCAGAGAGTTAGGACAACTCTCATGACCAAACTGGCAGGCGCTGGGATGAGGCTGGTCCAGGCCAGGCCCTGCAAGGAGAATCCTGGGCTCTGAGCAGCAAGGGTGGGCCCCTGTTATTTCAGCCTGGAAAACATCCCCACCCTGCCCAGGGAGAGCCAGTTCCTGAAGGAGGAGCCTGGGATGCTGGCAACCTGTCCCTGCCCAAAGCTTTACTGAAACCTGAGCTGGGGGGACCCCACCACCCACCTGAAATATCTCCTAGATTTGTGTGTTTGGCTATTTAATGAAGCAGGGGCATTCTTCTGTGGTTTCTGTCCTGCTTTTGGATAGAAAGGAAGGAAGGGAAAGGAAAAAGCCATTGGGACAGCTGCCATGTCTCAAGCAACCACTATCAGGCAAGAACTCCCTTAAGTCCTTTGTAACATAGTTCGTAATAATCACAAGGTTCATTGGAGGAATGAGGGCCCTGCAAAGGCCCCTGTTACTTGTCTGAGGTCCCAGGGCTCGAGCAGCAGAGCTACCTTCACGGCAAGGCAGCCGCGTGCTCTCCGCCGCACTCAGAGATGAGCTCGGAGTCTGATGGCCAGCCAGCAGACAAGTGGTCAAGGCTTTATACCAGGAAAGAAGGAAAGCTTTTAGCCCGGAGGTTCTTACTTCAAAAATGTTCAAGCGTATGTATTTGCTGCAGGGTTTTTCCTCCCTGATGCATTACAATCTAAATTCAATGCCCTAGAAGATATCGAATAGACAGGACAAAATCCATTAGGCTTGTTGATTTATAGCTTTTCAGCATTTGGAAGAAGCAGCTTTCAATGTGAAATTGATTGCGTGCTGCAGCCCATTTTAGAAATTTGTCTCCTTTTACCAGTAAGTGATTTATGCCATGCTCCCATTATCGCCTTTTTGGAAGGAGGAAAAAATATCAACACAAAGCAAATTCAGTGTCCAGTATCTTTGTGAATCCTGCTCAACACTCCCATGGCTCATCTCGGCATTTTATTGACTGCAGAGTAAATAGCCGGGGCCTCTGGTGCCCGGTTGGCCAGAGGGCTGTGGTGTGGGTCCACCCACCAATGCACACTTTCTGGTGTCAGTGAGCGGAGAGCGGTGGAGATTAATGAGGATTAGCTAGGGTTACTCCTGGTCCTCCTCCAGACCTCTCCCACCCCCACACCTCTCCCACCCCCCTGCCAGTTCTCCATGGCCACGCCATCCTTGCATTCTCCTTCTGTTTACTGCCCAGAGCTCTCTGGATGGGGAGTATGCAGAAGGCCACAGGTTTGTAACGAACAGCCTTGCATCTGCAGCCCCTAGCACGAGGCCTTGCACACAGTAGGTGCTCCACACATATTTGGAAACAACAACAGTTCACACCCAAGTAGCTGAGGCTGAGCAGACCTGTTGAAGGATGGAGCCATAAGCCACAGCTGTGGAGATGCCTCTTGAGTTTGTCACGGGCCCCTTTGAACTGCAGTCCTATGTTTCCCTGTGTGTTTTCAAAAGACAAGGCATGAAATATACAATATACTTTGCCAAAATAAAGAAACTCTACATCTATGAGTTTAGAAGACCTGGATTAAAAACTAAAAGCTAGATCAGTTTAGTATAATTCATACTAGGCTTGTGTGGCTCTCTGCTTTATTGAACAAACTTGACTTAGTATTGAATGCTAAACAAATATGAAATGGCTTTATTCTCTCATTCATTTCCAGTCCTTTAGTGATCCTATTCTGAATCCTTATTTCTTTGATGACACAAAATTATTTAAAAAAAAAAAAACAGAAGTCTTGTACAATCTGTGTTAATTCACTTCTGTTTCATATCCCCACCTCCTCCCAGCAGTGATGAGGTCCTCACTTCCAAAATTTGGCACGAGGAGGGGCAATGCTGGCTCTCTCCACCCTCCCCACCTGCTCCTTCTTCCATGGTGCTGTGCAGTGGAAGAGGAGCAAGGGAGGCCCAAAGTCTTAACAAGATTCTCCAGAGTGGCTCCAGAATCCAGAGAAACACTTTGCTTCCAGTCTTTTCCAAACTCAGGGTGAAATTGTCTACTTCTCTCATAACAATTATGAGCTTAGCTGTTACATTAATGGAGGAGAGCCAAAAGTCAGGACGTACAAAATAATGGGTCAGTCCAGCTTTACTTTGGAAGGAAGATGAGGAGGCAATGTTAAAGGCAAACCCACTTAGATGCTGAGACAAACTGGACTCAGCTTTGTCTCTTCCTGACTCAGCCTCTGTGTCTCCTGAGCCTGAGCAGAGGGAGCTCAGCTTGGAAAACAACTCATTGAAGACAATGTGAAGGCAGAGTCATGAATTTGAGCTTCCAAAACTAATATGAAAGAGTCAATACTTCAGTCTCTTGGTTCTTGAATGTTCTTGAATATTCTTGAGTAAGTCTGGTCACAAAGATTAACTGATGGAATAGGAGTCAAGAAGGATTTTGCTGTCCTTTAAAGAGATCTCTCCCTTTCCAAATCGCTACGGCACACGTAAAGGTGGTCTGGCTGTGGCACGTGTCACTATGCTGGTCGCCAGGACCTACTCTGCTGATCTGGCTGGTGAGGCAGGTGTTGCCCCCTCTCCTGCTGTTCCATGTGTGTGCCTCTGAAGCTGAGCACTTCATTGAGGAAGACGACCTTTCCTGAAAGAGAAGGACCGTTCTTCTGTCCAGGGTATATGCTAGAACCTCCAAACAAGCTCCCCAAAATTCCACGCCTGTGTTGTATGGCTTTGCTGATTGCATCTAGAATCTGTCCTTCCTTTTGCTTTCTTAAAGGAATTCAGATTTTCCCTTGAGTAGCCTCCCCTACCTCATGTAGCCCATGGACTTAAGGAGAGATGGACCCCCAAATTGGTAGGGGGCCCACGGGCCCGTGTGCAAGATCAGCCCTGAGGAGCGCCAGTTGCCCCCAGCCTCTGGGCTCCAGCCCCTGCGCGGTGGAGGTGGCAGAGTGGGTGCTGTTGTGGTGAAACAGGAGCCCCTGGAAGAGGACAGCCCCTCATCCTCCTCGGCCGGGCTGGACAAGGCCCAGCGCTCTGTCATCAAGCCCATCAGCATCGCTGGGCGCTTATATGGGAAGAAGCCTCTGCACACCCCCATCGTGGTGACCTCCACGCCTGCCATCACTCTGGGCACCTCGAACCTCGTCTTCACCTACCCCAGCGTCCTGGAGCAGGAGTCGCCTGCGTCACCCTCCGAGTCCTGCTCCAAGGCTCACCGCAGAAGCAGTAGCAGTGGGGACCAGTCATCAGACTCCTTGAACTCCCCCACTCTGCTGGCTCTGTAACCCAGCTCCCCGGGGCTCCTCGTCACTGCCTCCTTCCCAGGGACCAGCACCTGCAAGTGCTCCAGGGCCATGAGGACAAGAGGGGGACCCCACCTGAGAGCTTCCTGGCTCCGGGGAGACCCAGGTGGGATTTGGCGGTGAGGCATTGAGGACTTTGGGGATCTCTTAGAACTCATGGGACCTCCTCCCTCATTCATCTTGCAAAGCGAATCCTGTGTCTTGAAAAGCCTTGGAGACGTTGGTTTAGTGGACTCAGGCATCTCTCTGGCTTCCGAAAAGCCTGAAGCTGGTGTGGACTGTTCCTGTCCCTTTATTACGATCTGTCTCTGGAGTGATGGTGTTCTTCCCCGCCCCACCAAGCATGCTCAGTGCCTTTCGGTTTCACCTTCCCTCTGTTTGCCCCTTCCTCCCCCAAGTGTCAATTTCACTTCCTCTTGTTTTTTATCAAAGTTGCCATGACATTTCATCTGGGTGGTCTGAATATTAAAGCTCTTCATTTCTGGAAAACAAAATTGATTAGTCTAAGACAGAGAAGGGGGGTAACTCTATCTCACGCCCCACAGTGGTGGAGTCAGACACAGGAAATGACATTCAGACAATCCCAAGATAGGCCCATGACCCAGTTTGGGCTAACGAGACACAAGCAGAGATTTGCTGGAAGAGACCGTCTCTCCTTCTGTACAGTGTATTGTGTGGACACAAGCTCTGGGACAGCTGAGACAATGTTGTCACCAGGACAGACCCCAGGCTGAGCATGATGCTGATGCTTTGCGGGGCAGAGAACCCAGAACTATGAAGACCATGGAGCCAGGTTACCAGCCACCCCTGAAGCCGCCCGAACGCTGGCCCCTCCTTACTGGCAAGCCAGCCTGTTTGGTGTTCTATAACAGCATTTTAAAACATTCTAACAAGACCAATCATATAATTCATTGCCCAATCCCAGCCACTTTTGCGAGTGAAAGGTACTATTAATAATCCTACCAGGACCACACATGTAAAGTGGGGCTCCTCTAGCAGATCAGAATGTGGGGTCACTCTAATCATAACTGATAGATATCTAAATGAGTCACCTAAGCTTAAAGAAAAAGCAAAATCAGAGTTATTTAAAGGAATAAAGCAACATGACTCAGGTCCAGCTCTAATTCCGTCTCCAAACTGTAGCCAAAGTAATCTTTTCAAAACCCAGATTTGATCATGTCCTCCCCTGCCTACAATACTGCAGTGTTTCCCATTTCTCTTATAATTCAGCCTAAGAGCCCTGGTGGGGCCTCCTTCTCCAGCCTCCTGGGGGCCGGCGGGAGCGAGGGGGCTTTGCAAGGAACGCCCTTCCCTCTCACTTACCCACCAGCTCCAGAGCCTCACCCCCAAGGCAGTCTGCCCATCACCCTCCAACCTCCACCCCAACCCGGAGTCCCTTGTTGTAGAACCTGTCAACCCCATTCCCACCCTTCCTAGCGCCTCTCTTGGCTCATTGTGAGCACAAGTGACCAGGGAGGTATCAGCTCTTGCTCTTTGTGGTGTGAGTCCCGTGCACAATGCCTGGCCACATAGAGATCCTCAAAACACATGTATTGGTTGAATGAACGAGTCCCAGGAATGCAAAGATTAGGGCATCGCAGAAATCCTTGAGGACCCATCTTCAGAGTTCAAAGCGGTCCTTGTTCTATTCCATGGGGCGTTTCTAGGTTGCCTAGGACAGACCAGCTCACCCAAATAATGCCTTTGGCTGCAGCTACTGTGGCTTGTGGCCCCTCTCCTGTGGAGCCAGTGCCTTGGACCACACTGTTTCCATGCCTCTCCTACGATGGGAATAGAGTGCAGGCAGAGGCCTTTTATAACCATTGAATCTGATGCAGCTGCTCAGAGCTCAAGAGGTAAAGCGGTGTGATGTTTTCTTCCTAAACCCTAAGCTGCAAACGGGTAATTTTTTCTTAACCATTCAATTATCTAAAGGTCAAATCTATTTCTCCAATAATTACCTCCCTTTCCTGGCTGGCATAAGTGAAGGTAAAAATCATTCTTCTGTTATTTCAGCCTGAAAATGAGCTTCCTAACACGATCCCTCTAGGGATCGTGCATACATACGTGTTCTGGACCAAAGAGGAAAGGAGAATCCTTTTAAGTCTTGCCTGGGTCTGGGTTCATGCACCATCTTAAACCTGTATTCTGGTAGTGACAGTAATCACACCCTCTGTGGTTATTTGTGTTACAAACTCACTTTTCATTCCTTGTTCTCAACTCCCACCATTACCGCCAGCCACTCCTGCAGCCTTTCCTGCTCTCCTACACAGCAATTTTAGGCAGAGATTTTCTTTGTCCCTTTAGTTGTCTTGGGAGGTTGGCAGGGAGTGAATGAACAGAAGCTCAGAGAAGGTACAGGACTGTCATTCTGCCAGGGAACACTAGTGCTCGCTCACATTTTCTGTTTTTTAAGTCATTCTATTGTTTGCAACATTGCTGCGAAGGCAGTGTTCAGGGTATTAGCTAATGCCCCTCATGAAGCGTCACCAAAAAAATCTCTCATAAAATTCAGTTCCTAGAAAATATCTGTCTCTCTAGAAGATTGTCCCTGATTAGGCAGCATGAACTATACAGTCTGTCATGCCACCTTTATGTCCTGAATTAGTAACTTCTAGAATGAGCACTAAATTTATCCACTGTACCCTTAGCCCCTGGCTTCAGAGCTCCTCTTATCTCTATTTCTACTGCCCTACTTAGTACATGCTTTCATATTTTAAGCTACCTGAAAACTCTTTTAAAGGTAGACAGGACATAAATGCCAAAAATTATTTTTATTAAAAGTTTTTTTAATCTTATGAAACCACATCCTCTTAAAAGAGTAGTTCAGAATCACATTAAAAAAAAATAATCCCTAAGAAAGCTAAACTCTCCCTGAGAGCTAATAACTTCAGGTCTGTTATGCAGCAAACTCCGTTTCCTGTCATTGAATTTCTTCAGGCTCTGGATCTGCGCCTCCTGTGCCAGATCTATCATTCAGCCTCAGTCCTCGGAGGTTTCCTCCAGGCACCAAGAAAACCAGCCTCCCAGAGGCTGCTGAGAGCCTGGCAGGTTTGAATGAATATTTTATACAGATTCTCTGAATACCCTCCAAATTCTGAGCCAAGGACTCAGAGGAGAAAGGAGAGCTCATTCCCAGAACAATCCAATGACAAGGGTATCTGTTGCCCTGGCGGGGCTCAGGCCACATCGGGGACAAGTGCCTGTTTGACATCCACCCTCGGGGACAAGGTCGAGGCCTCCCACCTCTTGACCAGGGCCCCTGGGTGAGACCCTTCCACTCTGCTGAACTGTCTCCAGTGGGCTGGAGATATTATACTTATGTCCCATCAATTCTCAGCAGTATTGCCTCAAATTTTTAAAGTAGTGATTAGATAAGCATGCCATGGGCAGAAGAAGATGGAGCACATTCATTCAGAGCTTGTTATAACCAAACCTGACATTAATGACACAGGACTGTGATGTGTCATCATTCCTATGCATCTAGTCCCACTGAACTGTAAGCTTCAAGAAGACTGGACTCATTTTTTCACATCCACAGGAAAAGGCAGGGCACCTGCCAACAGTGCACGCTCAGTATGTGTTTGCTACAAAAGTGGTCATGGTAATGAGCAGAAATGATCATCAGTTCTCATATATTACTGTCGTTGGTGTTGCTTTGCCATACTAAAACCAAGTTCTTAGTTTGTATCTCTTTCTTTTTCTATTTCCATATCTATAAATGGTACCACTGTTGATAGATTTTCTGACGCTGAATACAGGTTCATTCTACACAGACATTGACCCAAGCACATACACACACTGACTCAGTAAAAGATAAGCATCTTGGATACATTTCCCCAGTATTCAGGATACCGTGTCATCCCTTATCTCCCTGGTACGTGGCCTGGGTTGACACTCCGCAAGCTTTAGCACTATCATAAGCACAGACTCTGGAACTAGATTGCTGGAGTTAAATCCATTCTTTCATTTACTCGCTGTGTGATCTTGGGCAAGTGATTCAACCTCCCTGTTGCTGTTTTCTAATCTGTAAAATGAGGATATAGTCATATAATTCACTTCTGCAGTATGCAAAAGTGGTCACAAATTCTTCTCCATGTACCTACGTGCTTTGGCACTACCCTCCCACACCAACTCTGGGCTTGGTCATGGGCCTTACTTTGGCCAAGAGGATATAATAGCAATATGAAGTAAGCAGAAACGTGAAAAGTACTTTACCTCTGGGGCTTGCTTTTTTTGCTGCCTTGAAACTCTGAGGCATATAGAAAACCCAGGATAGTCTACTAGAGGATCAGAAACCATATGAAGAGAAGCCCCAGCATCCTAGCCATTCCACCAAGGCCATCATAAACCAGCCAGCCCCCAGTCAACCTGCCAACGGAGCACAAACGTGCAGTGAGCCCCGCCGAGATCAGTAAGCCTGTCTCAGAGAACACAAACTGCCCAGCAGAATCATGAGTTAAACAAACAGCTGTTGTTTTAAGACACAGGGTTTGGGGTTATGTGGTAGTGTTGGGATATGGCCTCGAAATTCTTTGACACTCTGCATCAGAAATGGAATCTGTAGATCCCTTAAATCTGAGTAGGCTTTTGACTATTTCAACCAATAGAGTACATCAGAAGTATTACTATGTGATTTCCAACAGTATATATAGTGAGTAATTGTGAATATATATTTATACTTCTTTGCATGTCTGGTAATTTTTTATTAGATGCCAGGCATTATGAATTTTACCTTGTTGAATACTGGATATTTTTGTATTTCTATAGATATTCTTGAATTTGTTCTTGGCAAGTAAGTTACTTGGGAGCAGTTTGATTCTTTTGGTCTTGTTTTTAAGATCTGTTATGTGGGCTAGGGTCATGTTTACCCTAGGGCTCATTGTTCCCAATTTTGAGGCAAGTACTCTACCCAGTGCCCGTCAAATCATGAGTTTTTCTAGTCTGGCTTACAGGAACAGGAGCTATTCCTGGCCCCACCTCACTATTTAACTAAATTTTTTTTAACACAGGAACTAAATACAATTCTGAACTATCATAACTTTGCTTTCACCAGGAATTGTACATATGTCCAATAAAATGTTATTTACTAACAGTGGAATGAAGTTCCACTCATAAAAAGAACTGCCTTTGTTGTCAAAAATACCTTGGGGCACCCACGTGGCTCAGTTGGTTAAGCATCCAACTCTTGGCTTCTGCTCAGGTCATATCTCATAGTTTGCAAGTTTGACCCCCACGTCAGGCTCTGTGCTGACAGTGCAGATTCTGCTTGGGATTCTCTCTCTCCCTCTCTCTCTGCCCCTCCCCTGCTCGCTCTTCCTCTCTCTCAAAAATAAAATAAATGAACTTTTAAAAATGTTTTTAAAAATACCCTGATAAGTCACTCTAGTTTGGAGGTGAGTCTTTAATAGTTTGTCTGGAAGAAGGTAATGAAAACAAAGGAGCCAAAGTGCTCCACATAAAGAGGTGAGGAGGAATTTGATTGTAGTGGAGAGCAGTGCAGTAAGCAGGGGGAGAAGGTCAGGGGAGAGAGAGAGAGACAAGATAAGACAGCACAGGAGTGGGCAGAAATATGAGCAGTGAGACGAAAACTCTTGACAAAGTGGGATGAAATACCAAACTAAAGATCTGTTAATTCAGCTTTAGACTTAATTCAAGTTTAACTTTGGATTTAGATTCAGATGCTATGATATAAACCTCTCCATGGCCTCAAACTGTCAGTAAAAGTCAGCTACAGCCTTGGATGATGCCATTTTGGAAAATGAAGTTATCAAAGTCATAGCCAGTTAGGGCAGTGAGACACGGGATGAAGATGTTTCATGAGCTGAATTGACTTTGTGGAATCAGGATTGCAAAACTGGAGGTAACCAGGGGAAATGTAATACATGTGACCCTCTCCCTATGAATTCCCCAGAGTCTGAAAGGAATACTAGGTCTCCAAGTGTACATGGGAGGGGAGTACAAGTTAGTTTTGCTCAAAACTTAAAATACAGTGTCACCTCCAACTGACATGAGGTTAAATATAATTGATTCTTAACTTGGTGGCACCAACAATGAGTGGCAAGAGTTCAGAAGCAAGAGTCTGTCTATATGACATGTTTAGCTGCTTTAACCTGTATCTGAAACAAAGTTCCACCTTTGCCTCTGGAAAAATTGTTTTTTTTAAGCATTTGCAGGATACAGTAAATTCATGATATTATCTGTTCTGCACAGCAAATATGACATCATGGCCTAGCTCAGAAGCAATATTGCCTTTTCTCTCTCAAGGTTAGATGGTACTGATGATTCCTTGCTCCAGTCCCAGAGGCATGGATTTGCCAAGATTCACTTAGAATGCTGTATTTCTATTTATAGCAAATAGTACGGTTTCTTCTGAAAGGGACCCCGGTTGTCTCCCCCAGAGACACTTAATGTTCTAAGGAAGGCATCAAGCAGGTTTTAAAGATCTTTCTGCTTGTTAACCAGGAATTCTAGAAACAAATGTTCAGTTTTCCCCCTGGGGATTTTTCCGGGTGAAGGAGATGAAGGTGTTGATGCTGTATCCTCTTGCCTGTCTCTTCCTACCTCCTCCAAAGGTGATTTCCTTAAAAATCCTCTATTACAAACCTGATGGAGGTTAAAATTTTCAGTTACTCTCGGGTTCACTGAGCCTTGAGCAATCTATCTTCAAAGTCAAGGGCATCATGCTGAACAAGGACATAGGTTCAAATCCCAGCCTACAAGACACTGCAAAATCCTCCCCTGCTTTGCCTTTCTAATGTTAAACTGGAGACTCTCTTACAGAGATGGCACAGAGTGTTGATATATATACTGGAATTTAGAATATGATAAAGATAGAATTCCATCAGTGAAGAAGTAAAGAAAGTAGGGAAATTCAAAGTCAGGGTCCCAAGTCACTTCTTACTTCTATCAAATTTAAAAGATTTTAATCTTTTAATAGGATTAAAAGAAAATGTAATCATTTCTTTTACTAGAGAATAAGGAAGGACTTTTTAAGCTAGCCAGTCTGTCTCAGCCCCACACTACAATATGGATAAACCCCAGCCACTGAAGCTAAGTGAAAGAAGACAGTTCCAAAGGAGCACTTCAGGTATGATGCCATTTATGTGAAACATCCAGAATAGGCAACTCTACAGAGACACAAGGTAGCATCATGGCTGCCTAGGACTGACGTGGAGGTAGAAATTTGGGAGATGAAAGCTAACGGGTACAGAGTTTCTTTTTGGAGTAATAAAAATATTCTAAAATTGATTGGCTACACAGCTCTGAGAAAATACAAAAATCATTTGAATTGTACATCTTAAATGAGTCAACTTCATGTGAATTATATCTCAATAAAACCTGTTTTTTAACAGAGGGATATAAGGCAGATTCTCAATAGTAGTTACCCCTGGGTAGAGGGCTAATGGATGATTTTCCTTTTCCTTTTACTTATCAGTGTTTTCAATTTTTTTCCCCAATAAAGAGGTGTTACTTTAGAAAGAAAGGAAGGTTCGGGGTACTTGGGTGGCTCAGTCAGTTGAGTGGCCAACTCTTGATTTTGGGTCAGGTCATTATCTCAAGGTTCATGAGATCCTGCCCCCTCATCAGGCTCTGTGCTAACAGTGCAGAACCTGCTTGGGATTCTCTCTCTCCTCTCTCTCTGCCCCTCCCCTGCTTGTGCATGTGCTCGCTCTCTCTCAATAAATAAATGAACATGAGAAGAAAGGTTCTTTTCCTAAGAAGCAAGGGGTGGAAACCATGATCTGAGTTTGCTCTTGGCTCCAATGTCTACTTGCTTATTATATTGAGGACCATGTCTCTTCAATCATGTAAAGAGCATGGCTATCACATGATACTAGGTGGGTTTCCGTATTAAATTTATGTTTTAAGAAGATGTTTGTCAGAAGGAGTTAGTACTTATGAAAAGAGTTAAGTGTGACCTCCTGGAGGACATCTGCTCGGATCAGGTAGTGAAACTTTGGAATGATCCCCTGTTGGATCCAAATCCCTTGAATTGTACTTAATCTCTCTTCTAAGCGCAAGCTTCTATAAGATCTCTTGCTAGAATCCAGAGAGAATGCCATTCCCTCCTTATGCAAATATTCTCCCCATGTCTTGTGCTTAAATGTATCTACTTGCAGCTGGTATCCCAACTGGATTTCATAATGGAAATCTAGTTCCTGTGGATGGCAGTCTTGTCACACGTGATCCCTGTCCTCAAGGAGCTCACAGTATGATGGAGAAGACATGGAAACGCAGGGCAGGGCAGGTTAGGGAGGCAGGAATGCAATCCACCAGACACAAGTGCCAAGGTAAACATTTGGAATTCATCCTTTGTCAACAGGGCCGTGAAACCCTATTGATGGGTTTCAAGTAGAGAAGACTTCTTTGTATTGGAAAAGACCACCTTGACCACTGGGTAGCGGGAGGTTCTGGTTTGGGGTGAGCCTGCAGGCGGGGAAGAAGGGCGACTACTTGGGAGTTTCAGCATTGAGCTCAGATTGCAGATTTCCAGGAAAACAGCACATATTCAACAGATGCAAGCTGTCCGTTCCCCTCGCCAGGAACACAGGACTTCACCAGGCAGGTCTCATAGCGCTCAGCGCCCTCCGACACTCTCTGCCACACAGCATTTACGACCCATGACTGGCTGGCTGGTTGCCCACTCAACCCAGCAGCTTGGGTAAAGCCCTATTTGAGTCTTTTATTTTTATTTTTAATGTTTCTTCATTTATTTTAGAGAGAGAGCAGGGGAGGGGCAGAGAGAGATGGAAGGAGAATCCCAAGCAGGCTTTGCAGTGCCACCAGAGAGCCCAGTGAGGGGCTTGAACCCATGAACTGTGAGATCCTGACCTGAACAGAAATCCAGAGTTGGATACTTAACCAACTGAGCCACCCAGGCGCCCCCTATTTGAGACTTTTAGTTCTGAGAGTAGGTCAGGCCTTACTGGCCAAAAGGAACTCTTGATGTTGTCTCCAAAAAGGGGGCACTCACGGCTGGTCAACCAAAAAATAGAAGTAGTCGGTGTAGAGGACATAAGAAACTGCTATTGTGTTCTAAAACAAACCTTTGGAAAAATAAAGTCTTGCTGCCATCTGGTCGTCCTGGGCTTGTCATGGTGGGGATGCCTTGTTCCCACATCCCCAGCCAGAGCTGCTGGAGGGCACTATGCCCAGTGTTTTCCCGCCATCAGACATTCCAGGGTTTCCTCGGAGAACTTGGAAACTTTTGAGGTTGATCAAGTGAGCACTGGCCCTCTCTGTGCCTTGTAGTAGGGTTCCAGCCCTCTGTGGCCACCTGAGGGGACTTGGAGATTCCATCTCATGAGGCTCAGACAGGCCTAGGAGACCCTCTGTGCACATGTCCTTGGGCAGTGCTGTGCCCAGGTTTCTTTTCTTTTCTTTTTGAGAGACAGAGAGAGAGCGCGAGCAGGAGAGGGTCATAGAGAGAGAGAGGCACAGAATCTGAAGCAGGCTCCAGGCTCCCAGCGAGCTAGCGGTTAGCACAGAGCCTGATGTAGGGCTCAAACCCACAAACTGTGACATCATGCCAGGTTTCTAAACTGACTTAGAAAAAAACTTTGGAGGCTGTGGTAGAGGGTAAAACCGTCCTCTGGCATTCTAGGTAGAAAATAGTGGTGCCCTTGCCTCCGAGTCTATTTAGAAAAAATACAGAGTTTCAGGAGGGTCAGGGACACCATTCACAACCTCTCCAGGCACACAGAAACAGTTCCCAGGCCCCACATTGACTTAGAAAACTTGGTTGTCCAGGTTTATCCCGGGAGGTCCTGGCTGCAGCTTGCAGGCCTGTAAACATGGCTGGGAGGACCAGGAGGGGAAGCTTCTAAATGTTTCTGTAGGCTCAGGAAGGGACAGGCACCCTCCCCAAGTGTCTACTGCAAACATCTGGTGGTCCCTTGCTCAGGAGGGGCTGGAGTCTGTCAGAAGTCTGCAACTTCAGAGACCCTTGAAGGTCAGAGTGACAGCCAGGGATTGGTGATCCGTATCTGTGTCTTTAGGGGAACTCTCTGAATCATCTGTTTAATCAGAGGCCATTTGTGAATAGAGAAACTATTCAATGTTGCACAACAGCAATCTCGGGAACTATCCGTGGTGAGAATGATAATCGTAGAAATAACGAGGAATAACAACAATGATGGTCCTGACGATCATCGTCATGACATAAGCAATAACAGTTGTCATGGTGATAATAACATGAAAAGAAGGAGGTGGAAAAAATACTCAGTGGGAGTCCTTCTGGGCGGCAGGATTTCTCTGGTTTGGGTTTTATTTTTTGCACGGTGCTCTTTGTCAACTTCTTCACTGAGCAGTGTAATTGCACTAATTATGGGGGACATTTGTATTTTTAGAAACCATTTAAAATTGTTTACTGCTGTGTTGCATTGCGTTGAAACCTGGGTTCAGGCTAAGAAACTGGCTGCGCTGCGGCCCGCCGGAAGCTGAGCGTGAAGGGGGCTCGGAGCCGGGGCGGGCGGAGAACCCATGGCCTCTTGTCCTGACGGACTGGCCGAGGGGCCTGACGAGGAGGAAGTCGGCTTTTCCAGAGGAACGTCCTGAGGAAGTTGGCAACGGCCGGAGGGAGAGGAAGCAGGCTGATAGCCGGGGCTTTGCCCGCCGGCGGCGGAGGCCAGCGCTCTGCCGGCAGAGCCTGGGGCAGCCGCGGCCTGGCCTCTCCCTCGGGCCTCTGGGGCCTGAACTGCCGTCACAGCTGCCAAAGCTTAAGTGAGTCCTGGCCGCCGAGATGCCTCCCCAGGATCCCAAGCGGAGGATGTTTATCGTCGTGTGAGAGCCTCAGCATAAACTGACTTTAGAAGACACTAGAATTGGGCTTTTGTTCCACAGGGAGCCACACGCGTCAACCAGAAAGCCTCCTGTGCCTGGACAGTTCTGGGTTTTAAAATCTTTATTCAGCTGATTTTAACAAGTAAACGAGGGATTGGAAATTCCGGAGTGGCTCAAGCGCCCCTGGGTGAGGGCGAATCTTTTCTCTCTGTGTGAGCAGGTGTCTCTGGACTCCAACGGGGCCCGTGCATGAGGACTCCCCCCGCTGGCGATGCCCGGGGTGGTGCGGGGCGCTGGCCCAGCCGCCGCCTGTGGAGGAGCTGGGGCGGCTCCCGTGAGGAGTTGCTCTCGGAAACCTGCCAACAATCTCACGTCTTCGGCGAATTGGGTCAGTCGCCCACAGCCGAGGCACCAGCAAGCGGACTGGAATTCCCCGTATAATCTGGCTAATTGAGGACCACGTGCGTGCGAGGGACAACAGCAGGGCCCTGTCCCTCCCGAAGCTCAGTCCCCCGATGCAGGGAGGGGAGCAAATGGGTGTCGGATAGGTTCCCAGTAGCACCTGCCGCACTCTGCTTCCACTCGTTAGTTTCCAAGCAGATGGGTGTCCAGGGTCAGCCAAGGCACCCTAGGAATATGGACTCCTAGGAGCTGGGAGCCCCCCACAGTCAAAACCAGCAATCGTTGAAGAAGAAAATTCACAGGTACCATGGGTTCCCACAAAGTTAAGGCCACCGTCAGGGGCTCTCCTGTACCCATTCAGTGCCATCTCAGCTACACAAATGTCACAGGCCACTTCCAAGGGGCAGTTGGGAAAGGGTGCAGGCTTTAGTACTAGATGCACCTGAGTTTGAAGCGGGGCTTTGCTGTTCTCTGTGTGAGCTTAGAAATGTTATCAGCTTCTCTAAGCCTCGTTGTAGAAGTGGCGATGACAATGTCTACTTCATAAGATTGTGTGAAGACGCTTTTATTTTTTTTTTAATGTTTATTTATTTATTTGGAGAAAAAGAGAGAGGGAGTGTGAGCCGGGGCAGAGAGAGAAGAGAGAGAATCCCAGGCAGGTTGCATGCTGTCAGCCCAGAGCACAACACAGGGTTCAATCCCATGAACCATGAGATCATGACCTGAGCCAAAATCAAGAGTCAGAAGCCCAATTAAGCCACCCAGGCACCCAAAGATGTTTGCTAATCAGAGAGAGTCCCTAGTACATAGTAGGTCTTGACTAATCAGTGGGTCTTTGACTTCGGAATTTTCAGACTCGCTGGAGAGTCTATGCCAAGCGCACAGATTCCCGGGCCTCTCACCCGAGAAATTCTGATTGCATGCATCTGAGCCCAGTAATCTGCATTCTCACCAACCATCCCCACCGTGATTCTGATGCCGACAAATCACTGATGCACCTGGAGAAACACTGTTTCTCACTGCAGTGGTGTGCTGTTACAGGGCGACATCAGACTGTCACAAATACCTCACAAAATAAGAAATTTCATCTTAATTATAACTATCTATAATTAGCTTCATTCCACTAAAAATAGTGAAATTTACGGTGTTTGAGGTAGGGCGCCAGCCTGTTGGCAAATGCTGAATAATTCTGGTGGCGTTCTCCTTGCACAAATTAACCAAACACGCCAACGTCAAGGAGGATGGGAGGCCCCCCTCCCCGGGAAGGAAGGCACCACCTCTACCTTTGCAGCCAAAATAAGACTCTGACTAAAATTACCAAGTGTCACGTTCCCAGCAGACGACATCCTTCCAGCCTCCAGCCCGGATGAGCAAAGATTCTGGCTCTCAACTTCTGTCTGTTCCACTGACTTCCTGCCCCCGGAAAGGTGATATGCCCGGAAGAGCACGGTGACCCTCTCTCTTCCCCCGCTCCCTCTCCCACCCCAACCACGTTGGCCCTGCTGCCAGTCTCAGGAGGACATCACACTGTTTATTTCCTATTTCTGGTCTTCTGGCCTCCAGCACCATAACACTCTCACCCGGACATGCCTGCTAAGGGCCCATCACTGTGCAACAGGAACAGGAAACATATTGCAGAAGCTGTGACTTGGAACAAAAGAGCAGGGAAGAGAAAAAAATGTCCCAGTGCATCTGACAGTTGAAAAGGAAGTTCAAGAACAGCACAAAGGATGAGATTCGGTAGGAGGTGGAGAGAGCGTGTTGGGACGTAAGTTTTTACAGAGGGAGAGGTTTGAGAAGGAAAGGGCTAAGACAGAGCCATGTTTGTGCTAGGCCCTGGGCTATCCTGCCTGGCCAGGAAAGACGGGCCGCAGTCACGTTCATGAAGAAATGTGGTGGGGAGGAGGGTGATCAGCGTTCTTTTCCAAAAGGGCAAACCAGCGGCAAAATGAAATGAAATGAGATGGAAGGAGCTCTGATTACAGTCCAGCGAGTCCCACATCTGCCGAGTTGCCAGAACCCCTTGGATGCGGGTTACGAGAGCCACTCTCTGGCACCCCCTGATGCTCTGCCCCAGCGGTGGAATTCAGAACCTGTTTTCCCAGAGATTCCTGGCTGGTGGCCTCCTGGGACAGTGGCGTTTGTTCTGTAGGGCTTTCAGCGTCGTGAGTGCGTCTTTCTGTGGTTCACCAGTTACGTGTGTGAAAGCCTGATCCTCACAGCCAGGGCCACTTTAAGATCTTCCTGAGTCCTGGGACTCTGACTTCTGTGAATCATGCTGAAACGGTACCACATCCGGCCTGAAACAGAATGTTAGCATATTACTTTGAAGTGTTTTGTTTTGCTCAAGTAACTTATTTAATTTAGGGCCAATAATGATTTCCTGGAGATCATCTAGATAGGAATTTTTACAAAGTGAGAAAAGAAATGTAATCCACAAATCATTTTCTAACAGAATGAAAGTCTCAGAAACACTAAGTTTAGGGGCGCCTGGGTGGCATGGTCGGTTAAGTGTCTGACTTTGGCTCATATCATGATCTCAGGGTCCATGAGTTCAAGCCCCACGTCGGACTCTGTGCTGACAGCTCAGAGCCTAGAGCCTGCTTCAGATTCTGGATCTCTCTCTCTCTCTCTCTCCACCTTCCCCTGCTCATGGTCTGTCTGTCTATCTCTCAAAAATAAATAAACACTTAAAAATTAAAAATAAAAAACACAGTGAGGGGAATCTTATGTTTTTCAGGCATTTGGTTAAATTCTTATTAATTTTTTAAATGTTTATTTGTTTTTGAAAAAGCGGGCACAAATTGGGGAGAGGCAGGGGGAGAGGGGGACAGAGGACCTGAAGTGGGCTCTGCACTGACAGCAGGGAGCCTGACAAGGGCCCAAACCCACACACGGTGAGATCACGGCCTGAGCAGAAGTTAAACGCTCAACTGACTGAGCCACCCAGTTGCCCCAAATAAATTCTTATTAATTTTGACTTTGAAGCTTCAGAGAGGCCCTAAGCCCTGTGCTAGTAGTGTCTATTGGACTAAACACCATGCCAACAAAATCTCAGGTAATATGCCTTTAGAGGTGAAATAAACCACCCACCTCATAAAGTGATTTCTCTGCACACCACTAAGAGACACAGACAGGACCAAACATTAAGTCTTCAAATTCCTAGTGCCATACTCATTCTACTGGCAACAGAGAATGTACTGGATAGCTTCCGAGCACACTCACCTCCTCTAACAGCTATTATTTGCTACATCATACCAGATTCATGGGAGCTGGGGTCAGAAGCCCAAGGCCTGGGCAAAAGGCAGGCTCGAACCTGGAGAGAAGGCTAAAATTCAGTGAAAACAAGAACAGGAGAACTCAGAGCTCACTGATCAGGTGGTTTCAGCCAAAGCACATTATACACTGTTCACAATAGGAATTGATCTCACAGGATCCACTTCCAAAGGTATGCACATTCAAAGTCTGTTAGAAATGGAAAAGTTGCTATCTAACCAAGACACCCAAATAAAATAAAGCAACATAAGAGATAAGGAAAAAGAAAACACAACCTGGGCGCCACTTTATGCCTTCCTTGGATGGGGATGGGAGGCAGATGGTAAAGGTATGGACAGCGTCGGTGTGAGAGCTTAAAGGAACAGCTGGCCAGATTCTCCTTGAAGGGTCAGGAGAGGCTTCAGACCACACTGGAGCTCAGCTTCATGGCTGAGAGTGGGTGCCCAGGCAGCCAGGCAAGGTGCAGCGTGAGTTCTGATAAGGGACCTACCCAGATCTCAAGAGCCCTGTGGAGTTGTCCAGTAGACAGTAGATTCTTAGTGCCGGGTCTTCCCTCCAGGGTCGTGGACTCCGCCCTCTCCTGGATGGTGTCACAGAGGAAACAGAGCGATCTAGCTTGTCCTCTTAGAATTATTTACACTTGGCACCTGTCTGCATCACAGGGGTATGAGATGTAAAGCCCCAGGCTGAGATCCACAGAGAAATCTAAGGGTGACACATGGCAAGCACCCCTCTCTGTAAAACACCTTCACAATTCTCTCCAGATCCAGCAAACCCCCACCATTACCCCCAAGTAACCCATCCCATGATAAGTAAAGGGAGCCTCATCAGGCAAGCCTGTATATGAAAATTTCATCACCAATTAGAAGGTGTTTGTCCTAGAAAATTTGTTTCCGTCAAGGACCCTGATAAGCACCAATCCATCAATCTTTGAAAAGTCTTGAGAGGAATCAGGTTCACCTGAGACTTGGGGATGGAGAATTTCACCTAAATCCAGTGACTCCCAGCTCAGACTTCTAACAAAACTTTGATTTCAAAAGCAGACTGTAAAGTGGTAGGTCAGGGATGATTCTGTCCATGGTTAGGGAGATGCCAGGTGGTAGAGAACCATGGCAGCCCCACCCGGGCACAGGGCAGAGGCATGGACTAGGGAGTCATCAGCATGTGGACGGCAGCTGAGTCAGTGGGACACACAGGTTGCCCAAGGAGAGTATGTCCAGTGAGAAGCCAGGATCCAGCCCTGGGGACACCGACAGCAAGGAAAGGGTAGAAGCAGAAGGTCTCTCCTCAAGGGGGACTCAAGCCATCGTTTAGACAATAGGAAGAGGACACAGAGTGGTTGGGTTTTCTTGTTAGTTTTTCTTAACATTTATTTATTTTTGAGAGACAGAGCACAAGTGGGGAAGGGGCAGAGAAAAAGAAAGACACAGAATCCAAAGGAGGCTTTAGGCTCTGAGCTGTCAGTGCAGAACCCGCTGTGGGGCTCGAACCCATGAACTACCAGATTGTGACCTGAACCTAAATTGGGCGCTTAACCAACTGAGCCACTCAGGCGCCCCTAAAGAGTGTTTTATACAGTCACAGAAGTTAAAGCTCCGGGGAAGATCTGTCTCTTACCCTCTGTATCCAGTCTTCTTTCTTCCACTGCAATTAAATTTTTAACCCGGCATGCTGCCACCCAGAATGAAGAATGCATTTCCAGACTTCTACTGCAGCTAAATATTGCTTTGTGATTTATGATTGCTTTATGACTTCTGGCCAGTGAGACAAAAGCAGTTGTGGTGGCATAGCCACTGGCAATATCTATCAAAATCGGAAATACATAAATCCGTAGATTTATGTATTTCATAATATGTTTAATAATATAAGATTGAGAACAACCTAAATGTATGCATCATTAGGGGACAGAATAAACAAATTACGGCACATCCATACAAAACATGCTTTGTAGCAATTTTTTAATGAAGTATATTCATATATACTAATGTAGAATAATTGCCAGGTATTGATGTTTAAATACAAAAGCGAGGGCCTGGGACACCTGGGTGGTTCAGTCAGTTAAGAATCTGACACTTGATTCCAGTTCAGGTCATGATCTCACAGTTGTGGGATCGAGCCCCAGATTGGGCTCTGGGCTAACAGCACAGAGCCTGCTTAGGACTCTCTGTCTCCCTCTGTCTGCTCCTCCTCCATTCTCTCTCTCAAAAATAAATAAACATTTTTAAATGTTTAGAAAAAAGAAAAGAAAAAACAAGGGCCTATGGAGAATGTATAGGTTGCTACCATTTATGTACAAACGTGTATACATGTACTTATATGCTTGGGAATGCATTAAAAAATCTCAGAAAGGACTTCCAATAACACAGTGATACTTACGGGCTAGTGAACAGGAATAGAAGGGGACTTACTTTTTATTCTAAACGCTGTGTGATGTCTTTTCAACCTCAGACATGAGTTACCTATTTTATTTTATTCATCTTTATTCATTTTATTTTATAGCAGCCTTATTAACATATAATTTACGTATCATAAAACACACCCTTTTAAAATGTATATAATTCAGTATCTTTGGTAAATTCAGGATCTTTGGTATCTTTTGTGGTCTGCAGCCATCACCACTGTCTAATTTCAGAACATTTTCGTCATCCCAAAAAGTCACCCCACGCCTTCTGACAGTCGTTCTGATTACTCCTGACCCTCAGCCCCCACTAGCCAGCCATCTGCTTTCTGCCTGTAGAGTTACCTGTTCCGCACATTTCACACACACGGAACCACACAGTGGATGGCCTTCCGTGTCTGGCTTCTCGCACTTGGCATCGTGTTTTCAGGGTTCATCCCATTGTCACACATGTCAGTGTTCTGTTCCACGTTACGTGGAGTAATGTCCTGCCACGTGGATAGTGCAAGCCTACCGACTCTCCAGGCTGCCGGGAGCTGGAGAGGGGGCTGGAATCAGGCCAGCTGAAACTCCACAAAGATCACTGTTCTTACTGGGATCCAAACATCCTTCTTGAGCGAATGCTTCTGGTATTGTTGTAAGCCTTTGCTTAGGTTTCAGAGTTCTGAAAATGTTGATTTTGATAATTTTTGACAGTGTTCTTGTTGCTTTTGATGGAGATGGGTTTTTTCAGAGGTCTTTATCCTGCCTGAGATTACCTGTTTTAATCATAAGTAAATCTCTTTCTTTTAAGAGTGAATTGGAGGGGGTCATGAAAATTAAATGATGGATTGTATATAAAACAACTAATCTAACTCCTGCAATATGGAAATGCTATTCTTTTTATATCATCATGATTATTCCGGGCTGGCCCTGAGTAGCTGAGTGGCAGGGCAGAGACTAGACCACCCGTCTGCTGACTTCCGGCCCTGTGCCTTTGTGGGTGCAGCACCCTGCCTCTCCCACCTCACCGCAGATGGTCTATATATTTAAGAGGCTCTTGTAGCCCCTTAACCATGTTGCATCAACCGCCAGGTATAATCTTCAATATAATTTTCAGACATGACTCATGGAATGTGTAAGAATATGTGCAAGAAAATTTAATTTCAGTGATCATTTGCAGATTAGTGGAGGCAACAATTAGCAGAAGACAAATGTATTTTCTCCTGCTTCCAGGATTCTCTCAAATGCAACCAACCAGCCCACAGAAGCAGTCCTGATATCCCGGTTCCTCAGTCTTCCACAGTCTTCCGGGCACTTCATTCCACTGGACCCTCACTAGGGGCCCCAGGGGGTGACAATGGCACTTTCTTGACTCCATCTGGACTGTCTTTCTTTTCATCTTCAAGGAAAACAAGAGTCTCTGCAATATGCAAACGTAGAGTGCTAAACAGAATTTGGGGTCAAGTACAGATAAGTTCAAAGCCTGATTCACTAAATTGTGAAAATTTCAAACTGCTCTGAGCCTCTGTCCCTTCACCTATAAAGGGAGGATAAAATTACCTTTTTTGCTAGTTTATTGTGAGGAATAGAAATTATATATGTCAAGAGTCAGGTATACAGTAGTTGCTCAATTATTAGCAGCAATTAAAGCTGCAGCCAGGTGTTTGTGAAGTCTGCAGCGGTCAGGTGAGACGCCGTGTTACCAGGACCTCGATTTTTATATTTGGCCTCAGAAACTCTTCTTCCTTCTCTTTTCCCTTATCCATCCTAGTAAATTCCTCTGTGCACACAAAAACATTTCCCATATATAAAATGTCATTGTTGTTGCTCCCTCTACAATTTTTTTTTAATTTTTTACTATAGTTCGTTTATTTTTGAGACAGACACAGACAGAACATGAGTGGAGGAGGGGCAGAGAGAGAGGGAGACACAGAATCTGAAGAAACAGGCTCCAGGCTCTGAGCTGTCAGCACAGAACCTGATGCAGGGCTCAAACCCATGATCCGTGAGATCGTGACCTGAGCTGAAGTCGGCTGCTCAACTGACTGAGCCCCCCAGGCGCCCCCTTCCACAATTTTTGATCTAAGATAAGAGGACTTGATCCTTCCCAGGCCCTGTTTGATTTTAACTCAGGAAAAGCTGACTTGGAAAGTTGGGTATTTCCATTCTATGCAAGCTGGTTTTAGCCTAAAGTTTCACTCACCTGAGCTAAGAAAAGGCGAATCACTGGAGGAGCACCTATTTTGCTCCTTTTAGTGAGTCCAGAAACAAGCAGGGGGCACATGGGATGAGCACGTGTGACACGTGTGTCCTGTGCTGGGCGCTCGTCCTGGGCGGGGCGTCAGGGAGGTTTTTAAGCTAGGAACTGCTTCAAACCCGTTCCCCGAGGCTTACCTGGATCCAGAACTGTTCTTCCTCCCTTCTGGGAAGCATGGAAGCAAAAATAAATTCAGGGGAAATTTTCAGTCTTGTTGCCTAAGTACAATACAATTTTTCAATCTTGTTGCTTGTTATTTTTCATTAAAACCCACCAGCCCTAGAATTTTGGTTCTCCTGTCCATAGGAGCACAAGAAGACAGAGAATCCGAAACAGGAGTCAATAAAAACGTGCCCAATTTTGGAAAAACAGATGGCACCCTGCAGGTAAAACCCCAGGAATCCAAAGTACTGGAAGTTACTTTTTAATTTACATTAATTATCAAAAATTGTTTACATAAATCCTCCTGTGAAATCCTGAAACATGTAAAAAACATTACACCTAAAAGTTGAAATACTCTACGATTGAGCTTGTATGTATTTATCACACGTTATTTCTCTTAAAAGAAGAAGAGGGAGAGGCAGGAGGAGAACCATTCAACACGCAAGTCTGCAAAACAGGTCACTTGTGGTAGCCGAGCAGCCACAGGACGCTGGGCACGGAGCTGTTGATAGTTCTGTTCCCAAGTGGCCGCCAGGCAGACCTCTTAACATCAAGCTCAAATATTAAGTATCAAGGGGTCATGTCTCTGCCCAGTGGGCCAATCTGTTTTCAGGAAGCTACTTTTCCTGCCAGATAGAGACACAAAACACCTTCCCATCAGAGTAAGCGGGAGGCTTGCAATTAAAAGAGGAAGGAGTCTCCCCAGGGGGCTGCCTACTGAGTGGCAGACGCTTTGGAGGAAAGCAAAGACCCCTTGGCGATTAGATGAATACAGACTGTTGTTCTGAGATGTGAACTCTCAGAAAATCTGTTCTCCGCAACACAAACCAAAGACCAACCTACCAGAAAATAAGGTCCCGGCCCAGAGCAACAGGGGATGAGGGAGAATTGGACAAATGTGTGTGTGTGCACGCATGTGCACATGCATGCCTGCACACACACGCACACAGAGTCATTTTCACTAAAAAACAAACAAAAAACCAGAGTCCATTCACCAGCCAAAACTGGCCAAATAATGCCACATAAAACCAGTCCACGTTCTTCAAAATACAGTTCACCAGCTTAGCGCAGAAAGTCAGGGTCAGCGCCCCAGCCCGTGGGGGCAGCCAGATTGTTTGCTCCTTGTTCACTCAAGTCAGCTTGCAGTTAAGTACAAGAAGAAACCTAGCATGAAAAGCTTTTATTTTATGAATTCCAGCAATAATTGTTTTAACTACACACTTACAGCAAATTTCATACTGCTGCACACTTCAGCTTATCTTCAAATGACAAGGCTGTCTTGTATGGTAGTCACACCTCATCAACTGTCACATTCAATGATTGCTTACTAACAGCTGGCTTACATATAAAGTTTGATCACCTTGAACTTTGAAACAAAGCATTAAAACTTAATCCCATAGAGAGCAGACTTATGGAAAATAGGAATCCTCTTAGTGTTAATGAAATAAAACAAGTAATATTAGTTATAACAGCTAAGATTTATTGAGCCCCTATTATGTCCTAGGCACTGCACCAACAGATGTTACCATCTTCCTGGAACTCTTCCTAGAACTCTTGAGAGACGAGCTATTATTATCTCCATTTTCCTATTAGGAAATTAAATCTCAGAGAGGTTAACTAACTTTCCCACAGTCACACAGCTGGTAAGAGGCAGAGCTGGGATTTTAATCCAGACAGCCTGAGTCTAGAACTGGAACCTATACATATAGATGAAACAAGGGTTTTGCTCCTTATATTGTTAAGCCCAACTTACTTTATTTCAATAAAACAACATCATCCATTTTTCAATAAATTATCATGTTCCATTGCACTGTCAACATCCTAAGAGAGAAGTTATTAAAATCACATTCACAATGGCCTGGCTTTCTGTAGTATTTTTCCTCTCAATATTGCAAAATGCTTTTAGACACATTGTCGTGTGTACCTTCTCACGTCCTGAGGAAGTAGGTCGTGGAAAGCCTCTTTGTCACAGCCTCAGAAGTAGAGAATCTGAAGTAGAGAGAGGATAAATACAACTCCTAGGAGAATTCATGTCAAGCAGTGAGGTTTATATACTCAATTACCTTTAGAATCTAATTAGATTTCGCATCTCCCGGGGAATTCGCGTATTGATTCTGAGAAACCGTTAGGTAAAAATGTCTCCGCTCCGTGCTCGTCTGCCGTTCCCATGACTGGTAGGGTTGAGGTCAGGGTGATGGGTAGGGGCGTGGCTAGAGTCTGTTTTGATTCTTAGTTTCATCACTTGCTAGCTTTAGGACTTTGGGGAAATTACTTCACTTTTATGGGCCCTGGCTTTCTCAGCTATCAAATGGGAATAATTGTCATCTCCACCTCATGGAGTCATTTTCATAATTAAATAAGACAGTGCAGGCAAAGGGTTTGGCACTGGCCTCACACAGAGCGTATACCTAAGGGCTGCAGGCAGTTACCATCAGTGGTGGCAATGTGCCGACAAGCATTTCTGTTCTTCAAAGTGAGCCTCAGGCATGGAGACCCTCCCCAAATCTTAGAAGGACTCCTGCTCAGAGGGAGGTTAGAAGAACTGTGCTAGGAGGGAGAGGACACAGCACCCTGTGAATAGAGACCATAGTTGCATAGGGATTGTGGTTTAGGATGCTTTCAGATTGAATAAACTCAAAGTGGTCTAAACAAGGGAATTCAATCTGATGACAGAAGTGCAGGGGTAGAGCTTCTTCAGGGCTGATTAATTCAGCAACTCCCAAATCCTGAAGAATCCAGGCAATTTACATTTCTTCGGTCTACCAAACTCAGTAGGTCAGGTTTACCCTCGGGCTGGTTCCCTTCTCTTCACTAGATGGCTGCCACGTCCCAAGATTAGGAACAGCTCTAACAATGTGCCAAAGAGGTCGAGGGGCCGTTTCTTTCTTCCCTATTCTTTAAGAAACAAACCTTCCCCAGAAGCTTCTAGACTTGCCCCATGTCTCATTCATTGGCCAGAACTGGACATACATTCACTCTAAACCAATCACTGGGACCACTAGTCCCAGAGTTACCAAGATTTGGCTTCTAGGGCTAGAAATGAGTAACACAGAAAAAACAGACACCTGGACAAAATCAGGGTTCTGTTAGCAAGGAAGATGGCGGAGCGGCTGTTTGGTAGACTACCAACAGCGTTTGCACTTCTCAGATACCTACACAAACATGCTTTCTTGAAACTGGGTCTGCACAAACGTAACATTGTGTGAACCGGGCATGCATGTACATCACAGAAGTGGACATCAACACATCATTACTCTGTCCTGTGCTTTGGGTTTCTGCAGCAAAGTTTCTGAATCAGAGCTCTCTCATAACTATGCAGCTATCAGAACCTCAAAGCCTCAAATGCTATAGTCAGAGAAGAGTGCAGGGAGAAATGGGGCTATGCAGCCATCCAGGAAAGTAGACGTACCACTGGGGACGTCTTTCAAAGACTTATCCATTGACAGATTGGAACCCAAGAGCACCAGAACGGAAAAGACCCAGAGATATGACAGGAGATCTCTTCCCCATCTTCTGACTGGACTCCCCACAAGCCTCACTTTTGCCCAACATTAAGCACCTCCCCTGGTCCATTTTTCAGTTGCAACTTCCAGGAAATTATTTCAGGAGGCTGAGGTGTTTCTGGAAAGAGCAACCATCTCAGGGAAAGGAAACTGTGCCCTATACCTGAGGCTTCTAAACTGTGGGGACCCCGCTGGTCTCCCAGGGCAGACAGATCCTGGCAAAAACAAACTAATCGTCCTGCATTCAGCAGCCACCACTCTGAAAGTAAGGTTGGAAGATTCATTTCACTTATAACATTCTTCTGATTGCAAATCAGAAGACTTTAATTTTTCCAAAAAGTATTTCGCTGAGAGTTGAGGTTATTCAGGCACTTTCATTATTATTCCAGGGTTGCCCGGATGCCCTGAGATTTCTCCACTATCCTGGAGAGACCTGGAGAGACTCACATCATGGAGAGAGACCCAACAAGTATTTCCTCTCCTGCTTGTTGATGGGAGAGCCTGGAATTGAAGAATTTTTTCCATGAGAACATAATGGTCTACATGTACATAACAGGTGTAACCTGCTCATCAAATTTGGAGTACAAATATAATTACATCTTTGTTTTTTGCCTTCATTTAATCACTAAAACTCTTATAAGGAAGCTGAAGACCTCTGATCTGCCTTAAACCAAAGCACAGCTGGTCTGGCTATCAGAGTTTCCAGGAACAGTATCCAAAGTGGTGGTTAACAGCCCAAAAGCCATTCTAGTCTCAAAAGAATTGTCCAAACACCTCGTGGTAAGCCATTTCCCTGGCCAGTGGGTGGTGTGCAACAGACATGAAATAGGCATGTGACCCAGCCCTGGCCACAGAGATGTGAAAGAAGCTGGAAAAGATGCTTTCTGTCCTGAAAAAGTGTATTTCACAATCTACAGGGAGAAATTCTCTCTCTCAGTTGTCTCTCTTTCCTAGTGCTGCTCTTGGCTCTGTATCCCTGAGTGTTAGTCACCCCTCACTTCTTGGAGGGGAAAAGAATACATCTGGGGTAGAAAAACACCAGCTCAGAGTGTGGACATTACTGTGAATGTGTGGATAGAGACTACTGACAGACTGCTTGGCATAATTTTGGAGTTTGCCTTTTTTTTTTTTTTTTTCCTGAAAGAGTAAAGGAAGAAAAGGACCCTTTGCCACTATTTGGTTTAACTCCCCCAAATAGATTATGATGTGACAGCGTCACATAATTTAAGCTTATATGTGAGGGGTTTAAAAGCAGTTGCTTGAAAATTGTTTTGCATCTTAAAAAAAAAACAACCCACAACTTCAGAATGATTTCGATTTTCCATTCCTAGGAAGAAATGAAGCGAAATGCTTTTAATTTTACTAAAAGTGCCCTCTCGTAATTTTAGGATCACAGTTTCAAGGCAGAAATGGAAAATTACCCACGTAAGGTCTCTCCAGTAATCACATCTGTCTATTATTCATGCTTTGATCTTCCCAGATGTTGCTGGCCGGGCAAGAGAAGAAACCTCAGATACTGCAGAGAGGAGTGCTGCTGAGTCAGGTTCATGGGTTTTTTCCCAGTGAATGGGCACTTCCTGTCAAGTGTGACCTTTAAGAGGAAACACAATATTAGCTGACTATTAAGACAGCTGTCTGTTGTCACATCAGTGGCCAATGTGATGATATTAACTGTCAGTCTCCCAACAAAATGTTTATTTTATTTCATTAATACCATTCCCACTGGTGGTGGAAAGGGTGAAACTGGGAGCGCCTGGGTGGCTCAGTCCGTTAAGCTCAGGTCATGATTTCACGGTTGGTGAGTTCCAGCTCCGTGTTGGACTCTGTGCTAATGGCTCAGAGCCTGGAGCCTGCTTCAAATTCCGTGTCTCCCTTTCTGCCCCTCCCCCGCTTATGCACTCGTTCTCTCCTCTCTCTCTCTCTCTCTCTCTCTCTCTCTCTCTCTCTCTCTCTCTCTCTCAAAACTAATGAAGTAAATTAAAAAGGGTGAAACTGGAACACACCTGTCCCGGTTGCCCATATACTGCAAGCCTCTCCGTAAATACAATTGTCCCTCGAGCATGGCAGCCTACGTAGGACACAAAACTCCTCTACCATTGTACGCAAAGCTCTTCAGATTTTCAGTCCTGGTTTAGACTTTTCCAGGATTGTCAAGGTTTCTAGTTCCTTGGACGTGGACACCACACCTTGACGACAAGAGTCACTTCTGTACCCCTGGAGTTTCTAACACAGCACACTGGTAGGAGACTCTCCAGCTAGCTAGTAAATATGCTTTGAAAATTGGGCCTGATCCCTAGGGGGCAACATAGCCAAACACACTGGGGAGGTCGGACCAGCCAGCAGAGGGCGGGGCGGCGGGAGGCGGCGCCTCCCACCGGGGGCGGAAGTGGAGCCACTATGCAGACGAGGCCAGGCTCCGAACCCTGTCGGAGTCCCACACAGCCAGCCGGTCCAGAAGGTTTTGACAGGCCTTCCCTCGGGGCTTAGCCGCGTGCTACCTGACCTCTCGCACCGCCACACCAGATCTGGGAGCTGCAATCCATCTTTTACACCCACTCCCCTATGCCCACCCCGCCTCACGCCCCACTCTAACCCCAAGAGCTGAGAGTTAAAAATGTCTATAGCATCAGGATTCTGCCACTTTTCTGGTGAAAATAATATTGAACAACACAGAAGGAACTTAAACACCTGCAAATCTTCCATCATCGTTAATAGTTACCATTTATTACACACCGCTGGGAGCTGTGCAGCCACTTTTCTCACTCAACTTCACACTCATCACATGAAGGAGCAGCCCTGTGGGGTGAGGCGCCCACGCTGCACTGCGGGGGACAGGCAGCCCTGGGGTCCACTCAGGGTCTGTGCCCTCGCCCGCACTCTATTCTATTCATTCACTCCCCAAACCTTTAGTGACTATTCAGTAGGGGCCCTGCGTGCTCCATGCTGTCAGGGATTCAGGGATAAAAGACACAATCCCCTCCTTTAAGACTCGTTGTCCAGAGAAGCTCCGGGCCTAATAATGAGATGATTACACAACGTGGCCATGGCGGAGAGGAGTCTCCACAGGCAGCCGGGCAGGGCGGCAGACTCTTCCAGGAGGAAACGCTGCTGCTTCACAGGGGCAGCCCTGTCAATAGGCTTCGCGGCCTCCACCCCTGCCTCCCACGTGCCTGAACCTTGTCCTGCCGACTCCAGTGACTGCGCGATGCGCGTGGCGCCCCTCCCTGGTTTCTCAATGCCTGCCGAACAGCCTCGCTGGCACACTTGCATCAGAACAAGTTTTGGAGGATAAATAGGGGAGCAGGTCGTCAAAGTGGGAATGGGGTGGGGGTGGGTTGGGAGGCTGGAGGGATTCTAGGCAGAGGGAATGGCCTGAGAAGGTCTCTGTGACTGGAGCATCGGTCCCAGGAGGCATGGGGACAAGAAGACCAAGAGGTAGTCAGGAGCCAGGTAACGCCAGAGGCCTTTCAGACCATGTCAAGGGGCATAGATTGTGTTCTAAAGGTTAGCAGGGGGGAATGTTATAACAGGGAAATGGCAGGGTCGTAAATGTGGTTTCCCAAGTATCATTATGGGGCGCCTGGGGGGCTCAGTCGGTTAAGCGTCCGACTTCAGCTCAGGTCACAATCTAATGGCTCCTGGGTTCAAGTGGGTTCAAGACCCGAGTCAGGCTCTGTGCTGACAGCTCAGAGCCTGGAGCCTGCTTCCAATTCTATGTCTCCTTCTCTCTCTGCCCCTCCCCCTGCTCGTGCACTCGCTCGCTCTCTCTCTCTCTCAAAAATAAATAAAATATTTTTTAAAATTTAAAGAAGTATCATTATGCCAGCATGATGAAGAATGGGTTGGAATGCAGCACTTTTTGGATGCAAAGGCCAGGGAGGGGCTTCCCGAATCCAGAGAGGGGACGTACTAGGACCTGAGAAAAAATGGCCGTGGCAGGAGTGGAAGAGGAGGAAGGATTCCAGACTTATTTTGGAAGTAGAAGAAGAGATCAGACTTACCGACCAAATAATTGTAAATATGGAATGTGGGAGGATGACTCCAGGGCTCTGGCTCAGGTCACCATGTGTACGATGACACCATTTCCTTTGGGTGAGCTCTGGGACTGCGGCTTACGCAGGGCTGCCTTATCCGCACAAGGCACAGTGACAAGTACCTCGTAGGTACTCAGTAAATGTTTGTGGAATGAATGTGAGTACGAATGCCTGAGTGAGGAATATTAACAAAGAGCAATGGGAGGGCGGGCCTTGGTTGATGGTGCACGCTGACTATGAGATGTCAGAGGAAGATGTGCTGCAGGCTGTCGTACACGAGACTGGGGTTCAAAAGAAAGATCTGAGCCAAAGGTCTAGACTGGAGAAGCAGCTGCATTCACAGGGTAAGGGGAATGGCGGACAAAAGAAGTCACAGTCAGACATTGGGAAACAGACATTGGGAAACACACAGGTCCCGCAGAAGAACAAGGGCCCTGGGAAAGAGGTGTGGAAGGAAGACAGAAAGCGTGATGGTGCAGGGCTCCAGGACAGAGGGGCTGTCCCCGGCCCCTGCAGGCCAAGTCGGACGAGAACTGGAATGTATCGAGGACAGAAGTCACAGGACTTCGTCTGAGGGTCACCCCAGGCAGGGAGCTGGCTTGGGGGGCTCACGGGAACCAAGTGTTAGATTTTCAGGGATTTTGCAAGCTGCTGTTCAACACGGCTGCTATTAAAAATTAAATAATAGGGGCACCTGGGTGACTCCATCAGGTAAGCATCCAACTTCAGCTCAGGTCGTGATCTCACAGTGTGTGGGTTCGAACCCTACATCAGGCTCTTTGCTGACAGCTTGGAGCCTGGGGCCTGCTTTGGATTCTGTGTCTCCCTCTCCCTCTCCCCCACCCCTGCTTACACACGCACATACACACACAGTCTCTCTCTCTCAAAAAGAAACATTAAAAATTGTTTTTAAAAACCAATGAAATGATTTTGAAAGCCCTGATCTGATGGATAACATGCATCACTGGTTATACCTGGTGGTGCACTGAAGAGAGAGGAAGAAGCGAGGTGTATTGTCCATAGAGAATTAAAACATAAGAAGAAAACCAATTAGTTGGCCTGCTTTTTATGATCTCCACATGTGGTAATTCTAAGCGGTGGTGACGATAAAATACTCCTCCAGGACAGGCCACTGCCCCCTCCCCACAGATGTGTACTTTTGACAGTGTTCTACGTAATCAGTTGATTGTGTTAGAAAAGCTGACACGTTCTTCTTTAGTTCCTCTTTGTGAGTTAGCTTCACAGGACTCCCTACTTTTAGAGTGTAGAACCATATCCTGTTTTTCCATTCAGATGACAACACGCACCAAGGGGCCAAGACGTGCTGTCATCAGTTGTGCTTGGGGTAGCTAAGAGCACTGTTAGAAATATTATGTGTTTTTTGGGGAAAAAAACTGGTAGAGAGCCTCATTTTGTGCATGAAATAAAAGAAGTCAGAAGTCAGCTCTGAGTCACCACTTTCCTATTATTCTAGCATTGAACCCTGCCGAGCAGTGAGAGGTTTGAGGCATATAAAAGGGCTTTTTAAAAAGACACGAGCATGCAGATGTGGAAGGGTTGACCTCGAAGCAAGTTCTGGTGTTTATCAACTGTATCACCTTACAAGTATTCTACTGAACTGCTCTGAGCCTCGGTTTCTCCCTCTGTAAAATGGGACTAATAACCCGGATAGCTATTCCCCAGGTTATTGTTAAAGGTCCTGTGAAACCAGGTATAGGAAGGGGTGATGCCTGTCGTAAAGCATGGTGCTTGCCAGGATTCAAGAAGGGGAAAGGTGGAGGCAGACCAAGCATATCTGAGCAGATTCGATGTAGCTTTAGGTCTGGAGCTCTGATTTCCACTGGAGACACAATGTGCTCAGCAAAGTTTGAGGACATCAAAGTGAAAATTGGAAAGTTGGATACTGGGTGAACAGCTCTGTGGGAAAAGGAGCCAGGACACGGCTCTCCTGGAGTGGGGGCTCACTCCAGGAAGCAAAGTGAAAAAGAAGATTCCAGAGAACAGTGGTCACGTGGCTGAGGCTGCATGTCTCACAAGTTCAGGGTTGCTGTGTCTGGTCGGGAAGGAAAAGTTGGGTCTGGAGGAAGGTCTTGGAGGAGCGTCTCCACATCACTCGCCAACTGGCAGATCTGATTTGTAACCAGAAGCTTTTCTCTTCTCATTGGCTTTGCTGCATTTTTTTGAAGAGTGGATGTTTCTTCTATAAAGGGCTGTGGTAGAAATCCTGTGGACCCCTCCAAATCCCCCAAAGCAAATGGAAAATAAAATAAATGAAGATGCTCCCTGGCCTCTTTCTGACTCATTCAACAGAGAATACATATTGCAATGTGAAACATGACCTTTTTTCTTTACTACTGGAGATGGATGGAAAGTTTTTTCCAGAGGCTGCTGATGTTGGCATCATGATGAGGGGCGGGTGATAGGCTGTCAGCCCTTCCAGGCGCGGCCCGCCTGCTTTCTCTGATGCTGAGTGGGGGGGGGGGGGGCGCTCCTCCGCCGTTAGCAGGGCAAGGAGGGGAGCTGGGGAAGTGACCTCTGCTTCCAGGCCAGACCCTCCTGGAATGAGTGGAGCATTTCCACCTAGACCTCCAGGTTTTCTCCATGGAATTTAGGTAACTAAAGGCAGAGACAGGTCACTGCTCCATCTAACTAGTGCTTCATATACGGTGTAAGGTTGAGAAGAACAAGACACATCAGACTTGAAGAATCAAGCCATTGAGATGATCCTGGGCTCCAATGGTTGAACCAGGAGCAGGTGAGCCAGGGAGCCATAAACCTAGAGTTATGTTCTTCCTTCCTGTTCTTCTTCCCTTCCCTCCTCCGGGGAGCCCCGCCCTTTCCATGAGTCACTCCCACACCCTTTGCACCTGTCTGATTCCAGTAGCCCGACCCACCACGCCCACGAACAGCTTACACTTTCCGCAGCCCTGAAAATCTGTGCCATTGGCAACTCCTCAGAACACAAGGGAAAGCCCTGTCAGTTCTATCCTGGAAATTTTTGCAGGTTAAGACACAGGGCCAAGTGCTCCCAATTAATTACTGGTAAATCTAGAATCGGCCTCATTATGTTTCTAGCACATTTCGCAAACTGCCCATCCATGCTACTTCTTTTTTCTTTAAATAGAATATCTATGAAATACACCAGAACCTCACCAGGCGGGATTTTTAGAGCAGAGGAAGAAAGCAAAGCAGGTGTCAAGGTTCATTAGCCTCACCTTGGTCTCTTTCTAAAAATTGACTCACTGAGATGTCCAGGCTGCTTTTTAAAGCTCCACATGCAGATGATATATAATTACTCTTGCTTTGTATATGCATTTTAGGTCTATTTTTGAGCCAGGTGCTGTGCTGAATCAAGAGAGTTTCAACTCATATTCTGGATCTAACATAATCTGCCGCCATGTTTCTCATCGCTGTGCCCTCTCTGGATCTATTTTCAACTCATTATCCTGCTCATGCTATTGGCTTTCCCCATTGGAACAGCCAGCAGACGCAGAGAAACCCAGCCTTCACGTTTAATTGAGGCCATGAAGTCCTTTTCCTTGGCAAAACGGAGAGCGAAGTATAAATTGCAGATGCAGTAACCAGCAAATGGATGCTGTATCAGAAGCTGGCTCTCCCCAGCCATGTCCAAAAGCCTCTGCTATAAATATGTAGAGGAAGTAAACCTTAACCACACTGAGACTTAAAAAAAAAAAAAGACATCGGTTTCGTATGTGGCTTTTGTAAATCAGTTTAATTGCGTCATACTTCCACCTCGAATGCATGACAATAAGGTCAGGGTTACCCAGTAGAAGGCAGAAAAACCCCCGCGTGTATCACCATATGGCACCTTCCTACACAGTCTGTGTTTTTCCCTTGGCGCTGACAGTGAATCACTTGTTGACAGCAGCAGGGCGGTCACATGGCTGATGTGAAACACACCTCGTGGCACGAAGCCACAGCAAGCAGGACTGTGGCTGGAGTGGAAAGGCCCTGGCACTTCCTTGTGGAGGCCAAATGTGCCCAGGTCTCTCTATACTGTACGGAATTAAATACCCATGTGGCAAGGAGCTCCGGCTCTGGCCTTACAACACTAAACTGTAAAATGTGTTGGCAGTGCCCAATACATCTTGCAAAATATAATTACAGATCTCCAATGCTTTGAGAGTTTGCATGGAAATGAGCCAAACCAGCTTAAAATAGGAATAAAGGCTAAGTGCAGACCTGTGGCATAGATTCTCCGAAAAGGCACCAGGAGTGAGGCCAAGCGTTCGTAAGCCTTGTAGGAGCAGGAGGGGATTGCTTGGTTCAAGGATGACTGTCACGCTCAGAGACTGCTCTCCCTCCCACTCCAACCCCTCTCTCCTCTTCGAAGAGTTAGATCTGAAATCCTTAAGGGCCAGTGCGTGTGCGTCGATTTTCCTAACCCCACACACACACCCAGATTTATTCCAGAAATAAACTGAGGCACGCAGCTACAACAGCAGGGGCTGGGAGGTGGTGTTCTGGTTTGGTTTGGTTTGATCATTTGGATATAGTTCAGTAACTTTCTGGAAAGAAAGAACCTGGGGTAGATTGAGCCGCATCCATCGTCAAGAGCCAAAAATTTCACACCTGCTAATTTTCCATCCTGGCTCTCTCGCAAAAAGACTGGAATATTTATTCACAAGGGAGCTTCAGGGACAAGTAGGTTATTAGCCAGGAAAGTCTAGGCAGCAGACTGCTTCGTAGCAAAGAGCTCATAAAAAGCCGTGGGCCCATCAGCATGGTTGATGGGGAGGTATATTGGCACATTTCCCCCACTAAGTTATCATTGCAAAAAAATTTTTTAAGACTTTAAAAAGAGTTGATCACAAAAACAAAGACCATGTTTATAGTCCATACATGTTTTCTGGAAGATTTTAATGAAATAAATAGCTGGTTACAGATACATTCACTAATTCAAACACAGTTTAACTGAACCTTGGCTTTTGTCTAGGTTTCTATTCAAATTCCTATTTTTTGGGAAAACTTACATTTTCTTTGTTTGTTTCAGTCTGGCAATTTCTGCCCCATGAACCCTAGAGATCTCTGACTGGTACAGATCCTTACGTCTTGAGTCCCATCATTCCATGGTGCTTTGGGCTGCAGGCTGAGGGAACCCAGAACGCCTCGCCGCGGCTGGCAGGTGCTGGCTCTGTGTCCTGAGGGCAGAAGCCCCCGCGGTGCGGTGTGAGCTCTGCTCTGTGTGTTCGAAGCACGAACGCTGAGCAAGTCTTAGCCTCCAAGCATCTCAGCTTCCTCAGCTGTAAAACGAGATAAACAGACTAGAAAACGATCACGTGATCAAGCACAAAAAGCTTGATCCTTGGGGTTAGTCCGGGGACAAAATCCTAGTTCAATCACCTCCCAAAGTCTCAGTCCTCACTGGCGAGTGACAAGCCCTGCATAACGGGCATGCTTTAAAAAAAAATTTTTTTTTAACATTTATTCATTTTTGAGAGAGAGAGAGAGACAGAGTGCGAGAAGGGGAGGGACAGAGAGTGGGGGAGACACAGAATCCGAAGCAGGCTCCAGGCTCTGAGCTGTCAGCACACAACCTGATGCGGAGCTTGAACCCACAGACTGTGAGATCATGACCTGAGCCCCCCAGGCACCCCATAACAGGCTTGCTTATTATTACTATTGCTGTTATTATCGCGGCTGCTCTTCCTTCACAGTGAATGTGAACGTTCTTTGTGATCTATTAAGAACAATTCCCTAAATAAAGGGTATCAAGACTCTTTCATTAAAAATCAAAAGCAGCTTCTGTTTCACCTCTGTTACTCAGCTGGGGACACTCAGCTCTCTGTCAGTGACATCTCAGCTCTGCTTGTTGACATATAAGAAGTAGAAGGCTGTAAGACATATAAGAAGTAGATTTCCCCGTCTTTGCTGAAGAGGAGAGGCAGCCAGACCTGGATGCTGGTCCTCAGGCCACTTACCCACTCTGAGCTTCTGTCTGTAAGCAGGGACGCTGACGTCATCTCTCCCGGGGATACTGGCCACACTGGAGGCAGCGTGCATGAAGAGGCAGTCCACACTCAACGTCTTTATTAGAACCCTCACTTACAACCTGTCCTAACTCACCTGTCTCCCCGCCTCTGCGGCAGAAATAGAACAATCATCCGCCAGCTCTGAGTGTGCCTGTGTTAGCAGGAAGCTGACACGTTTTTCCTCAATCAGCAATGTTCCTACCAGGTCATCAGTTTAGGAAGAGACAAATCAAACCTCCTGTCCTTAACATTTATTCCCTTATTTGGGTTTTTTAGGAACTGAAATTTGCATTGGGTGCAACTTATAGGGAACAATTTTGACAGCTCAAATGTATCAAAATCAAAGTTCATTCCAGGATCCTGTTTTCTCTTTAATCACAAATCTTTTTAAAACCAAAGTCAAGGAGGTTTCATTCTAGAAAATGAGAAACTGAGTGACATGCTAAAGATAAAATTATGGTCTGGGTTCCCAGTTTCAGGCCAGAGTCGATTCTCAAAACTACCCTGGAAAATGGCGATACTGTGAACTCCTCACGGGGAGGGGAGAGACAGGAGCGGCTGCACGGTGTGGCCTCACGCAGGGGCCCACAGGGACCAGGCCCAGGACAGGCACTGCTTGGAGCTATGTCTGCTGTCCCCAAGGCATCTGTCTACCTGGTTTGTCCGGAACCATCTCAGTGTTAAGTCATCAGTGCCAGGCCAGCAGGGACGGTGGGTCATCCCATCCCGCACTGGTAGGAACCACGTCCTGTTCATCTAACCTTTCAGCCTTACTACACATTCTGATCCCCACCTAGTCTATCCCGCAGACTTTTCTTAGATTTTATTTCTTTTCCTTTCTTGCCTAAGTAGCAGAAGACAAATGTAACAGAAGGAAGACAGTGTTTGAGGACAGATAATCCAGGGAGGCTAGAAACCACTGCTCTTGGAGGGAAGGCAGTGCCCTCACCTTTGCCATGGCCCAGGGCCTCAGGAGCAGCAAGCACCGTCCCTGGCGGCCAGCAGCACTCATGGCTTGGCATTGAGTTACATTTGTACCCTTACTTTTACATAAATGTTTATAAGAATATTAATTGTCACCGTTGACACGGTACTTCTGCGGCGTAGAGCGGAGGAGGGGACACGCTTCCCCTTTCCAGACAGAGGAAACGCATTTGCAAAGAAAATGAACCCCTATAGAAGAGTCCTCTGGCCTGGTCCTTTTTTTTTTTTTTCTTTTTTTAAGCAAATTTGCTGGGGAGGGGGTGGTTCATCGCGGTTATCAAAGCAATATGTGCATATTGCCACAACCTAGAAAAATAGAGACGGAATTTTAAAAACCACACATAATCCCAGAATGGTATCTTTTAAAGCAAGCTGGATGGCGACGCCCCCAATGGACACCTTCAGGGAGTGGTACCCGTTCAGATGGGCTACATCGTCATCCACCAGAGCTGCTAGCTGCCGGAACATTCTGTGTTCTGTAGCCTTTTACGCAGCAGCAGCAAAAACAGCTCCGTTGTTACTAAGTGACAATAGTTCTTTCTCTCTGGGATGCTGAATTTGCCAGAGCCTTGAACCAAACAACACATCCCTCAATAAATCCCTGCCGTGTGGTGCAACAGGCACCCTGGGACCCCAACTTCATGGACAGGAAATGTACTGGGCAAGTGTAAGGAGTTGTATGGATGAGCAAAGAGAATGCCGGGGAGTGGGTAGCCAGGGGACCTGTTCTGGACAGGGAGGCAGGGAGATTCCCGAGAACATCATACTCACGCCGAGACTAGGCAGTGTACTAGGAGGAGCGGGGTGAAGACAGAAAGGCCAGCGGGGCAGCCCGTGAGAAGGCTCGGAGCGTCCTGATGGAGGAACTACGCAGGAGAAGGTCCCGGTGAAGGCCAGGATGACTGAAATGCCCAGGGCCGCTGAGAGTGAGGCATGAGCTGAAGATACCAGAGGAAATAGGACAGAAAGGATCAGGTGTGGAGGTCTGTGTTCTTGACTTTGGCCTTCCACCGAGAACAACGGGAAGCCTCCCAAGGCTCATCCATGGTGGCAGGGCAGGACCTCTCCAGGGAGCAAGCGTGGCTGCCGAGAGCAGCGTGGGTGTGGCAGAGAGTAAGTGGAGGTAAGAAGCATCTGCAGAAGGAGAGGGGAGAATGAGTGTGTTTGCAAGGTCTCCAGGGGTCAGAGTCAGCCTTGGGGACCGATTTAATAGTGCAGTGAGAGAGAGACAGAGAGAGAGAGAGAGAGAGAGAGAGAGAGAGAGAGAGAGAGAGAGAGGAGGCCCAGATGGCAGGTTGCACAAGGAGAGGTCTGAAAACTTCAAGGACAGCCTGTCAGGGCCGGCTCCCTGGGTGTGTGGCCAGTACAATCCCCCAAGCCCGGCCTCCGAAGGGCCAAGCACTCAGTTTACTGACTTGCTGTCACTGTCTCAAAATGCTTCACCATTTTCCAACAAGGAGCCCTGCAGTTTCATGTCGCACCAGGCCTGCAAATGACGTAGCTGGTCTTGCCCAGGGCTAACTGTCTTCTACATGTTTCGCTTGGGTAAGGGCACTTGGACTCCATCCAAGCCCTTGAGGTTGCTGATCTATCCCGTCAGGCGGGACATGTGTGTAAGGAAGGCTCACTGGACCCAGTTCAGTGCTGTTTGTGTCTGTGCGCACATCAGTGACGGTCAGTGATTCAAGTGCCCGGGAGCAGGAAGGCAGAAGACTGTTTTTACTGGCTTTGGAGACGGGAGACCGAGGGCATTTTCATAACATCAGCCTCGAGTTTGCTTGAGTGAAAGATGGGTTTTTCCTCACCCCAGATTCATTCAGTTTAGTAATTAAGCTAAAAAACTTTATTTGTTCAAGCCTAAGCTAAGTGGATATTCCGTCTGGCAGAAAAGACTTTGAGAAAATGAGTAATTTATTATTTTATTTGGCTAAGAATTTTATAAGACACTCGAATCTCATGCGATACAAGATCTGCATTTGAAAGAAAATTATTATTGTAAGCATTTAAAAGAAAATATATGGATATTTCTATGCTCAAACTCCAGGGAAGAAAAAGGAGATAGTCCTTTACCAAAGCTCGGGGTATAACACAATAAACTGATTATTCAAGGAACTCCATGAATTTACCAGAATTGCTTTATAGGCTTGTAGGCTCCAGACCAAATGATAATTATTATTTTACTACTAAGTGAAAAAATAAACTATTAAGAATAACTAAGATATAGATCACCATCCTGAATTTCTTTAGGTATCATATATCCAACTTACAACAGCAAATCTTTATGAAATGGTGAAATTATAGGAAGAATAGGGAAAATGTGGCAAGCCCCTCCAGATATTTACAAGGCTACGTCTTTTGAAGTTTGTTAGTAAGGTAATCTAAAGGAAGAGCTTTGAAGTCAGGAAGTTTCAGGTTTAAAGCCTGGATCCTTCTTGGACAAGTTGCTTAAACTACTCAGTGTCCCCACCTGCAAATGGAGGTAATCCCTACTTCCTGTCTGTAATTTGCATGTTGTAATTAGTCAATAATCGGTATTTTTTAAAGCCTTTTTTTTAATAACTGCTAAAGAACAGCTAAATGCACAGTTACCTGCGTGAATCTTCATCAGTCTCCTTGATAAATCACTTGAGTGACTCCGAGGGCGGGGGCAGCGTTACTGGACTACACTACCCTGCAGATGACTGAGAGGCCAAGGGATTGGGAAAAGAAGGAAGGAAAGGGACGGAGGTGAGGAGGATGAGGGAGAGGGGCATGAGCCGGTGCGCAGATGGGGTATGAGCAAAGGAGGAGAATGTCCCCGGGGCAGTAAAGGAAGGAGTCTCCCAGTCCATCAGGTGAAGGACCTCTAGGGCGTCTGTACCAGCGTCCCGGAGCTGCTGTGACCCAGCCCCACAGGCCACAGGAGTGCATTCTCTCACAGGCCTGGGGGCCCAAAGTCTGCCGTCAGCCTGCCCCAGGACTAGTTTCTTCCACAGGCTTCGAGAGGGAATGGGTTCCAAGCCCAGCCCCTCGTTTCTGGTGTTTCTGGCAGTCCTTAGCGCTCCCCAACTTGTGGCTGCATCATTCCAGTCTCTGCCTCCCTCCATAGGCTGCTACAGCCACTCCCCTTGTCTCTTGCACACAGCAAGAGACAAGTGACAGGCACTTAGAGAACCAGAAAAGACTCTATCCTGAACCGGTGCCGGCCCAGCGGAGTCCCCTCCAGAGGCTGAGCCCCGAGCCCTGGCGCTGGCCTACTTGTACGCCTGGTCAGCTTCCGGGTACTTGGAAACTTCTATCAGCTGCACAGGTGGGTGGGATTGCAGGGACTGAAGAGAAAAATCGGGGGCAGGGGGCACTTACCGGTTGTGCTACATGGGCAGTCGGCTGATCAAGAGGCAAGCAAGCAAGATTACGGAAGCCAAAAGCGTGCCAGGGGTGTATCCAGCCTCGGACATCTGCCTGGCTTTTATGTTTTTTATCTGCTTTTGTCAGCTTTCCTTCTCAGCGCAGCCTTCTGGCCTTCTTCCCGTGTGTGCGTGTTTTTCTGTGTGTCTATCTTCACACAGCATACTCCTCTCTCTGTGCCCAGATTTCCCTTTTATAAGGACATCAGCCCATCCTCCTCCACAAAGATCATTATTTCCAAATAAAGTCACAGCCACAGGTATGGATGTTAGGACTTAAACTTGTCTTTTAAGGGGATGCAATTCAACCCACCTCTGGCATAGACAAGGTGCATCTAGAGGTGACCAGCCAAGGGACTCTTCTGTCCCCGGGAGCCATCAAATCTGTAACCCATTCTCAGCCCACCACTTTGGAAAGCTTGGGTATAACCGACCTCCATTCCGCTCCCGCCTCTCCCCCATCTCTGGTAAAGGTTATACTGAACACACACTTCCTACAACTACACAGGCTGCGACCCGATCAAAGGGGCAGAGCCCATGCAGGCACCTTCCACAAGGA
>NC_043706.1:136093580-136110730 GCF_006229205.1 Suricata suricatta
AATGAGCAGCAGGCACAAGTTTATTAGAATAGAAGATTAGAAAGGAAGAACAAAGGGAAGCTCTCTCTACCGAGGGGGACAATCACAAGTGAATGGCTGGGGACTGCAGGCAGGGTCCTTGTTTTATAAGGGTCTGGCCGGCGCTCCACTGCCCTTCTCTCTTGGGCCTTCTCAGGTTCTAGTCTCATTGGCTTGAAAGCTCTGGGTGCTGGGTTGTCCATTCCTCATGGGCTTGTCTCCATTGCAGGAGGGGTGGCCTAGGGCCATACTTAGGTCTTCCATCAAATTCCTGAGGGGGAGTAGGTGGGGTCTGTTCCATTCTTAAGAGGAACCTTAAGCCTGAGGGGGTTTGCTGTCAGACACTCCCAGCATTGTTCCAAATGGTGTTTTTCCCCCCACCCAGGGACCTCAGGTCCTAACCCTTTCCCTGTCTGCCTATTTTATCCTATCTTTTCCTATGTAGTAAGATTGTGAAAGAATCATCATGAGGTTGGGGTAAAATAATCCATCAGAAATCAAACTCCATTGAAAATACATGCACTTTTTTTTTTTTTAATTTGAGAGAGGGAGAGAGAGAGCTGGAGCCGGGGAGATTGGCAGAGGGAGAGAGAGACAATCCCAAGCAGGCTTCATGCTCCACTTGATCCCTGGACCCTGGGATCATGACCTGAACTGAAAGCAAGAGTCGGACACTTAACCGACTGAGCCACCCAGGCGCCCTTTGAACCCTAGAATATTTAACTGGGGTTGTCTGGAAACACAAAAATAACAAAATTCCTCCGTCATGTTATAAACCCTTTAATGTCCCTACTTCTTAAAAGAGCATTTATTAGTTATTTAAATTATTGAGCGTACTGTAGTGTGTTTATTTTGGCTTCAACCTTGCCCAAAGGATGCTCTGAACTTCTCGACTGTTTAACTGATGTGATTGTTCAAGTCTCCACCCATTCTAGTGATGACACAAGAATCACTTGGTGGGAGTCACGTTATCAACCTCAGAATATAAGGTTATATAAGGATCGTGGCCTTGGGGATATTAATACTATGACAAGATATTCCCCACCCTCAAAGGTCTGACTCATTCCCTTTAGCTGTACTGGGTGTGTACCCATCTCCCCACGCCAACCAGACCACACGTTCTTTAGCAAACAGGAACTCTATTTAATTCATCTCCGTGCCCGCATCTGCCTTGGTGACCTCGACACCCAGACAGCTCTTCATCTAAGCAGCAAACCTGCAAAACGTGCTTCTTAAATAAAATAGGAGATGTGGCCATCAAGTAGTAGTACTTATTTCTTTGGGTGGCTCGTAAAGTGACTCTGAAAGTATTTATAAAATTATTTTGAAGGGTGGCAACATCAGGAAATCAGTTCCTGATGCCAAAGGACCTATTTTGAAGAAAAACCCTCCTGTGGAAGCCTAAGACCTTGGTGTATCTGCTGGGGAGACAGAAAGGATTTCGTTGTTTTAGGGACACATAACAGTATGAAATTTTAGAATGTTCCAGGTGTCTCTTGTCCATCAATGAAGCCAAACTTTCTCATGAAAAACCAAGGCTCAGACAATTTACAGGACTTACTCAAATCATTAGTTTATTGTAAAAGGCAGAACTAAGCTCGGGTATCTAACTCACTAAATCTCTAGACAGTATTTTCTTTCTACTATTGTGTCACATTGTCTCTGGAGACTACTAAAAACAAATAAACATCAGTTTTTATCCTTTTTTCTTTTTGATTAGGATACTTCTATAAGGAATGGGCAAGAAAAGTCTTAATTCTGAGAGAAGGCCATCGCACTTAAAGATTTATAAGAAAAGAGAGCTTCTTTTACTGACCTAGATGAACTTTGCAAATGCGGAAAACATAAAACTTAAGTCAGAGCATTGAAAGAATCTCTTCTTGCTCTCAAGCACCCTACCAGCTAGATATATTCAATGACTTACTTTTTTTAAAAAGCTCTTGACTAATACATACTTTATATTTAGGAAATGCTTTTAAGAAATACTAAATACCCCAGATACAAGTGAGAGTCTTACTCAGACTTACCCCATCCAAAAGAAGAAGAAGGAGAGAGGAGGAGGAGGAGGATGAGGAGGGGGAGGAGGAGGGGGAGGGGGAGGGGGAGGAGGAGGAAGGAAAGAAAGGAAAAGGAAATATTTAAAAAGTAGAAATTTTAAAAAATGGAAAAAAGTAAAAAGATTCATCAAGATGAATTTTAAAATAAACTGGTACACAGAGACTTGAAAATGAACAATGAAATGTAATATGTGACCTAGTTTAGATCCCAAATCAAACTAAATATAAAAATAAAATAAAGGGGGGGCCTGTGGGTGACTCAGTTGGGTAAGCATCCAACTTTGGTTCAGGTCATGGTTTAGTGGTTCGTGGGTTTGAGCCCCACATTGGGCTCTCTGCTGTCACCACAGAGCCTTACGGGCTTCTGTCCCCGTCCCTCTGCCTCTCCCCTGGTCATGTGCTGTCTTTCTCTCTCTCTCTCAAAAATGAATAAACATTTAAAACTACAGTAAAATAGTAAAATAAAATAAAATAAAAATACTTCTTTGAGATCATTTAAATATGGACTGGGTTTCAGATGGTATGAGGGACTATATTGTTAATTTTATTAGGTGTGACTATGGTTATGTAAGAAAATATCCTTATTTTTTTAGATGTGTGCAGTGAAATGCTGGGATTACAAAAGGTTTCTTTGCTTTTCAGTCTGAGATTAGCTTTAAAACACTTCAGCAAAGGGAAGAAACAAATAAAGCATATAAGAGGAAATGTTAATTTATAAAATCAAAATGACATTTTTAGGAGAATTTGTCATATTATTCTCTTTACTTTATATAAAAAATTGTTATAATGAGTTCTCATGGGAATAATGTTGAAAAGCATATTGGGTGAAGGAAATAATTTTCCTAATTTAATCTTAAATGCCACTTCATTGCTGAAATGCCTTTTGGTGGAAGTGTCACAGGAACAATGTCTTTGATGGGGAAGTACTAAGCTAGCCAGATGCCGAACAAATTGTACTTTTCATCTTCCTGTAAGTGAAAAAGATGTCAGAACTTAAAAAACAAAACCTCTATGAACAAACTCAGTCTTGTCTTTAAAGAGAACGTGTGATGAAGAAAGAGCATTATAGTAATCAAGGAGATTAGAACCTGAAGTCATTCTCAGGACTGATTTACGTGAGGTTTCAAGGCAGGGAACTGTCAGTATTCCTTCAATTCCAGGAGTTTGGGTCCTTTTTTTTTGTTTTTAATTAATGTTTCTGCACTTTGCAATGCTTCCTTTTTACGTGAATATTCTCGCGATGCTGTTTCTATTATAAATCTCACCACGGGCAGGTGCTCACGCTAACAGATTAGTTGTGTTTGGACTTTCAGTAGGAAAGTAGGAAATTCAGTAGGAAACATAACCTTTGTTCTGTTTAAATCATCTCTCTGAAACTAGAGCAGAGAGAGATGAGTCAGGATAGGCAAGGTTATGCTGCAGAAATGAGCTACCCTCAGAACTTCAGTGGCCACTAAGGTTCATGTCTCCCACAAAAAATCTCCAGTTGGTCCACAAAGCAGCGGGCGGGAAGGTGGAGAGAGACTGGGTAGAACAGGCAGCCAGAGCCTTCCCGTCTTGCTGCTCTGCTACCTGGGACCCTCCTCTGCAGGACAAGAGTGACGAGGGGGCACCACAGGGTCTTCTCACCAGTTCCTGCAGCTCCACATTCCTTTGACAAGAGCTAATCTTGAGACCCCACTAACTGTAAGGGGACAGAGAAGTGTGGCTTCCATGTGTCAGTGAAGGAAAAGTAACCGTTTCCGGTGAGCACTGTTTCTACTTCATGATCGTCACTTGCTTTGTCAGTGTATAGATCATTCATTCACCCAAGTGTGAAACTATGGCTTGAGTTCCCGCCGCATGCAGGCACGGGTGTGGGCACCGATGACATTCAGAGACTAAATTCAACAGCTGCGGTCCATGAAGGTCTGTCATCCTGAGAAGTAGTGAGCTCTTCCTTTTCATTGTTCCCCATATGAAAAATGTAAACTCAAAGGACAGAGAGAAAAATGTGCTTGCGGATATATAGATGACATATCTGGAAGGTGCTATATATTGGAAATACTTAAACTTTTAGAAATTAATATTGAGTGTGATCTTTGAAGTGTGACACACTCCGAAGTGTGGACTCTGGTCTAAGCAGTGTCACCTCCCATGAAACTTAGGTCTTTAAAAAAATTTTTTTTAATGTTTATTTTTCAGAGGGAGAGAAAGAGAGAGCATGAGTGGGGGAGATGCCAAGAAAGAGGGAGACTCAGAATCCAAAGCAGGCTCCAGGCTCCGAGCTGTCAGCACAGAGCCTGACACGGGCCTTGAACCCATGAACCATGAGATCATGATCTGATCCGAGGTTGGATGCTGAACCAACTGAGCCAGGCAGGTGCTCCAGAAACCCATAGTTTCTAGTTAAAGTTAAATAACTTAAAAGTAACACAAAAATAGGGTCCAACTTGCGGGGAACTTTCCGTCTGCCTGCTTCCCTGCCATTCTTCCTTCCTGAATGATTTGGTTTGAAAGTCACTATGCGGGGAGCAGGCAAGGCCACCATCCATGTCTGGGAGGCCGAGGCAGTGTGTCAGAACCCAGGCAAGATGTGGAGATGGGGAGGCAGTAGGTGGGTACTTACAGAGGACATTGATGCAGTAAGTAAACATCCTGAGAAAGTCGGGAGCCAGTTTTCTCACTGTCAGAGAAGGAAGTGACAAATACAGAAAACGAAGAGACCAGAATGAACTTTGTGGTATCAGATTTGGAAATGGAAGTAGTTGTATAAACTCATGGTTTGTAGTGTACAGAGATAAAGAAGTGTAAATGTCTGAAACATACATGATGTGTGTGGTGTGGCTGGGTAGACAGGTAGATGGATGGATGATAGATACATAGATGATAGATAGATAGATAGATAGATCGATAGATAGATAGATAGATGATAGATGGATAGGATGATAGAGCCTTAGCTGAAAACAGTGATATGCTATTTCCCATGTGTACTATATTCTTCTCTACTGAAAAGATAATTAGGGATTCTTGGAGAAATGGATAATTCTAGGATCAGGGCAGGGAAAGTACAAGATGGGCTTAGAGAGATCTTATGCCAGAAAGTTGGGGAGATCTCCGTGCATGATAAGGACATGTTAAAACGACACTGAAACCAGTTCACTGGGCCCCACACTGGACAAAACTAGGGCAAAATAAGCAACTTGGCATTAGAACAAATGTCTATGGCAAGAGATGATAACCCCTGCATAAAGGAGGAATCTCTGAGTCTACACTGGCACAACGAAGTGACATAATAACTAATGGGGAGAAAAGAAAGCTTTCCTTACAGTGAAATGCCAACTAATAAATGTACAAGGTAACGCTGGAATTAGGAAATCACTATTTGACAACATAGTAATCATTAGTGCTGCCAGCAAACCTTAATAGATATTAAAACTATCCAGTGGATGACATTTGATAAGGAATGGAGTGTTTGTACGGTCTCAGAGTCTCTCCTCACAAAAGTTTTACTGATCACAAAAAGAACAACCTGATAGTGGAGAAACTCAGAAGACACTAATCAAATGAGCAAAGGTAATAACTCCTGTAATGAATCAAATTGAAATCTTGTACCACTTGAACGGGCACAGCAAGAAAAATTCATCAGAAATGCCAAAAAGCATAACCTGAAATAGTTGGAGGAAATACCAGACACATCTGAACTGAGAGACATTCTAGAAAATAACAGGCTTGTAATGTTTTAAAGTGTGGAGATGGTGAAAGTCAAGGACCAACTGAGGAACTGATTGACAAAGACGAAAGACCGTGAGAAAGTAGCCTTCAGACTTTCTGGAACATGATGTTCTAGGCCTGCCTTGTCCTTCCCAGGCCTCAGCTAAATGTGCCCCCGTCCTAGACTGGGTCTTTTCTGGGAGGGGCATTATGGAGACCACTGCCCAACTTCCAGCGGGGCTTGAGGACCAGATGATGGTACATTATCAATATTGGTTTCTTTTTCTTTTTCTTTTTCTTTTTTTGTTTATTTAATGTTTACTCATTTTTGAGAGAGAGAGAGAGAGAGATGGAAAGCGCGCGGGGGCGGGGGGAGCAGAGAGAGAGGGAGACACAGAATCCAAAACAGGCTCCAGGCTCTGAGCTGTCAGCACAGAGCCCTACGCGGGGCTCGAACCCATGAGCTGTGAGATCAGGACCTGGGTGGAAGTTGGATGCTTAACCAACTGAGCCACCCAGGTGCCCCATGGTTTCTTGATATTGATGGCTAAGTTGGGATTATGGAAGAGAATGCTGTTATTGGAATTTCACAATAAGGCATTCAAGATTGATATAATATTATAGCAGCAACCTACTCTTTATTTTTTTTAAGTTTATTTCTTTACTTTGAAAAAGAGACAGAGCTTGAGCAGGGGAGGGACAGAAAGAAAGTGAGAGACAGAATCCCAACCGGGCTCCACGTTGTCGGCGAAGAGCCCGATGCAGGGCTTGGACTCATGAACCATGAGCTCATGACCCAAGCCAAACTCAAGAGTCCAAGGCTCAAACAACTGAGCCACCCAAGCACCCCAGCAACCTATTCCCCAATGGCTCGTGAGAAAAAAAATTCTTTGTGCTATCTTTACAGCCTTCCTCTAAATGCAAATAAATGTCAACTATACACCAGCTAGGGATGACCGTGATGGTGGTGGCGGGGCAGTGGGCTTGTACTGAAGACCGCTGAGCTGTATGCTTAAAAATGGTAACTTTGTGTGTTTTTATTACAATTTCTTAAAAAGCTAGGAAAATGGGGGGCACCTGGGTGGCTCAGTCGGTTAAGCCTCCGGCTTCGGCTCAGGTCAGATCTCACATTCGTGGGTTCGAGCCCCATGTCAGGCTCTGTGCTGACTCTAGCTCAGAGCCTGGAGCCTGCTTCAGATTCTGTCTCCTCTCTCTGCCTCTCCCCCTCTCATGCTCTGTCTCTCTCTGTATCAAAAATAAATAAAATATTAAAAAAAAAAACAAAAAAGCTAGGAAAATGGTAAATAAAACTTAGAGAATGAATGGTTGCTTAGGAGACACATTTGGAACTAGAGTGTCCTCCAGGCCCAACTGCGTATGTGGATGCGGAAGGATTTGTGTGCACAGTGCCAGTCGGGGTCCTGGAGAAAGGAATTAAATGAGCTTCCCTGACACAGGGGACCTTCTGCGCAGCAACACTGAGGGCTGTTAGGAACGTGTAGACAGGGGCACCTGGGCGGTTCAGTCAGTTAAGTCTGACTTCAGCTCAGGTCATGAGATCACAGCTCATGAGTTCGAGCCCTGCATCAGGATCTGCGCTGACAGCTTAGAGTCTGGAGCCTGCTTCGGATTCTGTGTCTCCCTCTCTCTTTGCCCCTCCCTGTCTCGCACATGTGTGCTCTCTCTCTCTCTCTCTCTCAAAAATAAATAAAAATTCAAAACAATTTTTTTTTAATTTGAAATGTGCGCACATTTTCCTCTTGTCCCTGTGGCTGGGGAGGGGTGCCCTGCTGGAACTCAGTAGGGTAGGTGAGGGTGCAGTGAGGGGCCGTAGATGCCAGGCCCCCTGGAGTGTGTGGACAGCACCCAGAGATAAAGAATTACCTTGCAGCCATTCGTGAGCTGAAAAAGAGCATTTTAGAAATGTCTCAGCCTAGAACTCTGCTTTCTTCCTAATTGCAAACTATTTTTTATCACACTTCTTAGGCTCATCGAGTTTTCCAGGAATACCACGACCGTGGAGGTTGAGGGAAACACTGCTTTGTTGTGTCTGAAGGTCTACCAAGGAGCTGCTCGCGAGAGGGGACGTGAGGTCACCTCTGGCAGGACCGCCTGCCTGGGGTATTTGAGTGGCCTGGGTGCACTCCTTCCTCACTCTGCCTTTGGAGCCTTCAGTTGCTGCTATGTGACAGAACTTTCTGGAGTCTCCTTTTAACTGCCTTCCAACCAAAACCTTATTAAATTGGCAGAGACACGAATGCAAAGATTGAGTTTAAAAGCACTAAAAGGATTCTCGTATTTATCTATCCATTCGTTCATTCATTTAAAATGTTTACTTTTGAGAGGGCAGAGAGAAAGAGAGAGAGAGAGGGCATAGGGGAGGAGCAAAGAGAGAGAATCCCAAGCAGGCCCCACACTGTCAGCGCAGAGCCTGATGTAGGGCTTGATTTCAGGAACGGTGAGATCATGACCTGAGCTGAAATCAAGAGTCAGACCCTCAACTGACTGAGCTACCCAGACGCCTCACTCAAAGGATTCTTTTAAAATATATCCTATGATTGTTTTCATATGTATATCGATTTATGTCACTCAAGGGTGAGACATGCATTGGGAATTGCATGTTGGAATTACTTTTTCATGCCCATTATTTCCTAGTCTCCTTCCACCCTGATCCGGGGGTCCGCCTCACAGCCTCTCATCCTTGTTCTACCCTTTCTTTCTCCACTCCATCCCCTCTGCCCCAGGCCTCCAAAGCTTTATTTCCTACAGAATGAATGTAAGGAAATCAATATGGGAGATACATTTTCGGCAATCCACTGTCCCATGTCAAAAGGCAGGAAATTATTTGACAGTAACCTCATAGGTGAATTCGTAGTTCATCTGGGAGGAAATCATACTTCCTCATTTTCAAAAGTCTATCATTTGTTTTTGACACATATTATGACTTTAAAGAAGGTGTTTATTTCCCTTACTTTCATCCTATGTAAATAATTTTGGCCTGTTATTCATCCCAGTGCTTACTTGTAACTTTACCCTTTCATTTTCTATACTTTTTCTATACAGAACCATCTGGTCTTACTTCTTGTCAATACAGACATTTCTTATAAACAAGTGCAAATAACCATTTCCTGTGTGTTCCAGTGTGCAAGGCCTCAGCATTTACATGTTCTTTTTTCATAAATTACTTTTCTTTATTCCTCCTTAATTTTATAATTAGAACGTTACATTTGTTTTTAAGTTGTCTGTGTAGGTGGCTGCCCCTGAGTGTGGGACAGGTTCGGGGTATCAACACCCGCAGTGCAAACTCTGCGCTTGCAACAGAGAGGGGCGACTTCATTCCTGTGTCTCCACTTTCTCATATGTGCAGTGGACACGCTCAAGGATGCCCGTCCCCAAGGTCCTGGTGGCGAAGTCTAAGTACGCAGGACACGTCAGCCATCTCTGTTAATCTTTATGAGTCCCCACAGAGAGAAATAGAAGTAAGACCTGGAGGATCCTAGAACTTTCCACTTCCCAGTTCCAAGTTTGTTCTTGGGGTCCATGAAGCCTTCCTTCTATGAAAATTCCTTTTCTGTTCTCACAAAGTCAAGTTAGTTTAGTTACCTGCAACCACAGAAGCTTGACTAACAGATGAAAGAAGGCGGACTCTAAAATAGCCCCTGCGAATGAGGCTCCGGACCTGAAGAGCTAACCCGGCACCGGCACTCGGAGGCAACATGGTGGTAGATCCCAGCACTAACTCGGTAGACCCTCTCCGAATCTTCCAGCAGAATACCTGTGAATGTACACACAAAACAGGAACTCATGACACCGCCGGACATGAGAGGAGGAAGAGTGCCATGGGCCAGAATGTGGGGGAATTTCCACTAACTTCAGCGTGGATGGGGCTGGAGTGAAAATTGCCCTTTGAATCATCCCTCCTTGTCGTCTGAGCCAGCCCAGGAACGGACGGCTGGTAAGACGGGAAGGAGGTCTGACTCACCTCCATTAAGAGTTTCTGTTAATATCCTGAGAATACCTCTCAGAGCCAGCCGACTTGTCATTCATGTGTGAAAGTCACAAAGATGGTCTCAAACAGGCAAGGGCTCACAAAAATCCATCCTGAAAGTGACATTTCAACGAATAGCAAGACCATGCAGTACTTATTAAAACCAATTGAACATTTCCATAATTTTTAGGATATAGTTTCAAAATTGACTAAGCAAAAAACAGTTCTTAAGAAAGTATTTATATGAACAAATACTTGACATATGTTAGAGTATTACGTGAACACCAGGGAGACAGAAGGAGGAAAGGGGAAGCTGTACATCAGGGCAAATATTGTTCTCAACTTAACAACCAGAGAAATCGATTTTCACCAAAGATAACCTCAACCAGACCTAAATGGGATGTGTTTCCAAACCAAACAAATAAAATACGGCAAGAAAACAAAGAAACAGACAAAGACGTTAAGAAGGCAGCCTAACAAACAGAAAGCATACATCAAGAAGACTGAAGTAGAACCAAGAGTATCAGAAAGATTATCAGTAGTTGATGACACATCAAAATGCTTTAATTAGATAATAGAATGTTCAGTGGACAAGCTGGATAAAATGCCATATTCATCAGAATGCTATTGTGTAAAACACAATTCTTCTTCCAGAAGAATCTGGAAGGAAAGTGGGAAAATGTTCAAATTAGTTGTATCAGGGTACATATGAGTTTTTCTGTTTTGTTTGTTGGTTGGTTTGGGTTGTTTTTTTTTTTTTTTTACCTTTTCTGGTATTTGTGATTTCTCAACAATGAACATGTATTATTGTATTAGGTAAGGCTCATTACTATACATGGCAGAAACAAATACTGGTTATTATCCCTCTGTAGGACAGACAGACAGGCTGAGGACTCAGAGAAGAACTGATGTTGCAGCTTGCAGAATTCCCTCTGCCTCCAGTGGGGAACATCAGTCTTTTTTCTCTTAAGGCCTTCAACTGATGGGATGAGGCCCACCCACATTATGGAGTGTAATCTGCTTTACTCAAAACCTATTGACTTAAATGTTAATCTTATCTAGAGATGAGATTTTATAGCAAAAAAATTAAAGTAAAAATAAAAAACAAATAAAAAGACCCTTACAGCAACATATAGACAAGTGTTTGAACAAATATTTGGGTAGTGTGGCCTAGTGTGTTAACTATCAGAGCCACCAACTGGTGAACCCAGGGAGTGTGCCAGAATCCTGGCAGCCAGAGTGTGGGCAGAGGCACAAGCCCACGTTCACTCCGACAGTGAGGAGCAGGGCTCTGTGCCTCCCCAGTACTACCTAAGGGGGTGCCCAGACCTAGGAAGGGAAGCTAAGGGCTGCACAGCCTCAAAAAATGACACACGTTTGGCACAGTTATACTCATAAGCAAATACATATATATTTTTCTCCTCACTAAGGGCTTTCAGGTTTTAGTGAGATTTGGAGACTATGAGCACGTCAGCAGGTTTTGGGACTTCACTCTGTAACCCAGCAGGTACTGTACCCGCAATGGTTTCCTCTTGCTGACTCTTCTGTGCTGGGCAGCTGGTCACCAGCCGCTGGTGACCCATGTCAGAAGGCTAGACTTCGTCCCAGATCCTCCCTCTGCCTCAGTGCCCACATTCGCTCAGTCCCCAATGCTATCATTTCAAATATCCCTCCTCTTGGATCCTGTGGCCGCCAGCCTGCCCAGGTTTTCATCATGTCTCACGTGGACCAGAACCTGAATCTCCCATATTCCTTTCTCTGCCACCTCTCAGCACCCTCACAGGCCTCCAGAGTTGACCTTCCAAAGCACAGTGCGCATCCCACCTGTCTACCTGCGGGTCCCGTCCCCAGAGTGCAGACACAGGTGCCACCTGCTCCGATGTGCCAGCTGTAGGGGACTTCTTACACAAGAAGAACAGGATGCACGAAGCCAATAACAAGTTGGAAAGTGCAGAATTTCAAATAAATCTACTTTTCCCACCCGAGGACGTAAAATGAAGCTTAAGTTCACTCCACTTTGCTCAAAGTGTTTTTCTGGGTAAAATTTTCAACTTATAGCCCGTATTGTATATAACCGATTATCTAAATAAATGTTGATGGAACCCTATCTTACCCCTTTACGTGTTCATTTGTATACATATCCGTTCACACAGCGAAGGTTCATTGAGTGTCTGGCCTCCGGTCTGGCCCCGCGGCAGGGCCCTGAATACACCCAGATGTGTAAGAGAAGGCCTGTCTGTTAGGGCTCAGCACATGCATCAGTTCTTCCTGGCCACAGGCCTGGTATCAGGTTAGATTATTAAATGTCTGCCGCAACAGTGGGCACCCCGCCTGCTGGAAGTCTTGAGAGTCGAAAATAGTTATTTGAGCATTTTACTGGAACACCATACACAAAAAAACCAATAAAAGTGTGTTTATCCCTTTCACCAGTCTATTATGAGAGATGAAAGGCCAAAACAAAGCTGGCCGAGAATTGAGCTACTCTGTAACTATTCATCATTTTGAAAAGAAAAAAAGAAAAAGAAAAAGCATCTCTTTCTCTTGGCTTCTTTTCTTGCTCAGTGTGGTAAACCCGTCATTGAAGCTTTTTCCTGTCTCCTTGTTTCCATTCTGCTTGCTGCATGTGCCAGAGGCTACTGAGTCACTTATCTCTAACAGATGTAACAGTTACTCAAACTCTCCAAAATATTTGATAATTGTGGAAAGAAGCACATTTGTGAGGCTTTATTCCATGGATATAATTTTGGCTATGCAGCTTTTAGTGAAAAGCATAAAACATCCTAAAGTCTCTCTCGAAAACACCCACTAATCTCATCTTAAGTTTATTTATTGAGAGAGAGTGAGGGAGGGGGAGAGAGAGGGGAAGAGAGAGAGAGAGAGAGAGAGAGAGAGAGAGAGAGAGAGAGAGAAAGAGGGAGAGAGAGGGACATCTCAAGCAGGCTCCATGCTGTAGCACAGCTGTCTCAGGTACCATGAGATCATGACCTGAGCTGAAATCAAGAGTTGGAGGCTTAACTGACTGAGCCAGCCACCCAGGCTTCCCCTAATCTCATTTTTAAAAATATAAAGCAAATCACACACCCATCTGTATCCTGCTCTCTACTAAATAATCTTAAATCAAGTGAAAAATCTCAGCAGGCAGCAGGCAAACCAATATTTGTTTAGATAAAGTTGAAGGACGTCTGGGGGGCTCTGTTGATTAAGCAACCAACTTTGGCTCAGGTCATGATCTCATGCTCTGTGAATTTGAGCCCCATGTCGGGCTCTGTGCTGACAGCTCAGAGCCTGGGACCTGCTTTGGATTCTTTGTCTCCCCCTCTTTCTGCCCCTCCCCAGCTTGTGCTCTCTCTCTCTCTCTCTCAAAAAAAATAAACATTGAAAAATTTTAGATACAGTTGAAAGTGGATGATTTAAATCAATTGCCAAACATTTGTTTTCTTTCTAAAATTCAAACTTAGATTCTCATGGCAACAGAATGTGAGGATGATCTGCAAATTGGGACAACTACATTTTTGGATCTAACTTCTTTCATATGTCCATCTAAACTATTGTTTTTGTCTTCTGCACTGGCAAAGCCCAGGACCGTGTTTCCAAACATGCTAGTAATGATCCTCAGCAATGAGAATAACTATACGGGGGGAGGCAGCCTTCCCAGTCAAGTTTCACTGGTCGTTCCAACCAACCTGGCCCTCCCGCCATGGCCCACCACTCAGTCATGCTGAGCCACTCCCTAGGACTTTACTATAAGCCACGTGCATTCTTCCTACTTTCTTTTCTTGGCCTTGTCCTGGGCCTGCCTGGGCTCTATACTCTACTTGCCATACAAAAAAATTTCTCTCCACTTTTCAAAGAAGAAAAGAGGTGTCCCCTCCTTCTTGAAGCCTCCTTTGACCCTGTGAGTTCACAGTCTTCTCTTCTTAAGGGACAAGGGACTCCCTTGAGTGAGGTGGGGGAAGGGAGACCCTTCCCTATCTCATCATCTTTAAATCTTGGCTATTGCAGGAGCATTCCAACTGACCCTCCAGTCGTGAATCACTTCCTTTTGAAATTCACTCTTAGATCTACCGGAGTTCTCGTTGTAAAATAAATTTAACCAAGTCCCTTTCCTGTTTAAAATCTTCAGCTATAAATTCTAGAATGATGAAAGATCTAAAACTCAGGCTCCAGAAACATGGCATACTGAGCTAATGCAAACCTTACTCCCAACTGTACACATTTTCACAACCACATGAAATATTAGATAAAAGATGATAAAAATTGGGGTGCCCAGGTGGCTCAGTTGGTTAAGCATCTGACTTCACCCATGTCATGATCTCATGGTTCATGAGTTTGAGCCCCTCATAGGACTCTATGCTGACAGCCCAGAGCCTGGAGCCTGCTTCAGATTCTGTGTCTCCCTCTCTCTCTGCCCCTCACCAACTCACACTCTGTTACTCTCTCTCAAAAAATAAATAAACATCAAAAAAACTTTTTTTAAAGATGGCAAACATTATTTGAAAGGCATAGATGTGCTCAAAAGCTCCAGGTGTCAGAGTAGCAAACTTATAACTTGAGTTTCAGATGTGGGGTGAGTGCAGGAATTAGATATGGATGTGGGCCCCAAAGACTAGGAATGGGATTTTAACACTCAAGCAAGGTCAGGGGATGTGGTGTTGGGCCCACAGGAACTGAGACCTTTAAACAAACCAAGAGCCTAGATGATCTGTTCTTTCATTAAAGAGAGGCTAAAAAACTCTCCCTACTTTTCCAAGAAAGCAGCAGTAAAATGAGCTCTGCTCATGGTACTGGAAAAACACCTCCCATGAATTATGGAGTCTCTAAACCTGCACTATTCAGGAGTTGAAATTTGTAATACCCCCATTATGTGGAAATTTTCAAGCTAACCTTGTAGTATGAAAACTAGTCTCAGGCTGGTGAAATTTCTAGTTCCTTAGAAGAAGAAAATATAAACTGTGCTTCAGGGATATTTTCTTAAATCAAAATACAAGTGACTTCCTTAGAGAAAAAAAATCCTAAAGAAATGAGCTCACAAACAAAAATTATAAAACACAAGAGAAAACAACTCACCACAGACCCATCAAACAGAAAGATTAGCAAGAACCTGAGATAATAGTAGAATTGGAAAGGCATAATAAGAGTGTTTAAAATTATGTCTTAAAATATGTAGAAATCATCATTAAAAACTAGGACAAGATCTAAATGTCTCCTCTAGAAATGAAAAGAAATATTTCATTTTTGAAATTTAAAATCCTAGTGGGTAGATTAACTGCAGATGTTGGAGAGCCAAAAAAAAAAGTCTTGCATCTTCAAGAAATTTCCCAGAACTATGACATAGAGAAAGGGTTGGAAAAGTAATAAGGGAGTTAAGACGCTTGGAAAATAAACCAAAAAGGTCTAACATGTATCAGTTAGCTTTTGTTACCTAACAAACTACTCTGTGCTGGTTATTGATTCATTGCCTTTCAGCTCCAAATTTGTACTTTTCACCAGTTCTATGAAAATGAGTCTGGGCCCTTTAAATATATATTTTTTAATTTATTCATTTATTTTGAGAGAGAGAGTGCAGGCAGGGGAGGGGCAGGGAGACAATGAGAGAGAGAGAGAATTTCGGGGCTCAAATTCATGAACCATGAGATCATGATCATGAATTGGGGTTTATCTGCACTTGAATTCCAGGAATACAAGTTTGGTTTCCTATTTGAAAAATTAATGCAGAAGAAGGTACTTGTTGGGATGAGCACTGGGTGATGTTTGTAAGTCAATTTGACAATAAATTATGGTCATAAAAATAAATAATTAAAAAAAGGAAAAAGAAAAAAAGAAAAAGGAATGCAATTCAGCACAACAGACTGAAAAACTAAAACTATGATCATATCAATAGAGGCAAAAGAAAAAAACATTTGGTATAATCCAATACCTATTTATAATTAAAAAAGTCAATTTTCAACAAATGAGGAAGAGAAGGGACTTCCTCGGTGTGATAAAGAGCATCTGTGAAAAACCTGTGCTGGCGTCATCCTTCACGTTGAAGGAACGAAAGCTTTCTCTCTCCGGAGGACCTACACAGCATGGTGATGTCCTAAGAAGAAACAAAGGACACACAGATTAGCAAGGAATAAATAAAACTGCCCCTCTTCCCAGACAGCACTGTTTAATACCGAAAATGTGGAGGAATCTTTTAAAATATTCTAGAACTAAAATATAAAAAGAAAAGAAAAAATATCAGTTGGGCCTTGAAATTAAAACATTTTCCTCTCTGAAAGATAACATTATAAATGAAAAGGCAAAAAAAAAAAAAAAGTATGAGAAAGAAAGGTGCAGACTGGGAGAAAATATTTACAAAACTACATTGTTAAAGAACTTGTATACGGGCGCCAGGGTGGTTCAGTAGCTCGTGATCTCACAGTTGGTGGCTCAAGCCCCACATTGGGCTCTGTGCTGACAACACAGGGCCTGCTTGGGATTCACTCTCTCTCCCTCTCTCTGCCCCTCCCCCACTTGTGAGCACGCTCTCTCTGTCTCTCTCTCTCAAAATAAATAAACTTAAAAAAAAAAAAAACTTGTAAGTTCCTTCTATCCCGACTTTCTCAAGGGTTTTTATTAAAAAAGGATAATGTACTTGTCAAATGCTTTTTCTGCAACTATCATGCATGGTTTTTATCTTTTGATAATGTGATATATCACAATGATGGATTTGCAAATATTGAACTAGCCCTGTAACCCAGGAATGAATCCCACTTGATCATGATGGATAATTCTTTTTATATGCTGTTGATTTCACTTTGCTAGTATTTTGTTGAGTGTTTTTGCATCTGTACTCATTAAGGATATTGGCCTGCAGTTCCCTTTTTTTGTTGGGTCTCTGATTTGGGAAGCAAAGTGATGCTGGCTTTGTAGAATGAGTTCGGAGTTTTCCTTCTATTTCTATTTTTTGGAATAATAGCTTGAGATAGATGGGTATGAGCTCTGCTTTAAATGTCTGGTAGAATTCCCCTGGGAAGCCATTTGGCCCTGGGCTCTTATTCATTGGAAGATTTTTGATAAATGATTCAATTTCTTCACTGGTTATGGGTCTGTTCAGATTTTCTGTCTCTTCTCATTTGAATTTTGGTAGTTCATGTGTGCTTAGGAATTTGCCCATTTCGTTTAGATTGTTCAGTTTGTAGGCATATAATTTTTCATAGTAATCTCTAATGATTGCTTGTATTTCTGAGGGATCAGTTGTAATAGATCCATTTTCATTCATGATTTTGTCTATTTCGGTGTTTTTTCTTTCTGAGGAGCCTGGCTAGAGGTTTATCAATTTGTTTATTTTTTCAAAAAACCAACTATTGGTTTCACTGATCTGTTCAGTTGTTTTTGTGGATTCTATATTGTTTATTTCTGCCCTGATC
>NC_043706.1:136110830-136117833 GCF_006229205.1 Suricata suricatta
TCTCTCTTCCCCTGTCCTGTTTGCACTCTCTCTCTCAAAAATAAATAAACATTTTTTTAAATTTAACTATAGCTTGATACCACTTTTAAGGAATGGCCCTATACTGGTTCTTATCTTTCTTTTCTCCTTGCTTATGGAATAAAAGAGTCACCTCTCTCAGGGTGTTAAAGATCATTTAGGGGCGCCGGGGGGCTCAGCCGGTTGAGCATCCCACTCTTAGTTTTGGCTCAGGTCATGATCTCTTGGTTTCATGAGTTCAAGCCCCAAGTAGGGCTCTGCACTGACAGTGTGGAGAGGGCTGGGGATTCTCCCTCTCCCTCTCTCTCCGCCCCTCCCCCACTCATGCTGTCTCTGTCTCTCTCAAAATAAATACACCTAAAAAAAAAAAGATGCATTTAACACCAACCACATTCCATAACACAAAAAAGAAAAGCAGTTTCCTTGGAATGATAACTAGTCAAGATGCCTCAGCCTGATGATCAGTTTGCATCTGCATAATCTCAGGAGGGTCCTCCTGTGTTCCCCACGAGACCTGCACACTTGGGGTCACTAATGCAGTCCGTGCTAGAGCCACCACTGGGGACTTCCCACTCTCATCCAGAAGCTTATAGTACTGATAGTTGCATAAACTTCTATTTATACAACTCAATTAATTATAATAAATAAACTTATTATCTTAGCATAACTGGAGGGCACCTGGGTGGCTCAGTCAGTTATGTGTCCGATTTTGGCTCAGGTCATGATCTCATGGTTTGTGAGCTCAAACCTTGCTTTGGGCTCTGTGCTGACAGTTCAGAGCCTGGAGGCTGCTTCAGATTCTGTGTCTCCCTCTTTCTCTGCCGCTCTCCCACTCATGCTCGCTTTCTCTCTCTCTCTCTCTCTCTCTCTCTCTCTCTCTCTCTCTCTCTCTCTCAAAAATAAACATTAAACAATTTAATCTAAAAGAGCATAATTGGAGTAATTAGAGACTAACGCTACTAATGCAGGGTCAGACTACGATGGAGGTAACAGAAAAAGCAGCAGGAGAAGACAGGGAAGGACGGTGGGCTACCTCCCAAAATAGACGCTAAAGACACGGGGTCAGTCCGTACAGCTGACACTGGGGCTCCCCAGGCATCCGTTTTTTTAAAGATAGGAATCAGATTCCCTACTTGGGAGGAGAGATGGATGATGATGTATTAACCAAGATGGACCTTGTTCACTATTTTATTCCTGTTATTAGTACAAATTTGTGTCTGTGACATGCCAAGAACAGTATCTGGCACCCAGTGTCTGCTACGAAACTTTTAACAATTACTGTTATTCAGCAGTGGGACCATAGGTACCTGAATCTTTCCCTTTCTATCATCAGGGAGCAAAATCTGTCACCTCAAAATGCCTCTTTGGCACGTGGATTATTTTAGACTGATTTTTTTTAAGAAATAGAAGGCCCAGGAAGAAGTCTTTGACTTACCCCCAACTGCCCAATAGAATTTAGATAAACACCCCGGGCCAGGAAGGTATCACCGTAGGTAACTACTGCAGTATGACGTGGACAGGCATGAGAGGCAGGGAGGAATTCAGCAGTGTGTTCAAATTCCTCTCCGCGTCCCACTGTGCCTGCATGGCCCACCAGACATTTGCTCTTTTTATTCTTCCTATGAATTAATTGCCTTCCTTCTTTTTGAAGTCCCAGAGCCCTCCCCGCTTCTCTTTACCTCTGGATGGCATGTAAGCCGCAATTGCCTGACTGCATGGGCGCCTTGTATCCAAATGGAGCCCACACATATACACAGTTAAATGGGATTTTTTTCTCCCATTAATCTGCCTCATGTCGATTAAATTCTTAGGCCAACCAAAAGAACCTTGAAGGTAGAATAAAATGTTTCCTCCCTAGCACCACATATATACGATTGGCCACTAAGTCCTGCATGATTTTCCTTCACAGTGTCTCTTGCATTTGTATACCGAAATATCTACCAATAAAATGATATGATGTCTAGGGTTTTATAAAATATAATAGGGGAGGTAAACAGTGGGGGGTGTAGGGATGCGTTGGCCATGGGTTGTTGACACCTGGTCCAGATGAGGGGATTTACGTTGAAGATCATTTTATTATTCTATCTACTTTTGAATGTTTGAAATTCCCCATAATAGTAGAAATTAAAATAACAAAATCATCTCTCGTGGTGATTCTTTTCTTTCCATGCCATTGGTTAGACATTCAGAGAAGCAAGACTATACTTGGTAAGTAGCAATGCTGAGGAACACATTCCCTGGGGAAAGTTGGCCTGTCACGTGGGAGGGCCACGATGGCACGTTGTCACAGTGCAAAGCACAGTGGAGCTTTGTGGCCACCCACCTCGCAGGCTGAGGAAGAGATTTGTCACCCCCTTAGTCATGGCTCTGCATCAGAGGGGCAGACTCACACAAACGAGGCTCAGGAGAGTGACAACTCCTTTGGAATGCCAATATACTCTCCTATAATGAGTTGGACTGACAAGGGTGTGGGACACTTGAGTCTTTTTCCAGAAGCTTCCCTCTAGGCAAGCAGCTAGGCAGTGTTTTATGAGCTTGGAATCAGAGCCCAGGAACTTGCTTTGCCTATGTTTACCGGCATCAGGCCAAAGTAGCCTTCCAGACAAGGCCAGGACAGGGAAGGCACCAGAGTCCGGGCTAGGTGTTCCCACGGCCTGCCACAGGGCTCTGGGCTCGCCTCTCCTTTGTTAGCAAATCAAACCAAACACCCCCTACCGACAGGCATTTCCTTTCTTCAAGTATGTTAATACCTCTAATCTAATTATTGCTGACTTTTGCATTCCAAGGAATCATTTTATCTCTTTAAGATGTCTTTAGATATTTTTGCTCATATCAGTGTTGTCTTGACCTTTAAGAATCTGATGGGCATATTACTTCTTTCAGCACCAAAATTCCAGTTGTAGTGTGGCCATTACTATATGAATGAATATCTTCAACTACCGAAGGGTTTTCTCATCTGTCTCCTCCCTCCCATGTCCAGTTGCTCCAATGCTTCCTACACACCAGAGACATTACTTTAAGATACTTTTCTGGTGGGGATGTAATGCCCAAGTCGCAGTATCCCCCAAAGACCAGAGACCAGACCGCCAGGGAGACTGAGTCACGCATGCAAAAGCAAAGGGCGGTTTTATTACGGGCTTAGGCTGGCCGAGCCTAAGCCCGGGCTCACAGACTTCACCAGCGCAGTGGATGCATGCAGAGAGCCCCGAACACGGCGGGGTAGGGCCTTTATGGGTTTGGGAAGGGGGAGTTACAGGAAATCGCGACACAGGCACAGCGATCCAATCATAATGTACAATATCATTGACAACAGGTTTAACCATACACATTGTCTAGAGTATTCGTTACTTTTGGTGGGATCCAATTACAGCATTTAGAGTACCTTTAAAATCAACCAATTACAGGGCGAGCCTAGGGTCTCCTTCGGTGACTATCGGATTAACTTTCACATTAGGTAACAGGGTCCTACCTAAAGTTCCCACGTGCAGGCCTCACCCTTAGGAATGTGGAGGGTGGTAGCTGGCCTTCCCGGATTGGGTGTTGTGAAGGCGGTCTCTCTTGCTCTAGGCAATGTGTAACTGCCTGTTAGTTTCGGGGAACTGAAACCTAGGCCTTCTAGATCAGAGGGGAAACTTAAAGCCTGTTTGGTTTAGACTTGTGTCCTTACAGGGAGAGAGGGCACGAGTGAGCGACGGGCAGAGAGAGAGAATCCCACGAGGGGCAGAGAGGTGGGGGAGGAGGGACAGAGACAGAAGCAGGACCGACCACCCAAAGAAGGGCTCATGCTCACCCGAAGTGGGACTCAAACTCACAAACCATGACCTGAGTCAAAGTCAGATGCTTAACCAAATGAGCCACCCAGTCACCTTAGGATACTTTCTAATAGTTTCTTATGGCTTGCCAAATCATAATCTACCCTCTACCTATCTTTCTAGCTCTGTTTCCCCCTGGACAACTTCTGCCCCAGGACAGTTGGTCTAGCTGACATCAGAGAATACAGCCTGAACTGTTTCATTGTATCCTTGCTTACACCATCCTTTCTACATTAAAAAACAGAATTGTCACCTGTTTCTCAAGATATAGCTCAAGTTCCACCTATTGAAATTTTCTTATTGTACCAATCATAGGTGACAACTATCTCTTGTGGAAAAACTTCATTATCCGGGGGGCATCGTTGGGTATGTAGCCTGTACAGTCTCACAGGAGTCCCATGCTTAAAAGGCCCTCCACTTGGTTTAATGCTCTGCTATTACTGTTGTGAAATTTTTTTTCAATAAAGGAATGTCCAAAATATTTGTCAAAGATTCTAAAGAATAAACCACACGGCCTTTAAAAAGAAATTGATATTTTGTACATTTACATTTCATGTAATTGCTGGTAAAATTGAGATGATTTTCAACCATCTTATTCTTTACCCAAGCTTTGACCTAATTGGTTAGTGTTCCTTTAATCTCTTTACTTGAATTAAGTATTTACTCTTGCTTTGAATTAAGTATTTTATTATTCCATTAATCCCTCTATAAACTTTTGAGTTATATCATACACAAATCCTTGTGTTTACACTAATGACTAAGTCATGACTACTTAATAGAGTCTAGTGAACTATACCCTCAAATCCTAACCCCTTCGAACACTTTTAATTCTATTGTTACCTTACTGACTTTTGTATTGCCCTTGTCATTCATTTTAATTCTATATATATTTTAATTTCTATGAGACATTACTGATATGGCTTCATAAAACAATATTCCTTTATATTTATGTATGATCCTCTTTGTTATTCTTCGTTCCTTTCAGCATTTTCAGTTCAATCTGAGATTATTTTCCTTTGGACTTAAGAATTCACTGTAGTCTTTTGGGGCACTTGGATGGCTCAGTCAGTTAAGCATCCAACTTTGGTTCAGGGCATGATTTTGCAGTTCCTAAATTCGAGCCCCACATCAGGCTCTGTGCTGACAGCTCAGAGCTTGGAACCTGCTTCAGATTCTTTGCCTCCCTCTCTCTCTGCCCCTCCCCTGCTCACACTGTGTGTGTCTCTCTCTCTTAAAAATAGATAAACATTTAAAAATTTTTAAAAAATTACTCCAATGTCTTTTTCTAATTCAAAGCTGCTAACAACAAAATGTTTCACCTTAAACTTTCCTTAAGAAATCTTTATTTGGGGACAGTATTGCTGCTGGGTATAGAATTCTGATTAACAAGAGATTTTTTTGCCAGTTTAAAAGTGGTGTTTCACGGATGTCGCTCTCATTTTATTTATATTGGAGACTTTGGCTATCAGCCTTTTTCTTGTGTATTTGGTGTCGGTATTCTCTAAAATCTTTCTTATTATCTTTGGTCTTTGGATCATAGTGTAGCTTGTTTCCTGTGTACTTACTTTGCTTGGAGGAGACTGAGTTAACTGATCATTGAATCTGTGGATTGATGTCTTTCATCAGTTTGGAGCAGGGTTGTGTGTTTCTCTTCTGACATTAGCTCCTCTCTAAATTCTCTCTGTCCCCCTTTTAATCACATCCCATTTATCTTTTAACTCTGACCTGAAATCTCCAACACAGTTCACCCTGTGTGTTATTGGGAATTTTACTTCCCCCTGTTGCCCCCTGCAGCTTTATTTTAAATTTTCTTTATTTATTCCAGCTTTTTGGAGGTATAATTGAGAAATTATTTGTATTTAGGGTGTACAATGTGATGATTTAATGTATGTGTACATTGCAAAATGATTACCACAAACAAGTTCATTAACACATCTATCACCTCACATAGTTATTTTTGTGTGTGTGGTGAGGACACTTAAAACCTCCTCACTTAGCAAATTTCAAGTATATAATGGTATTGTTAACTATAGTCACCATGCTCTGTATTAGATTCCCAGAATTTATTCATCTTGTAACTGAAAGTTGTTTACTCTTTGACCAATATCTCCTCATTTCCTTACCCTCCAGCCCCTGGAAACCATCATTTTATTCACTGGTACTATAAACTTCACTTTTTTTAAAGATCCCATGTATAAGTGAGATTATGTAGTATTTATCTTTTTGTATCTGGCTTATTTCACTTAATATAATGTCCTACAATTCATCTATGTCACAAACATCAGGATTTCCTTCCTGTTTGTGGCTGAATAATATTCCATCATATCATATTTTATTTACCAATTCATCTGTCAAAGGGATCTTAGGTTGTTTTCATAACTTGGCTATTTCAATAAAGCCACAATGACCATGGGAGTGCAGATAGCTCTTCAAGGTAGTGATTTCACTTCCTTTGGATTTTTGCCCAGAAATGGGATTGCTGGGTCATATGGTAGCTCTCTTTCTAAATTTTTGGGGAACTGTTCTCCACAGTGGTTGCACCAGTTTACATTTCCACAAATAGTGCCCAAGGGTTCCCTATTCTTCAAACCCCTCACCAACACTTGTTATGTCTTGTCTTTTTGACAATAGCCATTCTAACAGGTGGGAAATGGTATCTCATTGTGGTTTTGATTTGAATTTCCCTGATGATTAGCAATGTTGAATACCTTTTCATATACCTGTTGACCATTTGTATGTCTTTGGGAAAATGTCTGTTTCAATGCTCCACCCATTTTTTAATCCAGTTATTTGGATTTTTGCTGCTGAGGTATATGAGTTTCTTATATAGTTTGGTTATTAACCCCTTAGATGTATGGTTTGCAAATATTTTCTCCCATTCCATAGGTTGCTTTTTTGTTTCGTTAATTATTTCTTCTGTTGTACAGATTTTTTGGATTGATAGAGTCCCACTGACATATTTGTGCTTTTTTGCTGTACTTTTGCTTTCAGATCCAAAAACCATTACCAAGACCAATGTCAAGGAGACTTTTCTCTACATTTTTTTTCTAGAAGTTTTATAGTTTCAGATCTCACATTTAAGTGTTTAATCTGTTTGAAGTTAATGTTTGTGTATGGTGTGAGGTAAGATTGATTTCATTCTTTTGAAATGCTGAATCATTTTTGAACAAGGG
>NC_043706.1:136117933-136127999 GCF_006229205.1 Suricata suricatta
ATATATATATATACACATATATATATAATTAAAAAAACACTAAAATCTCGGATCTCTGTTTTAACTGACCCAGTCTTGCTCAGAACATAGGTATCTAATTTCTAACAGAGTTAGTAACTGTGTTACAAAATTATTCACTTTCTTTTCACTTCAATCAACTCAATCTACTGAACATTTATTAGGCTGGTTTTAACCCCCCAAAACAATCACATTTTCCAAAGAACATGTCAGGTGAGCCTATTAACGGTTACATTCTAGTGGGAGACATTTCTGGTGGGGCATGATTGGAAGACAGGGAGCCTTGGGAGGGAGCGCACGGGGGTTTTAGGTCAGGGAAGTGTGGTTTAACTGTCTGCCCTGAATTGTTCTGCTTTTCACAGCTTTTCCCTTCTCTTGACTTCAGGTATTTCTCCCCATGGTTTATGAAAATAGCATGGGAGTTTTGCTTCTCTGAAGAATGCACGACATTTGTGTAGGAAGAGTGAATAGCCAGCCAGGACTGCCCAGGGCCTCTGAGTGTGGTGATAGGAAGGACTTTTTTCTTATTTCCCTTATATTTTCAATGCTAGGGAGACACAAAATGCATTTTCATGACTTTGATCTCATCTACCACAGCTCTTTGTACGTTGGAGGCTCACGATAAATATTTTATGAATGAAATAAAAAGCTACTGGGGGCACCTGGGTGGCTCAGTCAGTCGAGCATCCAACTTCGGCTCAGGTCATGATCTCACGGCGTGTGGGTTCAGGCCTCACGTCAGGCTCTGTGCTGACAGCTCAGAGCCTAGAACCTGCCTCAGACTCTGTGTCTCCCTCTCTCTCTGCCCCAACACTGCTTGTGCTCTCTCTCTCATAAATAAATAAATAAACATTTTTTTAAAAAGGCAACTAATAGACAAACTAGCCATAATAAGAACCACTGTTCCTTGAATCGTTAGCTGCATGCCAGGCCCTGGGCCAGCCTTCGGTGTGCGTCACGATCCAGGCAATAAACAATTACCACCTGAAAACATACCTTTACTTTGCAAATATTGACATGGAGAGGTTCCAGCTAGATGGCGACTATGTGTAAGAATCATACAGGGTTCAGGGGCACCGGGGGTATCTCAGTCTGTTGGGCGTCCGGTTCTTGGTTTTGGCTCAGGTAATGTTCTCACAGTTCAGGAGTTCAAGCCCTGCATCAGGCTCCATGCCAACAGTGAGGAGTCTGCTTGGAATTCTCTCTCTCCCTCTCTGCCCCTCCACCACTCTCTCTCTCTCAAAAATAAATAAACTTTAAAAAATTTTTTTAAATGGGGCACCTGGGTGGCTCAGTTGGTTAAACACCCAACTTTGGCTCAGGTCATGATTTCACAGTTCATGGATTCAAGCCCCGCATCAGGCTCTGTGCTGACAGCTCAGAGCCTGGAGCCTGCTTCAGATTCTGTGTCTCCCTCTCTCTCTGCCCCTCCCACATTTGCCCTCTGTCTCTGTCTCTGTTTCTCTTTCAAAAGTAAACATTAAAAAATTTCTTTAATTAAAAAAATGAATCATAAATGTTTCTGAACAGCTGCATATTTAATACTTTTAAAAATTGAGCTTAAAATCGTTCTGTTTCCATAAGTATAACATTAAACTTGTTACCTCTTTTGAAACTAATGCAGAGCTTGGATTTATAAGAGTTGTAAATTTCTACACCCTTTTTTACTTAAAAGAATATTTTGCATTTTGACATTTCTGGACTTAATCAGAAGTTTAATGATCTTAAGAAGTAGGAGATTGGTGAGGTACCTGTAAAAATCCTGAGAAGCTAGATGCCTCAGCGAAGAGGCACGGCTGAATGGAACTGCAGTGAGAATGAAGACCGGGAACACCGAAGAAAAGAAAGAAACGCCACAGGAATGAGCAAATGCGGGCCCTGGATGTGAATGAGAAAACATCTGTGACCGCTGTGGACATGTTACGGAATCTGCTACAGATCTGAGAACAGTGACTAGAAATCAGCACCACAGCGCAGCCCCCCAAGTGCAGAGTTATTGATTAACTATTAAATCTTTTAGGATGGCAGACTAGTCTGTTAAAGGCAGTTTCGCTGAATCTCCTAGACAAGCCTTAGGGCAGTATCACTATAAATGAGAAAACTGAGGGTCAAGATTAGATCGTCTGCTCTAATTCACACAGCAGCAAAAATGAATTTTAAGCCTAGGACTGTTCACATCCGGGAGGGCCACCTGCTCTCCACTCAGCAGTGGGTGGCCTTTCTGATCAAAGGCCTGTAATTCACAGATACTAGCTCTAAGTCCTGGTGATAGCGGCAAATACCCTGCATTCATGTCAGCAAGCAACGTTGTTAGAAGCACCTCCCACAGAATGTAAACCGGTGCAGCTGCTCTGGAAAACAGTGTGGAGGCTCCCCAAAAAAATATCCATAGAACTCCCCTATGACCCAGCAATAGCACTGCTAGGGATTTACCCAAGGGATACAGGAGTGCTGATGCACAGGGGCACATGCACCCCAATGTTCACAGCAGCACCTTCTACAATAGCCAAATCATGGAAAGAGCCTAAATATCCATCAACTGATGAATGGATCAAGATGTGGTTTATGTATACAATGGAATACTATATGGCAATGAGAAAGAATAAAATCTGGCCATTTGTAGCAACATGGATGGACCTCGAGGGTGTCATGCTAAGTGAAATAGGTCAGGCAGAGAAGGACAGATACCATATGTTTTCACTCAAAAGTGGAACAGGAGAAACTTAACAGAGGACCATGGGGGAGGGGGAGGGGGAAAAACAGTTACGGAGAGGGAGGGAGGCAAACCACAAGAGACTCTTAAATACTGAGAACAAACTGAGGGTTGATGGGGGAGGGGAGAGGGGAAAAGGGGTGATGGGCCTGGAGGAGGGCACTTGTTGGGATGAGCACTGAGTGTTGTATGGAAACCAACTTGACAATAAACTATATTTAAAAAAAAAGAAGTACCTCCCACAAAGCATAGCATGTGTGTACAGGCAGGCGTGTAAGTGCGTGTGCGTGCACTGATGTGTTAAGTGGGACTTTGAGCTTTAAAAGTAACTCTGTAGCCTGTGACTTGAACAATGACACACGATCTAGCAAAAAGTCCTTTGCACCCCAACTATTCCTCCTCTGTCATGCACTTCCTTGTGCCCAGTCACCATCTGTGAATTTGCCTCTGACGATCCGCACTGGAGTCTGTCCACAGCAGGTCAGAGGATCGAAGCAATGTCCTGCGGGAAAGCATCGGGGTGCACAGGAGCCAGAGCTGGGAGGCCATCTGAGAAGCCAGCTGGTTAGCCAGTGGTACCGTTACTGCCCCCTCTCAGTCCCCTGTCCCAGCCTCCTCCTGGTCCCCTGTCCCAGCCTCCTCCTGGGAGTCGGGAGCACCCACTCCAAGCAATCAGGCGAGCCCAGAACCCAGAGCGAACATCTGTGCAGTCTCACCGACATCTGGGCCGTGACCCACGGTCCCTGCCCGCTCAGATCTTAGCAGGGGGACTCCTGCTAGACCTCTAGTTCTGCACGCTCTTTCCGATTATTATACGTGGACTGTGTCTCCGGGACAGTGGAAGAGAGAGGTGGCTGAGTCAAAATGGAACAAAAACTGAAGCCAACCAATCAGCCACGCAACCCAAACAAAAAGACATTCACTTTCATGCATAGCATCAGCTAGCTTAACCCCAAGGGGAGCCTGATGTAAGATAACCTCTCTTCTTCCACTTTCTCTCCTTCCGCCAGAGCGCTCGATGACGCACCTGACAAGGTGTCTGTGTGTCGTGGTTTGTTGACCCCCCCCCACATATGGGCAGCTCTGAGAGAGGAGGGGCTCTTATCTCTAACCGTGGCTGGGACAAGCTGAGGCCGTCATACATCTGTTGTGATTGGAAAGGCACCGTCACACCCCTTTCTGCTAAGTTCAAGGCCACCCTTGAGGTTCACTTTAACTTCGTCTAGCTCAGAAAGTGAGAGAAGAAGTCGTCTAGTGCCAGACCCAGGCCAACGCTGGGGGTCCCTGCTAGTCCCCACACACTCCATCCTCCCACTTGTGCCGGCACACCTGTCACCCCGTTCCCCATCGGCTCTCACACCTTCACGCCTGCAGTAGTTTCACACTGGTTTACCCAGCCCTCAGTTGGGCTCTGAGCTATTGGGACGTAAGGGCAATCTAATATTGACTTGAGAAAGAAACAAGAATTATAATGATATTTATTGAGCGCTTATCACGTATGAAACGTCATACAAAGTCCTTTTGAGCTTCTTATCTAACTTAACACTCACACACCAAACCCGTGAATAGGTACTGTTGTGATCCTCATTTTGCAGCTCAGGAAACTGAGGTTGAAAAAGTTACAAAATGTACCTGAGATTACATGGGCTTTAAGTCACAGATCCATGGACAGCAAAGTCTGGGCTCCTAAGGAAGAAAGGAGGAGAAAAGAGAAGGAAGGGGCATGGGGACGGCATTTGTATTTTGCTGAAACATCAGAGTTGTGTCTAAGAAACTTCCAGTTTTTAAAAGATGAATTTTAAAACATGTCAATGTGAGGGGTGACTGAGTGGCTCAGTCAGTTGAGCGTCCGACTTCGGCTCAGGTCAGATCTCACGTTCGTGGGTTCGAGCCCCGCATCAGACGCTGTGCTGACAGCTAGCTCAGAGCCTGGAGCCTGCTTCCGGTTCTGTGTCTCCCTCTCTCTCTGACCCTCCCCCTTCTCATGCTCTGTCTCTCTCTGTATCAAAAATAAATACAACATTAAAAAAAATTTAAAACATGTCAATGTGAGGGGTGCTTGGGTGGCTCAAGAAGTGTCCAACTTCAGCTCAAGTCATGATCTCAAGGTCCATAAGTTCAAGCCCTGCGTCAGGCTCTGTGCTGACATCTCAGAGCCTGGAGCCTGCTTCGGATTCTGTGTCTCCCTCTCTCTCTCTCTGCCCCTGCCCCACTCATGCACATGCGTGCTTGCTCTCTCTCTCTCTCTCTCTTCCTCTCTCTCTCTCTCTCTCTCTCTCTCTCTCTCTCTCTCAAGAATAAACATTAAAACAAAAACATGTCAATGAGAAAAAATGAGTTTGGGACTAGAGAGTTTCTGAGTCAGAACAATGAAGTTACTAATTTCTTTAGTTAAAACCCAAGGGCTTTAACTTCCTAAGTGCATCATAACAACTAAATGTCACTGCACAGAAACCCAGGCAGGATTCAACAGCCATTCTATAGCCACAGCCGACCGCCTCCCTGGCATGATAAGAGTCAAAAACCTAAACAGAGCAGCTCTGTTCCTCAAGCCACGGGCTCCTTTTCCTTTAGAAAGTGCAGTCTTGTTAGAACCAAAACCCGCCGCAAATGCAGGTCCAGTTCCTTCCCTGATCAGTTGGGTCCTCCCCCAAGGGAGCACTGGAGACCAGGCTATAAAGGAATAATGGAGCTGGAGCGGGGCTCCGTCCCGGGGTCCCGGGATCTGCGGGCAGCCCGGCGGAGGGTGCCGCCTCTGAGGAAGCCTGCTAGAGGAAGGAGGCGGACGGGAAGGAAGAAGGAGGCGTCAGTGGGTTTTTCAACGCCAGCTTTGTAGTTTGGGAGAAGCCGCTGTTCCACTGGGCAGCTGGACTTTGTGAGATGAGAGAAAACGACGTCATGCTTGCTTCTTCTGTTCTTCCAGCGCAGGTGGACAGCTCCTCCAGGACGGGAGTCCTGTCCTGTTTTTGACAGTGACTGTCCTGACCTTCACAAACCTCCATTCAGACACAAACCTCTCACCTAGGATATTTGGAGGTTGAAAATGACATATTTTAGAGACCCGGAATAAGAGAAGCGGGCCCTTGTCCCTGCTCCGGCTTAATTCATGGCCAAGAGTAAGTTATTTTACTGCCCTGGTCTCGTTTCTGCACCTGTTAATCAGTGGACTGGCATTTTATAATCCTGCGAACTTGGTCATTACATTCAAGACCAACAAATGCCAAGCAATAGCTAGAAAGTGCATTAAGAGATGTGCACTTCAATGATAAGTCACACTAGAGAGATCCTGTACATAATTAAAATCTTTACTTATTGCATCTTTAATATCCCCAGTAAATCCTGCTCAATTTAGCAGTTTTATTTTCACACACACGAGTCGAAAGCAACATTATATCACAAAATGAATTCATAAAACTTCAGAGAACACTTTTGAGAAGTTTTTTTTTTTTTAAGAAAACAGGATGTTCTTGAATAATAAAACTCATGGAAACCTGTATTGTGCAATGGTTCGCATTAACATAGTTAATGATAGAGACAGTGGTTTCCAGATTCCACAGAATCCGACCAGTTGCTCAAAAACAGACTCAGGCAAGCGGAGGAGGGAGAGAGAGTTGGGGAGAGAGAGGGACGCAAAACTTGAGAGACTATTGAATGCTGAGAATGAACTGAGGGTTGCGGGGGAAGGGGGGGGGAAAGAGGTGGTGGTGATGGTGGAGGGCACTTAAGGGGAAGAGCACTGGGTGTTGTATGGAAAACAATTTGACAATAAAATATTATGGAAAAAAAAACAGACTCAGGCAGATGCTATATTGCTTCATTTGTGATTTGTAACTCCTCTCAGTCACCCATGTACCCGTTCACTTCGCGCAGTGCTGGTGGGGGCTTCCCGTGAGCTAGGGCACAGGGGCGAGTGTGAGACGGGGGCCGGAGCCTCCTTTCCTCAACTTACCCACATGGGGATGGGGGGGCAAGTTAATGGTCACTGTAATGAATCACAAACTGAGACAGGTTTCCAAAGGCAAGGAAGCCAGCACTGTGAGAGCTTAAACTGACAGAACTTGACTTAGACCAGGGGCAGGGAAGACCTCCCTGAGAATTGTAAGCGTTCTGACGGGTCAGGGCAGCTCGGAAGGATGAGCGGGAGAGTGGCTGGTTGTCGGTGTTGGGGGCAGGGTGGATCGTGGGTGGGTGAAGAGGACTTCAGACAAAGGAGCGACATAAGCAACATAATTTAGGAGCCCCAGCACGAAATGAAATTGTGAGGCCCCTCATTCAAACCTATTAAGAATTTAAAGGTGGTGAGAAAGAGCATTAAAGCAAGGACAGGGTCCATGTGAGCACGGGCCCTTGTGCACACCTCACATGCCAACCTGAGAAGCTGGTTCCGGTCCCTTCCCTGGAAGGGAGTGTGATGCTCATGAGTCAGGAGGAAGGGAGAGACCAGTGTGGTTGAAGCAGAGCTCTGGGCGGGCGGGAGGAGATGGAGGTGGGGATCGGGCTCACGTGACGATCACTCCAGTGACTGCACTTCTGGGCTCTACAAACAAAGCCTCAAGAAATATGTAGTGACTCACTTTCATTTAACTACTGATTCACATTGGTTATTCTGAGTTCGGTGTCTCCGCAGTTACTTCCAAAAATGAAACCAGAACTATGGAAATTGTTCAAGCAGGAAACCCTTGGACTCTCTGGTCTTCTTGCTTTCTTGGGGCCAGGTGCCCACAATGACTGGTGCCCAGAACTTGCCAACTGAGCATGCAGAAAGCACGGGTCACAGGAGCAACCTTGACCTCCTAGCAAAACATGCATTATTGAGCTGCTGCGGGGAGCTGCACCCAGCTCTCAAATTTAAAAGAATATGAAGGGGGTGCCTGGTGGGGGCTCAGTCGGTTAAGCGTCCGACTCTTGATCTCTGCTCAGATCATGATCTCAAGGTTCCTAAGTTCAAGTCTCACTTAAATAACTTGGCTGAGTTGGTAATACTTCCCAAAATTGGAAATGACGGTAACCTTGGACCTAGTAGCTCCGCTTCTAGGAATTTATCCTGCCGTCGGACTTGTGTGAGAAGGACGTTCAGTAAACCATTGTTTTGTGATAACCCCAAATAGAAAGCAACCTATATGTTTGTTTATAAAAACATTTAAAAAATATACTTTAAAAATTAAGATAAAAAATATGGAAACCTCATTAAAGTATTACTCGAGTTTCCACATACTAGTGTGTGCTCTTACTCAAGATATTTATTTAGTTGTTTGTTAAAATGTAAACTCATTCTTAAGATACAGCAATACATATATATGCAAAACTTCTGACAATAGCATCCGATGGATCTTTTCAGGAATTTCCTAGACCTAGACAATGTATTTTCTTTTGTTTGTTTGTTTTTATTTTTAAATTTTTAAAAATTAAAATGTATTTTCATATTTTTTACACAAATGGATTGTACTATGATGTTCTTACCTTTATTAATACCTCTTAAAATATTACCACTTTCTTATGGACTTCCTCATATTTCATTTTTGTGGATTATTAATACCTCTTACAATATTTCATTTTTGTGGATATACTATATTTATTGCAACGGTCCTATTAACAAACATATTGCTTTCTGTGTGGGCTTATCACAACGCAATGGTTTACTGAAGGTCCTTCTCACCCAAGTCGGACAGCAGGATAAATTCCTAGAAGCGGAGCTGCTAGGTCCAAGGTTACCGTCATTTCCAATTTTGGTTAAGTATTACCAAGTCAGCCAAGTTATTTAAGTGAGACTTGATTTCTTCATGTCTGTAAATAGCGGACAATAACGGCTTTCTAAAAGGTTTCTTATGAGGACTGAATGAGATTAAGGCGTATGATAGCCAGACAGCTCTCGGCTGTCAATGAGCGCTGGTCTCCAACTTCCCTTTTCACTTAGGAAAGACTTTATATTCTGCTGACCGTGGCGTCAGCCATGAGCTCAGCAGGCAAACATTCACAGTGCTCTGTACGCCGTGTCCATTTTATTTTATTTATTTATTTTTAAATAGTTTATTGTCAAATTGGTTTCCATACAACACCCAGTGCTCTTCCCCACAAGTGCCCTCCTCCATCACCACCACCTCATTTTATTTTCTTGTTTATTTATTTATTTTGAGAGAGAGAGAGAGAGAGAGAGAGAGAGAGCACAAACAAGCAAGGGAGGGGCAGGGAGAGAGGGAGAGAAGGAATCCCAAGCAGGCTCCGTGCTGTCAGCCCAGAGCTCCATATAGAGCTCAAACTCACAGAACCGCAAGACCATGAGCTGAGCTGAAATCAAGAGGTGAACCGTCTGCGCCTCCTACGTGCCCTGTGCCTTATCCATTTGAAAGTCTGTTGTTGAATGTAACTAATGAAATCTCTGGAGGTCAGAGAATATTTTTCAGAGGATACAAATTTGACATTAACTCTAAATACTGCTTTCCGAGCCTAACGTTGATCCTATCTGATAGCTGTCTCTTTTAACATATCTATCCCTGAGAAAAACAAAATGTACTAGAGCAACACACTAATTAAGATGTATCTTCCAGTCATGTCTTTTCTATTTGAGTAAAACTCTTGCCACTCAATTTGAGTCATTCATTTATTAATAAAACCCATATTGGGGTGCCTGGATGGCTCAGTTGGTTAAGTGTCCGGCTTCGGCTCAGGACATGATCTCACGGTCATGGGTTCGAGTCCTGTGTCAGGCTCTGTGCTGACAGCTAGCTCAGAGCCTGGGGCCTGCTTCAGATTCTGTATCTCCCTCTCTCTCTCTTTCTTTGACCCTCCCCTGCTCATGCTGTCTCTCTCTGTCTCTCAAAAATAAATTAAAAAACATTAAAAAAATTTTTTAAAAACCCATATATCCAACTGCAAAGAGAAACATTTTCCAAAGAAAAGGAAAATTTTACACCACTCATTTCCACTTTAGGAAACCTATTGTGTCTCTCTCCAACCTCCAGGGCCCTGAGGCATTTTTAAGTGTATCGAAAGTCCCAGAGGAGGTTAATTGGACATCTCGGAACAAAATCCCCAAGTGCCTCGGCCCAGAAGCGCCGGTGGGATCCCAGCCTGGGGTAACCTCCAGGCTGCAGATGGACCCTCCTCAGAGGGGGTCTCCAGGACGCAGTAGAGGTCTGTGTGTCTTTCCGCAGCGTCGGCCTTACTCAATTCCATACCAAGGTTGACCTAAGTGTCATGCTGCTTCAGGGTTCCAAACTCAATGACATTTCACCACACATTTAACCTGGCTTCATACATGTCACACAAGACAAGAGACAACACAAAGGCAACAACAAACAAGATGCCACGAAGGTAAGAAGTTCATGAACCGAAGGC
>NC_043706.1:136128099-136137584 GCF_006229205.1 Suricata suricatta
TGTGTCTTTCCGCAGCGTCGGCCTTACTCAATTCCATACCAAGGTTGACCTAAGTGTCATGCTGCTTCAGGGTTCCAAACTCAATGACATTTCACCACACATTTAACCTGGCTTCATACATGTCACACAAGACAAGAGACAACACAAAGGCAACAACAAACAAGATGCCACGAAGGTAAGAAGTTCATGAACCGAAGGCCACGGCAGTCCCCCAGTGAGTTGAGGCGGCGGCGGTCCGGCCCGGGTCAGCTCTCAGGCTTACCGCTTCTTGTTGGAGCCGTGAGGATCTCTGTCACGCTCAGGGATCATCCAGGCAGAACCTGCCGGCGCAGCTGCCTCGCCAGGGCGGCCACACATGGAAGGGGCAGCGTCCGGAGAGGCTGACAGTTGGCCGTCCTCCCTTCTTAAAGGAGTTTAATCAGGCTGGGCCTCTGCAGGCCTCTTCTGGTTCTGGCGATTACCAGCCCCTGGTTCTTGGAGGTTCTGTGGCCTTATTGTTTATCAGCCCTTAGTGCGGCCAGTCTGTGCTGGCTTGAGAGATAGCTGGTCACAGCTGCAGGGCCCTTGGCTGCTTTCCTGTTTAGGTCACTACTTGACATGAGTGACTCCATCTTGCTCCCCACCCCACCCTGTGATTTCTCCTGACTAATCCATAAGGGCTGTACCGGAATCAAATATGTTTTTAACCAGATCAACAGTATGGTTTTATTCTGCTATGGATAAAGGCAAATCTAAGTCATGCAACGGTTACAATGAAAAGCAAACAAAATCAAATCATGTCAAATCAATTGACATCATAAAGTGAAAATCACAACAAATCAAAACGAGTTAGATAAATTAAGTCAAATAAGGGTAAATCAATTTAGAGCAAGGCAAAAATCAATGAAGGATTAAATCAAATATCAATTAAGTCAGGTTGTAAACTCAAATCAGAATCAAAATCTGAACTCAAAGTCCTATTTACTAAGAATTGAGTCAAGTCAGAAACCAAGCTAAATCTGAACTCAATGAAGGTAAGTTAACAAAGCAATCAAATAAATCCAGTGAAAATCATACTATCAAATATGGTAGACAGAAGTCCAAAATACATAGGAAATCTTTGACATAGGCTCATGGCACATATGGAAAAGAACAGCAAGGTTATGGTTAATCATAGTCTTTTGTAATCTTCCCTTCTTAAGCCTGAAGGTACATAACATGCTAATAGCATTTTTAGTAAGATGGCAATAATAATAGCTAAAAGCAATAGAAGAATTTCCTTAATGGATTCTCAAATATGAGTAGAGAAATAATTCCACTCCATCTTTAAGTATTTGAAAGTGTTATGGTGAGAGCATGAGCCAGAACAAATGACGTATTGAAAAGGTTTCTTTAGCAATTCTAGGAAGGAACATTTATTGCGTAAGTTTTGAATACCTCTGCTCAGCGCGGCTAGGGTCGTGTCCATGCGTGCTGAGGCCACATGCATGACCTGCGCAGCACGTTCAAAGGGTTAGCTTGTTGGTCAAGGTTTTGTGGGCAGCTCTGAGTCCGTCTCAGTTTTCATCCAAAGTTTATCGATCTCATCAGTTTTTACCCAAGGTAACTGTTACTTTAGGATGAGAGGATATTGGAAAATCCTTACATGAATATTCCGAGATAAAGGTATCCATTTTGATAACATTATTAGATGTCACATTCAGGGCATATAATATTTTAATACATTCCTTGTCAATGGTGATGACGGTATCATTTCCAGCTGAAAAGTGTCCCAGGTCTAAGAATAAATTTTCTGAGTATGTTGTTGTGACAGGATGAAGATTAGCATTGATTTCCAGTTCGGGCAAATATCATCTCTTTGGGTGGTAAATATCTATCAACCTGTAAGAGTATGTGGGTTGCCAAAAATGCTGGGTTGCCATGTGCTTGCTGTGGTTCGGCGTACGTGTCAGATGCTAATAGGCTGTGACCACCTAGTAGTCTCAGCCATGCAAGTTTATATTGTCCTGTACTGTCAATCCGATGGCCTGGGAGTGTCTAACTATAAGAGAGCCTCTGTCTAGTCAGAAGGAAACACTATTAAATCATGTTTCTGATACCGTTTCATGCTTTCTCTAGTGGGTTCCTGATTCTGTAGCAACTATGTTTTTAAAGTCGATTTATTTATTTAGAAAGAGATAGAGAGTGGGAAGAAGGGGCAGAGAGAGAGGGAGAGAGAGAATCCCAAGCAGGCTTCGTGCAGTCAGCACAGAGCCCAATGCGGGCCTCGAACTCACAAACCATGAGATCATGACCTGAGTTGAAATCAAAAGTTGGACATAACTGACTGAGCCACCCGGGTGCCCCCTGCAGCAACCATTTTTAAAATTGTTCTCTTACATAGAAATTTTGATGACTGAATAGATTTTGTTGGAGGCCTCACCCTCAAGGTCAGTGTTATAGTTAAATTCCAGTCGGTAGGCATGGTGATCAAGGAATGTAGTTCTCTGAATGCTGAGGAGATCTTTGAACCTAGTTACCCACTGCATTAGATGGGGGGTGAACATGTTTTTTAAAATGCAAATAGCTCCTGCTTAATAGTCTGGATTTCTGCTTCTTGGAGCCCAGAGGTAATTAAGTTAGCGATGATACCTAGTCCTACCAGGAATTGTAGTTTGTTTAAGTCTAATTTTATCAGTGGGTGTCTATTCCTATGTCTGTTGTGTAACTTTTACATTCAGGCTGTATATAGAACAAAGTGAATTATTCCTTTTGTTATTTCAACTTTCTGTGGCATCGGTTTACATACAATTCTCACAGGGTTAAGTGATACAGGATCAAACATATTTGGCTTGAGGATTTTTGGTGTTGCTTTGGTAATGCCATGCACCCATTGTGGTCTCCAAGGGAAAGTTCTCATACAATGTGTAGTGTTCAAAATCCTCTCTCAATAATACATGGGCCTGGGCTGTTGGCTGATACACCACATTTGTCAAAGGTAGCTCGTGTAGCTTTGAAAATTGGCATAGATGAATCTGTTCTGGTTTTATTCTCAGAAATAAGACATTGTGCAGCTGAGCATATGTGTTCTACCCATCGTGCATCTGATGGTTGGATCAATGAAAAGAAATACTGTTGCACACCTGGTTCAATCTATGTTAATGTTACTAATTAATGCTACTAGGTTTGCATTAAAATCAATTCCCAATATTTCCCACCATGCTGGTGATCTCCTTTGTGTTATCTGAGGTTTTATTAACCACAAAGTAATAAAAATACATTGCATCTAGTTGTTGTTTTTTAAATTAATTAAATAGTTTATGACCAACTAGTTGTTCTAATGGACAAACCAGTACAATTACTTTCTTCATTATGTTATATAGATTGACTATAGATTTCGATATTAAGGTAGCATTATATGTGCCATTTTTTTAAAGCTGCTTACAAAACATGTTTTGTAGGTAGGATCTGTGTCAGAGTAATTGATTTGTGTCTTAGACCATGTAGGTGTAAAAGGACCTAACGTAGCCAGACTCCTAGCTGCACAGCTATTTGAAATGATCACAAGTAAAGACCGTGGGCCCCATGGACCTCTTCTGTGCTGAACCTCACTTAGGTATCATTGTAGAGGTGTCACAGACTGTTCTGGGAACCATTGTTTTCACTGTTAGGTACCCCGATTGCCCACATTTTGTCACATTAACTGGCACTAAGTCGTGCTGTTTGCCTGCCGTAGGGGACTCCGTAACAGATAGTCGTTAAAGCCGTACACAGTGTCTGGAAATGGTCCACCATGTAATGTTGCCTCGAAATTTTGATGAGTCTGGATCCTGTCCGGAAGTGCTACCGCTGGAGGACAAGTCACTTCCATGAAGACATGCTGCCATGACGACATATTCGGTGAGGATGTCGTTAATGAGGGAGGCGTTGTGTGGCATCCATGTGTAACCTTGGTTTGTGGCACCGTTCCACGGTAGACTATATCCTGCCTTATTCACGTGTAACTTCAGTGCAGCTGTACTCTTATGTGGGAGGTGCATGATCACAGTGTCGTTCAAGATGTGTGATTCCATTCCGTGATGATTTGGTATGCAAAAGGTGTCAACAGTTGAATCTGAGCCTGTATGTCCTGCCCAAAGCAATTTACTGGTCCATCAGGGCAGTGCCCATGCCCTGTAAACTAAAGTTTTAAAGTCCAAATTGTTCCAAATGAGTAGTTCAGGTTCTGGCTCCCTGAATATTCTGTATGAAATCTTCCCTGTGTGCGTGCTGCTGTAAGGCTCAGTTGGAAGCATACGAGAACCGGTTTGAAAGGCATTCATCTTGTAGCTTCGTCCCTGTGTGGGTGTGTGGTAAAATTACCTTGAAAGCCTCTCAGGCATGCCAGTGTCCAATTACGGCAGGATTGTTCCATATGGTAATGTGTGTTTTTGGGTACATGTAAATCAGGTCTAGCCTGATGTGTGCAGTGGTGATCTGGCTGTGTAAGCAAGGTTGGCCCTATTTTTAATTTCCAGGCTAATTCTGTGGGTGCAACTGTTCCATTTCCTCTTGTATAAAGTTCGTCAGGTTGATGAAGCCTTGGCATACCAAGTACAGTGTGTATTATTACATTGTGAATCTGTCTCTTGTAAAAATTGGAATGGAAAAATTCCAAAAATTGGAATCTGTTAAGTAATAGTCATGTTAAGTAATATAAGAATCTTGTTTGTGGACATGATGTTATAATCCTTAGGGTACCCAGTTGGCATTGGAACCTCGTCTGGGGGTGGGTGGAAGTGTGGAAAGTGATATAATGAGGGTTTAGTACTAACAGTTTCGAGATACTCATATTCATCGTCTACATTCTCTTGTTTCATGCGCGGTTGGGACCAAACTTGATATCATGTGTTGACGAAGGATTTGTACGAGTGTATAATAAGGTTCATCCATGTGATGCTTAGCTATCTTGCAGTGCTTGGCTCCATGTTTGGTGGTGAGATTATGTAGGATGGTGCTAATGTTCTAAAATTCTATGGAAGTGGTTGATTCCATGTCTTCACCTAAAAAAATTTAAAAAAACCTCGAACCAATACACCACTATTACAAATAAGAAAATTTTAAAGTTTTATTTTATTTTTGAGAGAGGGAGAGACAGAGTATGAGTGGGGGAGGGGGGGTGAGAGAGGGAGACACAGAATCCTAATGCGGGGCTCGACCTCTGAACCACAAGATACGACCTGAGCCGAAGTTGGATACTTAACCGACTGAGCCACCCAGGGGCCGCTGGTTCGAGATATTATTCAGGTCTTCATTGAATGAACATAATTCTGGCCTTTCACACTTCATCATATTTTGTCTGCAATCATCTGGTGTGTGATCTATATTTTATGTATAGCTCCATTAAAGTGTACAGTTTCTAAGCTAGCGCAAAAATTTGTTGGCAAAACTTAGTATCACTGTAAGTGCAAAAGGGTCTTAAAGGTGCTGTTTGAGCTCCAGTGGAATTAAGCACGTATGTAGTTAGCTCTCAAAACAGAGAGACATTATTGTAAAAAATACAGTCTGGTATGTATTCAGACAGTCCTGGTATGGTTGGGACATGATTTGAAGAATTGAGTTTTGGTGTAGGCTGGCTGTTTGGTGTAGGGAAGGTTATGTGGTAATGAGGGTCTAACTATTATTGGTATCTCCTGTGTTCATTGGGTTAGTGGTTTTATTTATGAGGAAGATACATAAAACTGGCCACCAAATCTTGGTAATCATGTGATACATGTTTCCAGCTTAGAATAATGTCCTCTATTAGCTCTCTGATTAATCAGCCATTGTATATATTGGCGATAGTGTGTTAAAAGTCAACAAATATCATTTAAGTGACCAATGTGTGTGACCTCCACTAGTCCTTGTAAAGTTCCTAGTGCTGGGTGCTAGTTCAGTCAAGCAGCAATCATTAGGTAACGTCTGGGTGGCTCAGTTGGTTAAGCATCTGACTTCTGCTCAGGTCATGATCTCGCAGTTCGTGAGTTCGAGCCCTGCGTCGGGCTCTGTGCTGACAGCTCAGAGCCTGGAGCCTGCTTCGGATTCTGTGTCTCCCTCTCTCCTTGCCTCTCCCCTATGCCCAGTCTGTCTCTCTCTCAAAAATAAATAAATATTTAAAGAAAAAGGAGAAACAATCTTTAAAATTAGTATGCCTCATGGGAGCTGACACATCTTGGCACTCAAAGGAATCTGCATGTACGTGCTGTGGCCAGACGTCATCATCCAATGTTGCGTTCCGAGAGCTCTGAGGTCTTCCTGGCTGCTTCCAGCAGCGGGGTAATTTCTGGATCGTCTTCCCCTGTTATTTGTGCCAAGTCTAGATCACTGTCAGGAGATACTGGGGAGTCTGGTAGGGCACAGTTTGGTATTTGGTGCATCTCCCTCTTGATCCTGATGTGGAAAATCTTATTCATTTAATGCTTCCTTAATTAGGCAGATAGTGTAATTAACTAAGTGTCTGCACAATAGGTGGGTCCTGTTAGTTCAGTAAGACCAAAAATCAGGACGATATTGGTAATTACTAGAAATACTTCCCCCAGCAGTGTCATTGCCACGAAACTAGATCAACACTGCATATTTGTATCCTAATCGATGATGCAGTTGATGTGCAGGAATATCACTTGTCTTGTAACGACTGTACATTGAGCAGGAAGGCACAGATAGGATGCAGTATATAGCAGTTTCCTAGTCTATCCTTCGGGGAATGTTGTGTTTTACATGTGCCTGGCATGCTTGCATAATATATAATGCCCATATGAGTGTGCTGGTTATTAGCCAGAGTATAATGCCACAAGCATAGCATGATCCTAACTAGAGTACACTTTTCCTCCAATTATCCTTTTTAAAAAAAGTTTTTAATGTTTATTTTTGAGAGAGAGAGACAGAGCATGAGTGGGGGAGGGCAGAGAGAGAGGGAGACACAGAATCCGAAGCAGGCTCCAGGCTCCGGGCTGGCAGCACAGAGCCTGATGTAGGGCTCGAACCCACGTACCGCAAGATCATAACCTGAACCGAAGTTGGATGCTTAACCGACTGAGCCACCTAGGCACCCCTCCAATGATTCTTAAAGTATGCCCATGGGGGAAGGGTCCTGGATGTTCTTAAGTTGTAGCAGTCAATGTCTATGAGCAACAGTAATTTGTAAAGAGACAGAACGGTCCCTAAGTTTGGTTGCTGCCTTCTCTAGAACTTTCGGTGTGTCTGCTGTTTCCTCTGTTTCCTCCCTTTTCCCAGAATCTGGGGCAGAAATGTTTAAGATCTTATGAGGACTGTCTTTTTGTAGTCTCTGATTTAGCACAAAGCAAGCTGTATCTACGGCCTGTTGAAAACTCCCTTGTCTTTCTATCACTTGTTAATTCTCTTTTTTAATAATCCACTAAATCTCTCTATATATCCAGCAGCTGTAGGGTTATAGGCTAGATGGTAATTCCATTCTAAGTTCTATAGATCACAGAGCTTTAATTTTTAACCGCGGTGGCTGTAAAATGAGTTCCCTGGTCGCTTTCTGCTGTTAGTGGTGCACATGATTTTGGAGTTCTGACCGTTGCTAGGCTGAGGGGCTGATGCGGCCGTGGCACCCCCCGTCCTGTGCATATGTACACCCCGGTGGTGGCAAGCTTCTGTTGACAACTGCGATTTCACAGGCCTGCCAAACCTATTTGTATTACACAACTAAATGTAGCGGGTTTGTATGTGTCTGTTGGTGCTGTGTGCCCATATTTGTCCCTCATTTATTTGTATATGAGGCGTCATTGCAATGCTTTTTTTATTCCCTGCCAACTAACGCTGAGATTTCTTTCTGTGAAGCATTTGAATAATACACGTGTTCCTATGTGTCCTTTCTATGTATTTGCGTAATTGAATGGTTTAATGAGGGGTTTTCAGCTAACGAAGATGCCCGATGCATCTGTGTACCTGATCGTGCTGTCGTGGTTCTCCCACTGCCCCACACAGGGAACAGCCCGTCTCTATCGGACAGGTTTTTAATAGAAATCTGTCCTAATCTTCTGAAGCTCAGCGTGAGGATATTCTCTGTCTTCTGATACTTCTAGTGCTTGTCTTGCTCATGATTATAATCTTCCACTCTTTTGCATGTAATTATAGGTCTGCTTTGATACCCATCCTCCCCGCCCCTTGGAGTTATCAGTCTCCTGAGTCCTCAGGATGGGGATGCTGTGGTTCCCAGGCTAGTTTGTCCTTTAAATTCAAATTATTGGGACACCTGGCTGGCTCAGTTGGCTAAGAGTCCAGCTCTTCGTTTGGGCTCAGGTTATGATTTCACAGTTCATGGGTCTGAGCTCTGCATCAGTCTCCATGCTGACAGTGTGGAGCCTGCTTGGGATTCTCTCTCTCTCTCTCTCTCTCTCTCTCTCTCTCTCTCTCTCTCTGCCCCTCCCTGCTCACTCTGTCTCTCCAAATAAAAAAATTAACTTCAAAAACAACTTAAACTCAAATTATTCATGGATTTGGCCTTCCTTTTTATTCTGTTAGCCAGCTCCTTGCCCTTTGGTCGGTCCTGGTCTAGCTGAAGTGTGGTTTTCATTAGTAAGACTGAGCCCCTGCAGGGGGAGCTGGGGACACGATCAATTTCACACTCAGTTGCGTCTCCTGGGGTCCCAGTTGTGAGCCTCTTTCTGACTTCTAGTTAGTTGCATGGGGTACCACAGATCTTCTACACAAAGTAGGATGTCCGACCTCTGGGACTTTCCACCACCCTTTTAGGCGTTTACCTAGTGCCCACACTTTTCTTCCTTGTATTCTAGCAGCTGTTACATACGATTTCCTAACTATGTAGAGCTCTATTTCCCCCATATACCTGGGATATGTATATAGGCTTCTCTACACAATTTTGTTCCTGTCCTTGTTTCCTTCAGGTTGTAGAGTATTTTGGCCCCTTAGTAACATACATTTTTGCAAAGTTCCTGAATGGTTCAATTTTTCGTAAGCTTCCAAGTGCCTTTCTAGGCGGTGTCCCTTGGTTTCGGCTTTAGCTACTTCCGCCTCCTGCCCTGCCTGCAAACTGGGAAGCCAGGCTTCTGCTGCTGACTGCCTCCTACACACAGCCGGGCTCCGGTTCACCTGCCTGTGCCAATACCTTAGGCTCTCACCCCCAGCAAGACACCTGGAAAGTCTATATTCACACAAATTTATCCCCAGCTTACTGTTTTTAATTCTGCTATCGTCAATTCCAGCAAGACTCAAGGGTGCCCCCCCCCCCCCGCCATTCTTCCAAATTTTCTAAAAACACATAGTGAGTCAGTGACAACAGCATTCTGCCTACTCAGCTAACTTTTGCCAGCTGGGGTAAAGTTGTGTCTTTCCGCAGCGTCGGCCTTACTCAATTCCATACCAAGGTTGACCTAAGTGTCATGCTGCTTCAGGGTTCCAAACTCAATGACATTTCACCACACATTTAACCTGGCTTCATACATGTCACACAAGACAAGAGACAACACAAAGGCAACAACAAACAAGATGCCACGAAGGTAAGAAGTTCATGAACCGAAGGC
>NC_043706.1:136137684-136179523 GCF_006229205.1 Suricata suricatta
GGACCCCGGCGGCGCGGGCCGGTTTTGGGGGGCCCGAGCCCCGGCGGACGGCACTGGGCATTTCAAATGACGGCCCGCGAGCCGCGGCTCCCGCGGAGGGAACACGCACGCCGAACGCCTGGCGCCCCCACTTCCTGCATTTTTCTTGTTGTTGTTGTTTTTTTCTTTTGTTTTGCTACCTTTTCAGTTTGAATGGTGTTTCCAGCATGAATAAAACACGGAGAGGGAAATGACTGTACTTTCAGTAAAGAATTTGCTTTAAAAAAAAAAAAAAAAAAAGGCCCAGGCCCGAATTACGTGGTGGAACTTTGACTCGTTGGTAATTGGCCAGGAGTGGCGGTTTGCTTATTTCAGGGTATTGTTCGCGGAATTAGCGGTCACCCTTCGCTACCTGAGTGGGTCGGAGCCACCCTCCCCCGCTCCCTTTCTGGGGCGTTTTCTTTCGCTCTTCATGCAAAGTAGTAACTGGGAAAGTCACGGTCGCTGAATGGAGCCCTACTGGTAGGAGACCCTTCCTAGAGCTAGTGATGTGGTTTGAGGACCGGCTTGACTTTTGCAAATAGTTTTTGTGATGTCACTTTTATACAGCATCAGCACCCTCTTCCATATTCGTGTTTGAAATCTCTGCGCTTCTTTTGGGTCGGCGAAAACCTTAATTTGTTGCTGTTGGGTTTTTGTTTTGGGTTCCAGGATAATTTAGGAAAGGATAAAAAATTGAAATCCCTTTGAAAGATCGGATTGTCTGATGTCACTTCAGGCTGTTAACATTTTGTATCTATGGGTAGTGTTTATTTTTTTTAAAGAATGGAGATTTTCCTCCAGGGAACCTGTGGTCTGCTGTTACTGAAATAATTACCTGCTTGTTAATACATTATTGCCCGCTCTCTTCCTTGGTGTTATTAGATGTCCTAGAACTTGCTATGATCTCTTTGAAAACAAAGCTCAAGCCAGGGACTTCTAAGGAGATGTGATTTTGAGGTTTGTTGCCAAACATTCCAGAAATTCCCCATTATATCTCCTATTTTGCACTCATCTTGCAACCTTATGTTTGTTTGTTTGTTTTGAGAGACAGAGAGAGACAGCATGAGCAGGGCAGGGTCAAAGAGAGAGGGAGATACAGAATCTGAAGCAGGCTCCAGGCTCTGAGCTAGCTGTCAGCACAGAGCCTGACATGGAGCCCCAACCCAGGAACAGCGAGATCATGACCTGAGCCGAAGTTGGACGCTTAACTGACTGAGCCACCCAGGCGCCCCTCATCTTGCAACCTTAAAAGCTGTTTGCGTAGATTGTGTTCATTGGTGGTCAGTGTTGGGGTATTTTGCGCTCTGATCTGCTGATGCCTGTTACCTGTACCCTCCTTTCAGTGGGACCCAGGTAATGAAAATTTGATTTGGTAAAACTGAACCAAATTTTTTTTGTAAAGTTGAAAGGACCGTGGTTCTTGTAGTAAGCTTGAATTGCACATGTCCTCAGTAAACCGAGCCTTCAAGCATGTGTAAGCACTTCCTACTTTATTGTCTTCCCTACTCTGGAGGCAAATTCCCATGATTCCAAGACTGTCCTGCACCTTTTAATCTCGACTCCACATGGTATTCATCTCCATGTTTACGTGATGACAAACCACTTCCATTTTAAAAGAGAAAGGGGGAGCAAAGAAGCATTTGTCAAAAGGAGACCCTAACTCAGTTTTCTGGTTTTGCTTCTTCCTGGTGATTCTTGTGTCAAACCAGGGTCATTTTTTCATTGTTAACGGAGAGGAAAGTTGTCCTCGGTTTCCTCTAGACCCTGTAGACATCTGAGTAGTTTGCGAGTTTTCCTTCCCTTTCTTTAATTGGGTAGGTGGTGAGAATTAGTAGGTAATGACTTCTAACTTAAAAAAAAAATTTTATGTTTATTTATTTTTGAGAGAGAGATAGAGTATGAGCAGGGGAGGGGCAAAGAGAGGGAGACACAGAATCTGAAGGTGGCTCCAGGCTCTGAGCTGTCAGTACAGGGCCCGATGTGGGGCCCAAAACCCACAGACCATGAGATCATGACCTGAGCCGAAATCAGATGCTTAACCAACTGAGCCTCCCAGGTGCCTGGACTTCTAAATCTTACAGAATAGAAGACCCACAAGACACTCAGGCTCTTGCTAGAAGCCTTAAATATGACAAATAAACACAACATCTGGGTGTGTGAGGTGGTGTTGAGTTTCCCTTTGAATTTACCAGAGAATGACTTTAGTTCTCTTTAGATGCCATTTTCTTATGTATTCTTCTTATGTGTTTTTCCCCCATGATGCAGTTATCTCTGAACTGTCATGATTTTTTTTTTTAAACAAAATCCACCTGGTATGTTCACAATAGAAAGAAATTCTCTTTTAGAAGAAAAATTTTCAGGGGGCAGTTCTTCACTGCCAAAGAAGGTTAGTCGGTAACTGCATATTTGAAACTTTTTTGTTTCTAATCACTAAGCAGTAGGGTGCTGATTTCGGTAGTTAAGTAGGTGCATTATTCTGAGTCCAGTCTTATCTCACTTAACACATACAGTGAAGGGCTAATATGTGTGTATACGTCTTGGCTTCTACTTAGGGTTGTATTTTATCACAGTCATATGATGGATGTAGGAGTAAAATAAGTCTTATTTATTAAGTCTTGGGAAAGGAATTTTTTTTCCCCATATGTATTGAAAGAAGCATGAAAAAAGTTGCTGGAAGTTGATCCATAGCTATATATAATGTGGTAATTTCCATGTCAGAGTTAACTTTAGGTAACTAATTTGGTTCCTTTTGTGCTTACATGATCACTTTTAAGGGTAAACATTATAACAGGATTCTGGGAGTCGCTGATACTCCCCCTCCCCCCTCCAACTTTCCAGCTCCAGTATTTAAACATTTGTTTGTGGTAGTGCTTACCTGGTTGAATTAGGTGGGTGTGGGCTGCTGAAAATACTGGTAGGAAAGGAGTAAATTGCTCAGGACTGTTCCCTGATACACATTAGTGAGAACAGTAAAAAGCATCCTTGGTGGTCTCTCTTGAGCAAAAACCTCTTTGAGTGAAAGAATAGAAATATCTTTCTGATCGAGCCTTAAGGATTAAAGTTGGTTTTGATTATTTTTAAAAAACGTATAGAAAATGCTGACTATTCAATTTTGTTTAATTCTTTTAGGGTCTTAATAGAATATCTGGACAGTGTGTAGTCAGAGGAAAATTCTGACGGTAGAAAGGTCAACCACTTTTTTATTAACGAAGGAATAGATGAGAAAACATAAAATTTTTGCAGTTTTCTATTGCACCCTATTTTTATATTGATCACATGAAAGTTAATAGTTTTCCTTTGCCCACCTAAACCTTTTTAACTTTGCCTATGCTGTTCCTTTCTTTTCTGGAATGCTGTTCTCCGGGCTCTTCCCTCCAGGTACTTTGTTTTGTTTTGTTTTGTTTTTGTTTTTAACACATTATGTCTCAGCTCAAAGCACTGCTTCCTCCAGCAAGCCTTTCCTGGTCCCCCTGACCTCTGTTAGAGGGTCACACTGTATGTCCTGGCTGCCATTTTATGTGTGTGTTTACGTCTAGGGGCTGTCCCCTGTCGGATACTCTCAGCCCCCGGAAGCTGGGTCTGTATGTGTTTGCTCCCTCTGAATCCTCTGTGACCGGCACAGGCAAGACTCCTGATAAACTGCTACTGCACGAATGAATGTTGACTTTTCTTGCCTGGGCTCCTTGCTGTCCAGTTTGAAAGAGTAAAAGATACACCAGTGACATAAGTGACTGCCGAAGACAACGGTTTTCAGCTCTAAACCGTCATTCTTGTTAACTGCGTTTTAGTAAGCTTTCCCTTTTTAAGTATACATACACAGTGGACAACGGACATCTACGTGTGTTTGGGTACTAGCATGTGTTTTAGATCTAATAATTCAGTTTTATTAATGAAAAATTTGTTCTTATGTTTTCACATATTTGGAACAAACCTCGTACTGCTGAGACTTTAACCCATGGTTGTTAGAAGTGTGTTTGATTACCAGAAGTATAGGGTGTTCCTGTTTATGTCTTTGTTAATGATTTCTAGCTTAACTGCATTGTGACCAGGGAGTCTGATTGCCGGTGATACCATACCAGAGAATTTGCCGAGGCTGCCTCTGTACCTGTCCTGTAGTCTGTTTCAGAACTGTGCCACCTGTGCATGAGGAGAGCGTGTATACTCCTAATTGACGTACATGTGTGTATTCTGTGCATGTCTGTTAGATTGAATTTATTATGCTTTTCCCATCTGCATCCTTACAAAATCTGCTTGATCTGTTGTATCTAGCTGATCTTTTGTCCACTTGGAGATATTGAATTGGTGGATTTAAACATGTTTTAAAGTTTAAAATTTTTAACCAGGACACGCTGGTGGTTCAGTCGGTTAAGTGTCAGACTGTGCTCAGGTCACAATCTTAATGGTTGGTGAGTTCGAGCCCCGAATCAGGCTCTCTGCTATCAGCCCAGAGCCTGCTTTGGATCCTCTGACTTCCTCTCTCTCTCTCTCTGCCCCTCCTCTGCTTGGTCTCAAGAATAAATAAACATTTTTTTTTTTAATTTAAACTTTTTTTTAAAGTTTAGAATTGGTATTCTCCTTTGAACTTTTTATCCTCACGAAGGGACCCTCTTTATCTCCAGTAGTGTGTTTGTTCTTAAAGACAATTTTGTCTAAAGTTCATGTGGTTTCAGTAGCTTTCTTTTGCTAAATATTTGCCTGGTATCTCAAAGCCTATAGCTGACTTTTACCTTTTTATCGAGTCTGGTGATCTTTGTGGCTAGAGTTTTGTCAGGTTTTGTTTGTGTTTCCTGACATGTTTGGATATCTGGCTACCATCGTATGGACTGACTGAGGAGTTTTCCCCCCGTCCTCTTATTTTACTCCCCTAGACCTCAATTTTTTGGAAGGTTTATCCTATATGTCTCTTTTTTCCAGTGGTTATAATAAACATGTATGTTACCATTTCTAAGTCAAAGTCTGAAGTTACGCAGTGTTATTACTAACTTCCTTTTGAATTACAGAAAGGGCTTTAGATCTATAACTCCAGTCATGTCCCCCAATATAGTCAATTACTGCCCAGTACTGTGATTCTGTCTTTTCCACCAGAAATTGGACATTATTTTTATTTCTACATATTTAATGTTTATTTAGATTTAATTGAATTTTACTGTGTGTTGCTATTTCTGTTTTTATATCCGTCCTTTCTGGGATAATTTTCCTTCATTTTAAAATGAATTCTTTGGAATTTCCATTGGGGAAGATTTGTTGTTGGCAAATCTCTTAAGTGTGAAAATATATTTTGCCCTATGCTTGAAACGTAGGTTTCTCAGTTGACCATAGTTTCGGTCAGCATATTCGAAGGGAGTGTTCGCCTTTCTGCTCTGGGCTTTCAGAGTTCCAAGAAGTTAGCGGTCTAGTGTCCGCTTAAGATGACCGGCCTCTTGTCTCTGCCTGTTGAAGACCTTCTCCGCATCACTGGTGCGTGGCAGTTTAACTTTAGTGTGCCCATGTGTGGATTGTGTATACACAGCTTGAACCTGACTGGGTGTGGCGGGTCTGAGGATGGGAATTTCAGTAGATCTAGAACACTGCAGGTCAGTAGAACTTTCTAGGACGATGGAAATGTTTTATATCCACGCAGTCCTGCATGGTAGCCACCTACCACACGGGACCAATGAGAATCTGGAATGTGGTTAGTGCGATTAAGGAACTGTGTCTTAAATTTTAATTTATGCAGCCACATGTGGCTAATGGCTGCACGGTGGGGAGTGCAGTTGCAGAGAATTCCCAGAGGTGCTTATTTCACGAATATTGCCTCTTCCCCATTTTCTCATTCTGGAGCTCTGACTAGCACGCAAAGGCCCAGCACACCTCTGACTTTACTTTCCGTGTTTTCACTGTGCTGCATTCTGGATCATTTCTTTGGCTCTTACCTGCAGTTCCCTCCTCCTCCCTTCTTTGGGCCTAATCTGCTTTTTTATCCATCGCTTTTATTTCCATTACATCCTGGTTTTGGAAATTCTGTTTGGTTCTATTTCAAGTCTGCTTGGTCATTCTTAATAGTCTCATTCTTAGCTCATGTTTTTAAGCTTCTGTTAAGCGTATTAAACATTTCGAGTTTGTGTTTGTGCTGGTATCTGAAGTCTAATTCAGGCATCTCTTCCTGCTCACTCTTGTGTGCCGTTTTCTTCCGTGGTGTGTTTGTGTGTGTGGTGTGTGTGTGTTTCTGTGAGTTGCTCATTTTCCTTGGAATTTTATCTGAGGGAATTTTGATGCCCAGATTGAAGTTACGGTCTTCCAGAGAGAATTTGTCTTTGCCTATGCCGGTCCCCCCAGGGACACTACATTCCTGTGGTCACCAACGTTTTCACTCCGGGTTCAGTGTGCCTCCAGCCATACCGCTGGCAGAAATGCAGACCTCAGATGTCCAGGAAGATTTCCCTTAGTCCTGTACTCGGGGTCGATGGAAAAAAACAAGTTTCCTTGCTGTCCACTTTTAAACGATGGGTTTTCTCTTTTGCCCTTATATTGAATCCTGTCGGGGTCACAGTGTCTGGCTTACTTAGTACAGGAAGTTCCCCCAGTATAGCCTTCAGCACACAGACTTGAACTCGGAGTCTCCAGGGTCTCAGACCCAGGGTTTGGAGGAGACCCGGGTTTGGAATCCTGTCTCAGCACATATTTTCTCCGAGGAGGAAGAACTCTCCCTTCCCACGTGACCTCTCTCTACAGCCTTTGCTTTTGTGCTGACTCAGCGGTATGTCTTCAGAGGTGTTTATTTATGTGCATGCATGTCTTTTCCTTTTATTTTTTTTAATGTTTACTTATTTTTGGGAGACAGAGACAGAGTGCAAGCAGGGGAGGGGCAGAGAGAGAGAGAGAGAGGGAGACACAGAATCTTAAGCAGGCTCCAGGTTCTGAGCTGTCAGCACAGAGCCTGACGCAGGGCTCAAACTCACAAAGTGTGGGATCATGACCTGGGCTGAAGTCGGGCGCTTAACCAACTGAGCCAGCCGGGCGTCCCTTGTATTTTCCTTTGAGTATTTTGTTCAACACTGAAGTGCCAGCGGTCCAGGGCGGTGGCCTGCCATGTGGGCCAGAATAACATTCAAGTCAGAGCATCTTGATCACAGACCGTCCAGTTAAGGAAGGGAGCGTGTGCACATACAGTGGTAACCTCTTCTCTGGAGGGAACAAAGGTGAAAAAGCAAAGTCGTTAAGCGTTTTAGTGGAAACCAAACCTTAAGTCAAGCGATCAAAACAACAGACTGTGGCCATATTTCACTTTCCAGTCGGGGTTTCTTTTCTTCCCCACCCCCCTTGTTGACTATTCAAAGCGCATGATAGGTTTAGCGCTTCTTATTCATTTTTAGATATTGTAAATGCAGTGCTTGAGGATGTTATTCAGTATGACTCAATTCTTCTAAGCTATTTTTGGTTTCTGAAAATGGAGTCATATAGTATCATTACCTGTAAGGCAGGATGTAAATCACCTGTTAGTGGTTATTTGTGTCGGAGACATAAAACTTTAGGGTTAAGGAGGGTGATAAATGCACCTTTACCCTGGGAGCTGTTACGAGTCATTGTCGTCCTTCTCTGACTCCTTCACTTGAACTGCAGGGAGCTCAGAGCCAGCTCCTTCCGCTGCACGTGGGATGCAGGATGCCTCGTCTTAGCTCTCAAAGACCCCCTACCAGAGTTGCAGCCCCTGGACTGCAGGCTTGCTTCTGAGCACAGCGGGGGCTCCTTCCTGACACTGCTTCTCAAGCACGCAAGGCTTGCTAAGAAGCGAAGTCTTGAAATGTCTATTTTTTTCCTTTATTTAAAAAAAAATTTTTAATGATTTTTATTTATTTTTGAGAGACAGAGAGAGACAGTGCAAACAGGGGAGGGTCAGAGAGAGAGGGAGACACAGAATCTGGAGCAGGCTCCAGGCTCTGAGCTGTCAGCACAGAGCCCGATGTGGGGCTCAAACCCATGAACTGTGAGATCATGACCTGAGCTGAAGTTGGACGCTTAACCGACTGAGCCACCCAGGCGCCCCCTATTTTTTTCCTTTAATTCATTGAGTGAACTTTTGCCCTTACTCTATCACATCAGTCACTTTCTAAGATACTTCTAGAACACATTTGACAGTCTGCAAGTCCAGACTGCTCTGTAGGATCGCAGATACCAGTTCAGCTGATACCTCAGTAGTGTCTGTGTGCCTCTCTTCTGCTGGAAGGAAGGATAAGACTCAGATCCTTGCCTAAGAGAGGTGACAGAAATTAACAAGCTGTGTGAAATGTCCGAGCTAACTGTCAGTTTGAACAGATTTCCTGATTCATGGAAGAGAGCTTGAAAATGTAGATACAAGTGTTCCTACTATTTGTCTATCTCATGGTGGCTGCCCTCAGGAACTTCTTTTTCATCTTTTAGCCTGTTTTGAATTCTCAAGATTTTGAGGAGTGAATATTTGTTGCTTTAATAATGAGGAAGAAAACAAGTTCATTCCCCCCCCCCCATTTAAAAGCTTATTGTCATTAATTGGGCCCTGAAAGCGGATTCCCAAACTTACCCACCTACTGTTAATATGCTTTGAAGTTTACCAGACGAAAAAAGTGTTTTTAATTAATGCTTATAAACAGTGGTGCTTCAGCAGAAAAGTGCTAATGCATGCAGGATTACAAATGAAACTTAAAATTTTACTTTACTTCCTGAAGAACCATATTTTCTTCTTCCAAAGGAGAGTAAAGTATGCTTTTTCATTTTCAGAGAGAACCAAAACCTTACCAAAACCCAGCACTGAACCTGAAGTTCTTAAAAATTGCTGCTTTCTAAATCTGTAATTTTAAGCAAAGCCTGCTGGAGCCCTTCTCCCTCAGGAGCCCGAAGGACGCTGAGCCCCCAGGCCTCTGGGGGGCTGGTTTTCTTCACTTACGTCCCCACCTTCATATGATTTTAGAGTCAGGAGCTGCATTTAAGATTTTACAGCCTTTTCTTTGATGTGTCAGACCTGCTTTGTCTTGCGATTTCCCTTCCCAGTGAGCAGAGCACATGCAATGTCCTTGTAACCGCCTCCCCAGCCTAGAAAACCGAGGAGCGTTTAGATTACGGAGATCTGTAGTTACATTATATTGATTTTTATTAATCACGTAAAGCCGAGATGATACCAAAGAATATGGAGATCATACTTTAAAACTCTGATATTTAAAGCTACGTCTAGTATTAACTGCTCTGTCTATAACATTTAAAAACCCATTCCCCTTTCTGAGAAGTAAAAACATCTCGTGTCTGTTTCTGTAGTTTGTATTATGAAAGTAACAGGTAGTTCTCTAAAATACAAGTATTAATGGCTTTTCCTCAAACTCCCCTCTTCTCTGCCTTAGAGGCAATCTGTGCTGTAAAGAGGTTACAGCAGTGCCAATAAGCTTCCATCTAAGGGAGAAATTGGATTCTTCCTGAAATGCGTGGATGTTTTATGAGCCGTGATCGTGTTTCCGAGGTTTTAGGCACCCATGGCGGAGCCGTGGTACCCTGGCTGCCTCACAGGCCCCACCCGGGAAGCTTGTTAAATCACAATTGCTGGGCTTCACCCCCGGAGTTGCAGATTCTGGAGATGGGGCCCACAGCCTGCACCTCCGCCAGCTCCCAGGTGATGCTGGTGCTGCTGGTTTGGAACCACACTTTGGGAACCGCTTGTGTGGAAGATGGAAAAAGAAGAATCAGAACCTGAACTCTGTTCTTGGTTCATCCCTAAAATCTGTGGGCTGTAAAACGGGTGGGCAGCACTAGCGCATCTGTGACACTGCATGTGGTTTCCTGTCTCAGGGACTCTTCTGTCTGACTGGGTTCAGGTGATGCTGAAAACCAGAAGCTCGGTATTCCCAAGTAAAGGCTGTTTAGTTTCGTGTCAGCTTGTGTCTTTCAATAACGCTCCAGTGTTGTGTTGATGGGTCATTTGTAGTGTATGCAAATGGGCCTCTCTTATGGTGGTGAGGTGGCGGTGGTTGTTGATGAACTTTCCCTGTTGCTTTTAGTTAGCCAGAAAACCGGCCATGCAATTGTGTCTGTCACTATAGTTCACAGCAGTCAGCCTAGATGTATTTGCTTTGTATAGTATATTCCTAACGCGGTTGTATAATGGTAACAATTTTAATTCACTAGGAGGGATTACTATGTAAAAGAATTCTGGTTTTTAATTATTTTATGATCCAGGTAATCTATGAAATTTGTATAAATAGTTTTTTAAGTCTTATTTGTGTAGTGTGTGCCTATTAATTTTGGTGAATTTGAATTTGATCAGCTTAACTTTTCTCATTGAGGAACTATTCAGCTTTCCTTTGAGGACCCCTTAGAAGCCTTAAAAAAGGTGAATTTTTCTTCAGGTATTTATTAAAGCCAGAGAAAAGGATGAGTATAAGCCCTGAACTAGAAGAATCTACCCTTGAATAATTGAACTGATTGGTCTAGGACTCGTGCATGAAAGGCAAGGGTGTGCTTTGGAAAATCGCTTTGTGTGCTCCTATAACGTGGCTGTACTGTCCCTAAGAGTTAAGACGTACCTAAGTAAGAATGGTACAGACTGATACTTGTTTAAAATTTTTTTTAAAGTTTATTTATTTTGAGAGAGACAGCACGAGTGGGGGAGGGGCACAGAGGGGGCGGGGTGGGGGTGGGAGTGTAGAGAGAACCCCAAGTAGGCTCCATGCTGCCAGCGCAGAACCAGACACATGAACCTGAACTCATGAAACCGAGAGATCGTGACCTGAGCGGAAACCAAAAGTGGGACGCTTAACCGACTGAGCCACCCAGGTGCACCAGACAGAGATTTAAACATCTTTGTTGGCATTTACAAATGTGGTTAACATTAGAATGTTATTATACATAAATATCGGGATATTTATGGGAAATATTAAGTGTGCTACCAAAAATCAAGTGCATGGGTATTTTTTTTTTTTAATTCAGCAACTTTGTTGAGAACTTGTAAATACCGGAGGTGCACAATGCATGTATATTTTTCCACTCTCAGAGAATTTCTAGTCTAATGGGGGAATCTCTTTAACTGCATGCTGTAGTTGCTGTGGACGTAAATGCCGTGTGTAGTTAAGACGCAGTGCTGGGAGTCAGAAATGAGACCCTCTATTCTTCGTTGACTTTCATTGGAAACGTAAGCGTAAAAATGAATTTACGTCAGTAAAGAGACCACAGTTTGAAAACTTTATGTAAAAATCAAAACTAGTTAAATACTCTGACCTACGATAGTCATCCCGTGAAGGAGGATCGTTCCTCTACTTGAGAGCATGAGAGAGTAAGGTTAGATGGAGGGCACACGTTCGGCTTGAGGTCTCTCTCAAAGACGTCTTTATTAGTGGCTTGCCCTCGCAGGACAGAAGGTATATTTCACAGAAAGTGGACGTTTTCAGTCTCCCTGGTTGTGATCTAAAATTTTACCTGAGGCTGATCGCATAAGCCACTTTGAAGAACAACACGTGTTGTTCACATAGTCAGACCTGGCTCTTTCTCAAGCCCTGTGGTCACGGACGGAGTCTTAAGACAGTTCAAACAGATCCCCTTTTGATTTCCAGGTTAGCGGTTTAGTTAAAACATTTGGAGTGTTTTATACACGTGGTTCGCAAGCCCTCCACTTCATTCTGGATCAGGGATTCCCAGCTGGTGGGCTTTCAGGGGACCTTTATTTATTTATTTTTAGTGGTTAAATGAACAAATATTGTTATAGACCAGGCGTCTTCTTCACATGCGTAATACACTTTAAAAAACATGTCAATTGTGTTATTAATAAATTATGGATCATTTAAAAATGTGAATGACTTCCTAGTACCTTTCTGGCCTTGTGTATTTCTGAGTGAATTGTGCTTTTGTGTAGTTACTGTTGTTGGTGGGGTGATGTATGTATGATAATTTTGAGATTGTTGGGATCCATCTATGATTCGAGGTGACTTTTGCATAAAAGCCCATTTCCCGTATTAGTATTTGCTTTGCCTTAAGTTTCATTTTTAGGAGAGAGGCTCTGTTGGGTTTTCTAATAGAGATGCAGTGAGCAAATAAAGTCAGGTTTTTGTGATTATGAAATGTGTGTTTGAGTGCAGTAGTGGTATAGTCCGGAGATTGGGAGTCTGGGCTCAAATCCCAATCAAATCCGGCTACATAACTTTGGAAAGTTACTTAATGCCTCAGGTCCTTCATCTGTAAAATATGAGCAATCATATGAACTCAAATGTGAATCCCGTTACACAGTCCAGGTGTGGAAATAAATTAGTTTTCATTAATAATTCACCACAATTCATGCCTCGATCCTACTGGGCAAAGTGAAACATCATCTGTGAGCTCACAGACCTCCTCCTCTTGCCAAGGCTGAATTGGGGGTGGGGATACCTTCCTAAGGTCCTTGCCTGGGAGGACCCTCCAGCCTCCTCTCCCCATGCTGGAACCATTCTGCTATTGCCACGCTCTAGGGGGACACAAATCTCTGCAAAGCTCAGACACTTTCTGTCCAAATGCCACATGTAGCTGTTTGTTCCCCTCTGGTCCCTGGAGCTCTGGCACTATGGCGCGGGCTGCCTCCAGCACTTTCCATTGCCTCTAGACTCTGTCCTCTGCTTCTCCACTGTCTCCACCCCAGACCATCTTCCCCAGGTTTTGGAGGCAGAAGTGGCCGTGGGACAAACGGGTCTTGTCTCGTTTCTCCTGAGCAGTGTTTCTCACGGGTGTAGACCTAGAGTTCCCTGTATACCCTTTGGAACCCGCGCTGAGGCAGCAGACACGGCTGACTTGGGGTGGGGAAGTGGGAGTAAAGTCCAGGAAAAAAAATCCCTACAGATGAAAAAATTACATTTTAAAGCTATTATCTGTACCAAATTATCTTAAGAGTTAAGTGAAAACGCTTGTAAAGGACTTACCAAGTATCTGGCTGATTGCAAAGGATAGTTGTTATGGTCGAGTAGTGTTACTCATATTGTTATAAAAATAAAGTATAAACGAAGATCTGTTAGACCCCAGCATCTAGAGTGTGCCTTAACTGTATTCAGGGAGCTGAACCAGCTTTTCTAATTTCCAGTTACTCTGGTGGCCATGAGCAGCTTTTCCATCTCTTTCATATTATCTAAAACTTTGGATAAACGTCCCAAATTGGGATGTCTGACAATTTGAGTTTGATTCTTTTTGCCATTGCCTTGGTGTGCCATGTTAATTCTGGTAAATTACCTTTCATACATCAAATACAAGGCCAAATGTTAGTGGCAGAGAGGACAGAAGTATGAATAAGATCACAGAGTGCAATGGTGGGGCCCCTGGGTGGCTCAGTCAAGCGTCCGACTTCAGCTCAGGTCATGATCTCACGGTTGGTAAGTTCAAGCCCGGAGTCAGGCTCTGTGCTGACAGCTCAGAGCCTGGAGCCTGCTCCGGATTCTGCGTCTCCTTCTCCCTCTGCCCCGCCCCCACTCACGCTCCATCTCTCTCAAAAATAAACAAACATTTAAAGAACAATAACAACAAAGTGCATGGACCTTGCTGGAAACCCTGTGGTGGCCCAGCACGGCGTGCGTTGAGCAGATCTGCTCACTGAGTTCTGAGATGGCGCGTCTCATCGGATCATCGCGGTGGTGGTTCTCCGTGCCCCTCTGTCCCTTCACGCCAATGCTGAGCGCCCCCCACAGGCCAGAAACCGTTGGGAGCATTAGGAGTACAACCTTGAAGGAAATAACTAGAACTCCCTGCTGTTGTGAACCTCGCTTTCCGGTGGAGGAGATGACAGTAGCCAGGGTCAGCGAGGAGAAAGCAGGAGGGCAGGAGGGAGCTGCGGCTGGGGAGCCGGGGGCCTGTCCCTGAGTGTGTGCACGCACAGCATGACGCGAGGGCCTGTCCCTGAGTGTGTGCACGCACAGCATGACGCGAGGGCCTGTCCCTGAGTGTGTGCACGCACAGCATGACGCACAGCCGGGGAGGCCTTGCTGTGAAGGACACCCTCCAGCGAAGACCTCGAGGGAGGAGGGGACCAGGCCGCCTGGGTCCGTGGGGTCCCAGATCCGTTTCCCAGCGGAGCAGCACGCGGGGGTCAGCCAGGAAGAGCCGCGGGGGCCTGGCCAGTCCGGGGGCCTCGTGGGCGATGGTGAGGCTGGTGGCGTTCATTCCGAGCGAGAAGTGAACCTGACACGTTTTCAAAAGATCTCAAACCACTGGCTTTTTTTTTCCTTTCTTTTTCTTGAAAAATAGCAAAAAGAATCAAATGCTCTGTTCACTTTCTCTCTTCTTGAAACTTGATTGTATCTAATTAAAGTCCCACCAGGAAAATTCTGTGTGACGTTTAAGCCAGTTAGTGAAAGAGCTCAAAAAGGGTAGATTAACCTTTTTTGGAAAGAAAACAACAACACTATATTTTTAAGAGGACGCTTCTCATGGTGAGCACTGACTGCTGTATGGAACTGTTGAATCACGTTATTGTACACCTTTATTGTACGCCTTACTGACACTAATAACACTACGTGAACTATACTGGCATTAAAAATAAATAAATTAGCCTTTTATATACGAGAGGACTATCTCCACCAAGTCGGTTGAAAAGAGTTTTTAAATGAAATTTAAAAAGTCTCGAGCGCACTGAATTTTAGATTTTATCTGATAGAACTTCGGGCTGTTCCCTGGCTGTACCGGAAGTGAATCCATACATCTCTCAGGCCCCTGGCTTCGCTGGACTGTGAGCTAGTGGGTTTGGCGGTCATGTGCCGTCATCCTGTTGACTCACTGGTGTTCACTCGGACAGCAGGGGAGATGTTGCCAGACTGGCAGGTTTGAAACAGGTACAAAAATTGTTAAAACTAATGACAACCAACTACATTCCTCCTTGACTGGAATCACTACTTGCTAAAGCAGCAAACTTTCTGAGGCCTCAGCAGTTTTGAGAACAGCAGTGTAAGAAGGCAACAGGAACTCCGAGAATTGGGTCAGAATGTTCTCACAAGCGTAGAAGAAATGGCATCACCCTGGCTTAGAATTTTGAGATTCAATGAATCTTTATTCTTTTCCTGGTTCCATTAGTGATGGGGGAGTGGGGGGAGGAGCAGTATGCAGTAGATTACTGAAATTTCTCTATTATTTGTCCTTTAAAACTCCATGTCTGTGAGTTTTAAAGATAAGTACCTAAGTTTGGCATGATTCAATATTCTTCTGTTTACTTTTTACTTATAAAAATTCCAAACACAGACAAAAAACAGTACAGTGACCCCTCCCCCGCCACCCCCATTCCCCCCAGCTGTCAATTTCTGGCCCATGTTCTTCCCTCAGACCTTCCTCACCCATTTCCCCCTCCCTTCACTATTTTAAAACAAATTCAGACATATTCTTTCATGATAAATATTTTAGTATATCCCTCCCCAAATAAGACTTAAAAAAACCGGTAACAGGAGTGCCTGGATAGCTCAGTCGGTTGAGCGTCCAACTCTTGATTTCGGCTCTGGTCATGGTCCCTGGATCATAGGATCGAGCTCTGCACTGAGTATGGAGCCTGCTTGAAATTGTCTCTTTCTCCCTCTGTCCCTCTCCTCTGCTCATTTGCTCTCTCTCTAAAACATAATAAGTAAATAAAATTTATCACTTACAATTTGGGAATAAATCCTTAATATCTTGAACATCCAGTCTGATGGTATGCAGTGTTATAAACATATTCATAAAATAATAATTTGCCCTACTTACATGGTTTGATAGATGAGGACCATGCCATCTGGTTTAGCCAGATGCTTAGGTGATGGTTAAAATGATTATTGATTGGGGGACCTGGGTGGCTCAGTTGGTTAAGCATCCAACTTCAGCTCAGGTCATGATCTTACAGTTTGTGGGTTCGAGTCCCGCGTTGGGCTCTGTGCTGACAGTTCAGAGCCTGGAGTCTGCTTCGGATTCTGTGTCTCCCTCTCTCTGCTCCTCCCCCATTCATGTTCTGTCTCTCAAAAATCAATACAAGTTAAAAATAAATAAAAATAAATAAAATAATTATAGATTGTCATTTGTATGAATCTGCCAGTGTTAATTTAAGACAGATTTTGCCGTAGGTAGCGTGTATGTCGCTAACACACCACAGGCTTTAGAATATGTATGTGTGTGTTGCTCTTCTCCTGTCGACTCACTGCCCTTCGCAGAATCCTCAGCGGACAAGGCCCACCCGAAGCCTTTCTGTCCAATTGGGCTGGTGCCGTCAGTGGGACGATGCTTCGGACTGGGGAGGAATAGGACTGTAGAGGCAGTTATTACATTACAGAGTAACCTCCACGTGATGGTTAAAAAGCTGATGAAAATGAAGAATGAAAAGAAAATACCATCTTATTTTAATTTAGGAATATCTAACTAGACGTTTACTTACCAATCCTCTGATAGAAAGCCAAGGTCCAGTCGGAGTTCTCAGTGACCCATCTTGTATAATCTCAGAATGCATTGCCGAGGATTTCCATTTTTAGTTCCTTTTCAAGAGCTTTTAAAGAAATTAAGACAATTTCAAAGCATTGTGAATTGCTTTTAGTTTTTAGATTTTTAAAAATCACTATTTCCCATTTGTCTTAACTGTTGCCTCAGCTACATGACTTTGACCATCAACTTTTTAGCAACTTAACTTTTTGTCAAGGTTCCTCTGAACATTCAACTAATTTTCCTAGAAACAATTACTGCGTTTTTACAGTCTTGCATGAAAGATAGCGACACTTCAGTTGCAGGGCCACAACCATAAGTACGACTGCGTGACAGGTTTCAGAACCATCTGGCGTGTCCCTGATGGAGTAGCCTGCTAAGTGCAGGAGTTCAGCCTGACCCGTGCTCTACCCAGAGCCCAGACAGCGTCTGTGAGGCAGGAAAGTTGACACAGAGGGTACAAGCTGGGTGACACTCTTCCGTTCATGAGTCACACTGCTGAGGTTTGTGGCTGGGTACCTGGCATTGCTTGGCTCGGACTGTGGTTCTCACGGACCCGCAGGCTCGGAGGAGAATGGACGGGAGCTGATGAACTCAGTGTTCGTTCCTTGTTCCAGGACCTTGACCGGCTGCCTTGACTACATCACTGTCCCAGTAGGGCCCTGCCATGATTCGAAAGATGAGCTTTTGTGATATTTTCAGTGAAGACGGATTTTAGACCGTTACCTAAAGAATAATGAAATGGAGTTTACTAAAGTAATGCGGTATCACATTTTTTTCTATTTTACAGACGAGAACGGTATGGCTCTTTAAATTTAGAGCTTTTACAAGTGTGGGGAACTTGATGGCTTACCGTTTCTGCAGTTTTTTCCTCCCATCCTGGAAGTAGGGGCGGACTTAATCCTATAGAAAAAAACATCATACTCTACCCGTGGTGATGGACACAATAAGAAATGCTTTCTCAGCCTGTCCGCTTAGCTTGTGTTGTGTGTTGACCAGAATTCACAACTAAAGGGACCAGGATATTAAAAAAAGGAAAGTCAAGCCCAGTCTCTGTCCTTGAGGCCCTCCACGGTGTTCCACAACACGACAAGCAGAAACCAGCCGCCCGGGAGCATCCCCGAGAGGACGATGGGAGACACGGGCCCTCACCGAGGCTCAGAACGCGTCCCGGCAGCTCCTTCTGCTGTGTGCCCTTCCTGCTAGCACCTGCCTCCGGCCTCTGTGCTGCTCCTGTTTTTCTAGTGCGTTCTCTTGCTCACACGGTATCTCTTTCCCATCAGCCTTGGAGGACAGCCTCTCTTCCTTGCTGGTGTTCATATCCTTGTGAAGTGGTTGCTAGTAGATATTCAGCAGATGATTTTTTGGGTAAGCACCAGGTGTCACCCGGGGGTGCTGGAAAGGCCAGGCGTTGGCATCGGAACGCCATGGGGTGCAGTCCTGGCTTCGGTGCTCACTTTCTTGTCTGGCCGCAGGCGGATGAATCACTCTAGGCTGCAAGCATATTAAACTTCTGATGGGCAGGAAAGTCTCAAAATAAAGAATATAAAGAATCATCTTCCCCTTGGCCCAAATATGAACTCTACCACCCCGGATGAGAAATAGAGTCATGGGGAGGGGGAGGGGTTGGTATTGTGGAATGGGACATAGGCCTAGATTTGTATTTTTTTAATTTTTTATTTTTTTAATATAGTTTATTGTCAAGTTGGTTTCCAGGTAACACCCAGTACTCATCCCAACAAGTGCCCTCCTCCATGCCCATCACCCACTTTCCCCTCTCCCCCTCCCCCATCAGCCCTCAGCTTGTTCTCAGGATTCAAGAGTCGCTCATGGTTTGCCTCCCTCCCTCTCCCCAACTATTTTTCCCCCTTCGCCTCCCCATGGTTCTCTGTTAGGTTTCTCCCGTTAACACCTATGAGTGCAAACATATGGTATCTGTCCTTCTCTGCCTGACTTATTTCACTTAGCGTGACTCCCTCAAGGTCCATCCACGTTGCTACGAATGGCCAGGTTTCATTCTTTCTCATTGCCGTGTAGTACTCCATTGTATATATAGACCACATCTTCTTGATCCACTCATCAGTTGGTGGACATTTAGGCTCTTTCCGTGATTTGGCTGCTGTAGAAAGTGCCGCTATGAACATTGGGGTCCATGTGCTCCTATGCATCAGCACTTCTGTATCCCTTGGGTAAATCCCTAGCAGTGCTATTGTTGGGTCATAGGGGAGTTCTGTTAAGTTTTTGAGGAATCTCCACACTGTTTTCCAGAGCGAAAGAGGGTTAGGCCTAAATTTGTAGATTGTGGAGGATCTCGAATGTCAGGGAATGAATTTGAAGTTGATTTGATCTTAGGTGGTGGGGTATCGTTAGGAGATTTGGCTGTGAATGATGCCTGTTTCATCGGCGGAGGTTCGCAGCAGTGCGCACAGACGGCTGGGTGAGGGAGGGGGGCATGGCAGGAAGGTCAGTCCCGGGGCTCTGACGCAGCAGAAGGGTCAGGGCAAAGAATGGGTTTAGATGCCACTCCTCCACTTGCTGGTCATTCGACCTCGAGACCTTAGTGTGTGGAATCCTGTGAGCCGCTGTTTCTCCTGCAAAGCTAAGTCAGCCGCCCCTGTTGGACTATTTTGAAAATTAAATCAGGACGCATGTGAAGTGCCTCACTGCTGGAGAGGCCTAGTCCCTCTGCACCTTTCCTCACCCACTCGGCTTTCCCTCTTTTTTGCGTTACTAATTTGCAGGAAGGACCACTTGGGAGGGGAAGGAGAGGAAGCTGGCAGGGATCTAGTCAGAGACACGTTTTGTGCCTTGTAGAAGGTGCCTCGTTGGGACCGGGCCAAGAAGCTTTCCTTCCTTCCGGATCTCAGATGTTATGAATTCCTAATTCGTAAACTTTTTCTGTCTCTTGGTTGCTATCTAGTCTGACTCTCTTCATTTGGCCATGTATGACTCATTTTTTTGTTTTTGGCATAGGAAACTTTCAGTTGGCTCTTCAAATTGTGTTCTATTTTGCTAACTTTGCCAGTCTTATTTTACTGCCTTGCAGTTGTGATACAATAAAAACCAGCTCTAGTTTTGTGGTTTTATGTCAGCTGTGTGAATCTGGAAGAGAAATTGTCCTGAAGAGGAACCACTGATAAAAATAAATCCTGGTTCAGAGTTCTGCCCTTTGTCCACGCAGCGGTTTAAAGCAGACGCCCGCGTTCCTCACGTGTCCTGGTTGTGTGTGTATTGATGTTGAAGGAAGGACATCATTTTGAGTAGTTTAGTTTTAAAGGTCTGTATATTTCACTTAAAATAGTGTTCTTGAAATACTTTAATGTAAAAAAATATATATATATTTTTCATTTAAGACGGGAGACTTTAGTCAGACCTGTCAGAGAAATAGACAGCTTGGGTCTGTAACAAAGTGTTGTGTTCTAAAGCAAAGGTCAGGGGGCACCTGGGTGGCTCAGTTGGTTGAGTGTCCGGCTTCGGCTCAGGTCATGATCTCATGGTTCGTGGGTTCGAGCCCCGTGTTGGTCTCTGTGCTGACAGCAAGCTCAGAGTCTGGAACCTGTTTCAGATTCTGTGTCTCCCTCTGTCTGACCCTCCCCTGCTGTACTGTCTCTCAAAAATATAAAACAGAAAAAAAACTTAAAGCAAAGGTCAGTAATAGCATATGAAAATACATACTGCTACCTACACAGTAACATCGGCGCACAGATCAGCTTAGTCTTCCTTCTCTTCTTCATCCTCTTCCTTCAACAGAATCCTTACCAACCTCCTTATAATCCGTCTCAAGGGTCGCCATGGTCTGACGGGCCTCAGAGAACTTTCCTTCCTCCATGCTCTCACCCGCATGCCAGCGAACAAAGGCACGCTTGTCATACATCAGGTGAAACTTGTGGTCCAGGTGAGCCCAGGCCTCGGCATGCACACAGCTCCCTCTCCTTTGGCCAGGTCTCCACCAGGTACCATGGCGGGAGGCAGGTAATTAATTAATTAATACCAGCTTGGAAGCCAGTGGGGCACCAGGCCACAGACAGGATGGTATGCGGGGCCTCGAGGGTGGCCATGGCAGCATTGACGTCTTTGAGAACCACGTTGCCGCGGGACCCCAGGCAGGAAGCCATGGTGAAGGTCATGTTCCACCATCGGTTGGCTGGCCCGGAGCATGCCTCGGTGATCTCGGCTCCAGAAAGCTGTTTAAGGTAGGCTTTCTCAGCAGAGGTGACAGACAGGAGCATATGTGGCCAGTGGGAAGGGGACGTGGGGATAGGGTGCCAAGTTGGTCTGGAATTGTCAGGTCAGCATTGAGGGCCGCATCAAATCTGAGGGAAGCAGTGAGGGAGGACACGATTTGACCTGTCACCCTATTCAGGTTAGTTCCAAGGTTTCTATGACATGTCATAGATGGCCTCATTGTCTGCCCCGAAGGCCCAGAGTGTTCCAGGGTGGTGTGGGCAGTGCGGATGGAGCTGGAGGGCTCTGCTGGGGACTGGGCAGACAGAGAATTCCAGCTTGGAGGGCTCGTGGGAGTCACCAGATGTCCCGTCAGCAGGGAGGTGAGCCCGGAAGCTGCTCCCGCCCCCAAGCAGTGGAAAAACCAAGAGATCCCGAAGACCTGTGCCCTGGTTGGCCAGTTTCCGGATTCGGTCCAAGACCAGGTCAATGATCTCCTTGCCGGCGGTGTAGGGCCCTCGGGTGTCGTTATTGGCAGCATCTGCCCCTCCTGGGAGGAGCTACTCAGGGTCAAAGAGCTGGCAGTGGTGCCAGCTCGAGCCTCGTCAGTGACTGCGGGTCACGCGTCTACCAGTCCTGGCCTGGGCACGTGCTGGCCAGCACCCGTCTCACTGAAGAAGGTATTGAAGGAGTCATCGCCTCCTCCCCTGGTCTTGTCACTTGGCATCTGGCCATCAGGCTGGGTGCTGTGTTTTAGGCAGCAGGGCTCCCAGCAGGCATTGCCGATCTGGGCCCAGCCTGGCCAGTGTGGACGGAGATGCATCCACGCGGGGCTGCCGAGCAGATGGCGGAGAGCTGGAGCACAGGTGGTTGGGTCCTAGAGCACGACCCCTGGGCGGTCCGTGTAAGAGAACCCGCCAGAGTGAAATATTTAACTCGAATTCTTTAAGTAGGCCTGAAGGGACTTGCAGGTCATCTGGTCTAACCCTGTTGTTTTTCATGTTTGACCGTTCGGGCCTAGAAAATAAATATTCAGTGCCTTTTACTTTATACAGTAATCATGGTTACAGTGAGGATCCCGAGTCTTCAAGGAAAGGCTTGTTTTTAATGAGTTCTACTTTCAGGGTAATATTTTTGAAGCCAGGAAAATATGTCATACGAAAGAAGGACCATGAGATATGAATTATTTAAAAACTTCATCTGTTTTGATTATTGAGCTTTTGGGACAAAGACAGCCAAGCAGGAGCTGCCGGGAGGGCATTGCTGAGGACTGAGGCCTCGTGCAAACCATGCCAAGATTAGTGATTTCTTCCGCGGGTGCAGGAAGGAGCAGGGGAGCTGATGTAACATATCCGACATCTTCTGTTCTGGTTTCAGTCGGGCTTGATTCCTGTAATTTAGTTTTCAGTATATTTTATTCATAAGTCATATAAATAATATTCCCTTTTGTCTCCCGAATGCTTTTTTTTTTCATAGAAACATCAGGGAAGTCATGCTAAAAATAAGGTTGATTTTTAAAACTCCTTTGTAAATGTTCCTTTATATTATTTGACCTTATGTTTATTTACACTTAGCCCTTATGACCTAGCACTTCCCCAGGGCCTTTGCACTTGCTGTCCTTGCTGCCATACCTGGGCTTCGTCCTCCAACCCTGTTCCTCACCAACTAGCTCCCTCATTCCTTAGGGCCCAAATGACACCTTCTCAAAGTGGCTTTTCCCAAACACCTTAAAGTAGCCCTGCACCAGCCTGTCACTCTGTCACATCACCGAGTTGCTCTCATTGTCCTCAGCACCAGCTGGAGTTACCCTGTGTGTTGAATGGCCTCTCTTTCTAGTAACACGCTCAGAGAGAACGGAGATGCACTGTTAGCTTTTTTCCGCTGTGTGGACCCGGAACAAGGGCTGGCAGTAGTGATTCCCTGTTACATTTGGTGACAAAAGGAATGCATGTCCACCATCTAGCTTCTGTCTGGTTTCTAGCCATCAGTTTCAGCCACCCCATTGCATCCCAGGAGAATTGCCTGATGGTGTGGAGCAAAAAACCCCAAGATATTGGGGGGGAATTCTCTCCCGAAATTACGGTAGAGTTGCAGAAAGTACAATTAAGAAATGTATGGGATAAGCGTTGACATTTTGCAAAGAACTGTTTAGCTTATAAACTCAAGAGATTTATGATTGCCTGTTAAAATAGTGGTTTTTGGTCCCTTTAGCTGGGACGGCGAGCCTGGACTAATGAAGTTTTCCTTCTCAAGAGAAGTGTACTTTCTGTAATTCCATCACTCAGGGAGGTTGGAGATCTTTGGAAATGGCCCAGAATTCATTAGCTCAAACATCCTAAACAGCTGTAAGGGGGTAGCCCCCGAGCTGCACGGTGACTGGGTGGCTAATTCATCCCTCTGACCTACCTGAGCGAGCGCCGTCAGGTGCTGTGCTGGACAAGCCCGAGAAGGACCTGCCGTGTGGGAGGAAACGGGGAGAAGTAAACCCGCTGCGTCCACGTCATGCAGACGCGGTGATGGGGGTACAGTGCAGGCCCCCCGCCATTCACGGAGGGGCGCACGACCCATTTCAGAGGTCTTTAAGGTGCTTCCCAGAATGCAGTCTAAGCTGGGACTTGAAAGGTGACTGGGGCTTCGGTAAAGAAAGGGGGAGGGTGTGTATGGATGTGGGGCTCATCCGTGTATGGACGAGGTGGTCAGGGTGGGTGTGACCGTATATGGTAAGGAGAGCATGGGGTCTGGGGGACACGAGCCTTTGAGGGGGGCCTGCCTCCAAAAGCAGCCTGAGAGAGCAGAGACAACAGACAGGAAGCGGCGGGCACATGAGCAAAGCCAGAGGGAGGAAAATGTTCCAGGACGGAGGAGACCGCAGCGTCGCACGTGGCCAGGAGAAAGGCAGTCCAGCCCGTTGGCTGTGGGAAGGTTGCGGTGACCTTGGCCAGAGCTGTTCCGGGGGCGCCAGGTGGCAAGGCCCGACTACAGAGAGTTAAAGAGTGAGGAGCAGGTGAAGTAGACACAGTAAACATGGGCCACTTGTCCTAAAATTGAAATTTCTTCAATTAAGAGAAAGCACTGGTCACAGGAATGCTTGGAGTTGAGGGAGGATTCTGTTCCTTTTTAAAGACGGGAGCCGAGTGGTTAGATGCTGATGGGAAGGAGACCAGAGTGGTTGAAAACCCTGGAGTGGCTAGAAAGTGTGACTCGCTGAGCATTGTCCCCGTGTCACTTGGGGGGCAGGGGGGGGTGCTGGGGGTCAGGCACAGATTACCTCTGCCCTTTACCCAAGGAGTTTTCTCATGGCCTCTCCCTCCTTCTTCCTTTCTTTTTTTTGTCTTTTAAAGTTAGAGCCAAGGCCAAGTACTTAGCACTGTAACCCCCAAGAATGCCCTAGAGCAAACATTTGACAGTGAAGCTTATCACCTCTGCTTTATGATGTTTGCTGACTGTGTTTAAAGTAGTTTACTGGTCTTTAAGCCTCTGGTGACCTCTTTGAGAGCAAGTCTTTGACTTTTCAAGCCCCAGCACTGCTCGCTGCTGTCACCGTGAAGGTGGCTTAGTACCAACTGTCGGCTACCGAAGGCTAATTACGTAAAAGGAAGAAAAAGTACAATTAGGGCACCATTCATTTCCCCCCCACAATTGTACACCTTTACTTACTTATGTGATCTTCAAAATTGTGGTAAAAAGTACTTAAGTTTACCATTTTAGCCATTTTTAAGTGTGTATGATTCGGTGGCATCAGTATATTCACAGTGTTATGTAGATGGCACCTACGTCCAGAGCTTTTTCGTCATCCCAAATGGGGACCTGATGTTGTTAATCCACAACCCAGCCTCTCCCCTCTGCTCAAGTGCGTCCAGGTCTTAGCATGTCTTAGACCGCCATTCAGTTTTATGGCTGAGTACTACTCCATTGTCTGTTTAGTCATCTCCTGATGGACACTTATGTTGAGTCTACCTTTTTGCTACTGTGAAGAATTGCTGTATCAGTGTTTATACATTTAAAGTTTTTTTTAAAGTTTTTAAAAAATATTTATTTATTTTCAGTTGGGGACAGGCAGAGAGAGGGAAACGGAGACACAAAATCCAAAGCAAACTCCAGGCTCTGGGATGTCAGCACAGAGCCCGATGTAGGGGTCAGACTCACAAACTGTGAGATCATGACCTGAGCTGAAGTCAGACACTTAACCAGCTGAGCCACCCAGGTGCCCCTATTTAAAAATTTTTAAATGTTTGTTTATTTTTGAGAGAGCACACACCCAAGTGGGGGAGGGGAAGAGAGAGAGAGAATTCAAAGCAGGATACAGATTCTGAACTGTCAGCCCAGCACCCTATATGGGGCTTGAACTCACAAATCATGAGATCATGACCTCAGCTGAAGTTGGATTCTTAACTGACTAAGTCACCCAGGCACCCCTTTTTAAAATTAATGTTTAATTTTTATTGTTTACTAGATACAGTAACTAATTTCATGTTCAGTGTTCACTTTGTCACAGGTAATGGCATTCACTGACATTTCTTAGTCTCCATTGATTGTTCTTCCTCATTGGGGTCTAGTTTCCTGCCTGGTAATCTTTGATTGGATGCCAGACTTAGTGAATTTTAAGGGTGCTAGATAATTGTGTTCCTGAGCTGTGTTCTGGAACACGGTTCAGTTACTCGGAAGCAGTTTGGTCCTTTTGATCCTTTAAGTTTCGTAGGATGCAATGAGGTTGGCCTAATTTAGGGCTGTTTTCTCCCCACCACTGAGGGGATACTGTCTGAATAATTACCCAGGGTCCTGTATCCCTGAGGTTTCCAACCGTGGCTGGTGGGAACCCCAGCTTCTTCCAGCCCTGGGTGAACTTGGGAACGTTCTTCCTGCTGCTTCTGTGGTTTTCCCTCTACCGCTGGGCAAGGCTCTGTGCAGGTCCCCAGAACGCCTCAGCTCCCTCTTTGCCACCCCTCCCCCGAGTCCTCACTGGAGACATCACGGGCTTTCCTGGGTCTCCCCCGCTATGGTCCACAGTCACTGTGGCCATTCTCTGGCTTACCTCCTTGCCACCCCTCTCTCAAGATCATGGCCTGGGCTACCTGTTGTCCATGGCCCGAAAACTGGTTTTGCAGATTTTGTTCAGCGTTCGAGTTGTTTCAAGTAGAAGAGTAAATCCAGGACCCGATACGCCAGCTTCTCTGAAGCTGAGGTTTGCCCATGATTTATCAGGACATTTTTGTCTACCTTCTAAAGTGGGTTTTGTTAAGCTGGCCTTTTCCCAGGACCGATGATCTTCAGAGGAAAAAAGGGCCTGGTGTCCTTCCCTCCCCAGCGCTCACCTTTCCTGTCTCCAGCGCAGCGGTTTCGTGGTGGCCTCTAACCGCCTGCTGCGTCTACGCATCTGGTCTCCCAGGCACGCAGAGATCCGAACCCCGGCGGCCTCGGGCCTGTGTCTGGGCAGGCTCCCAGCCAGCTGGCAGAGGGGCTCGTCCTGGCGGGGACCTGCACGCCTGCCCGCCCTTCTCCTGTCCTCCCCTGCATCTCGCATCCCGATGAGAGCCGGGGCCCCAGCCCTGGGCCACAGCTTTCCTTCTCCCCACCCATCCGGCTCCTGTCCCTGTGTCCTCGCAGTGCATTTCCTGCAGACAGCACGTGGTGGGGGTCGGGCTCCGTTCTCAGGTCCATGTCTCTTCATTGAAGCATTCAGACTATTTACATTCAACGTAATTATCCATTTGATTCAGTTCAAGTACCATCTTGCTACTTATTTGCTGCTTCTGTCTATTTCATTTTTTTCTTTTCCTTTTTAGTTTATTTAATATTTTTATCTTTATCATTTGCTTATTAGTTATTTATTCGTGTATGTTTCTTTTTCTCTTTTATTTTTTTCCTCCTGTCTACTCTCAGGTTCACAGTATGCACCTGTCTCAGCGCTCTGACTCTGCCTCCTGGTGTCTCATAGAGCAACTCTGTCACAGTGCCCTTCCACATCCGCCGCCTGTGCTGGGCGCCGTTTGTCCGGCACGTTTCCCTGGTATAATCCCCACAGCACACTGTTGTCCTTGTTTTAAAAGTCATCTTCTAGGAAGTTAAACAATGAGAATTTTCTGTAGATGACCCACATATTTACCATTTCTCACGGTGTGTGTGTGTGTGTGTGTGTGTGTGTGTGTGTGTGTGCGCGCGCGCGCGCCCGTTCTTATACAGGCTTCCATCCAGTATCCTTTTCCTTCGGCCAAAGAACTCCCTTTAGCATTTCCTGTAGTGTCAATGTGTTGGTGAGAAATTCAGGTTTTGTCTGAAAACATCTTGATTTCAACATTATTTTCGAAGGAGGTTTTTGCCATATATAGAATTCTAGCTTGATTGTCTTTGTTATTTTTATTACTTGAAAGGTTCTCGCTTGTTTCTGATAGGAAGTCTTGAAGAGTTCTTTGTTCCTTTGTATGTCCTGTGTCTCTTTCTCTCCCCGTCCTCAGCTGCTTTCAAGATTTTTCTCTTTATTGCTGATGTCCTGCATTTGATTATGGTGTCTCTTTGTGTGGTTTTGTGTGTGTGTGTGTGTGCGTGTGTGCATGTGCGCTTTTTTCGTTTGTGGGACTTATGCAGGTTCTAGAATCTGTGGATTATAGTTTTCATCAAATTGGGAAGTCTTTGCCATTACCTCTTCAAAAATTTCTTTTCTGCTCTGCCGCCCCGCCCTTCTGGAGTTCTAGTTACATGTGTGTTAGACTGCGCGGTGCAGTCTCACAGGCCATGAAGGCTCTGCCCATTTCTTGGCCTCTTTCTTTCTGTTAAGAGTGTCTGTTGCTATCTGTTCAAGTTCACGTAGCATCTCTCCTGGCGTGCCTAATTATCCTTTGAGCCCATCTGGTAAGTTTTTTAATTTCAGAAATTGAATTTTACACCTCTGGTTATTCCATTTGGGTCTTTTTTTAAAATAGCATCCATTTTCCTCCTTCTTATAATCAGATGTCCCTTTAAGTCCTTGAACATATTTATAGTAGCTACTCTAACGTGTCTGCCAAAGTTATTATGTCTGACATTTCCTGGTGTGCTTCTATTGACCGATGTTTTTGTTCTGGGTCACATTTTTCTTTCTTGGCTCGTCTATTAATTTTTTATTGGATAGTGGACACTGTGTTGGCATGCTGCCAAGTGTGTGGATTGTGTGTTCTTTCCTTAAAGGGTGTTAAGGTGTTTGGTAAGTTACTTGTGAATCAGTCCAGATCAAGACTGACTTCGAAGTCTTGTCTGGGGAGGAGGGTGTCCGGAGTAATCTCCTAAGACGCCTGTAGTGCTACCCCAGCGCCATGGGGTCTCTACCGAGGATGCTCTGGTTGTGTTCGGTGAAGCTTCTCCACTCTGGCTACTCAGAACTGCCTGACGTCTGAGCATTTTTCCCGCCCCCATCTCTCCTGTTGCGGTTTGCTTGGCCTTAAAGAGTTTTACCCTATTGCGTACGGCTTGTATTCATCAGCAGGCTCAAGGAGACCTCCCGGCAGGTTTCTGGGGCTTTTTCTCTGAGTAGCTGCTTCCTGATAATCTGTCCTCCGTTCCCAGGTGCCTGAGTGCCTCCGGAGCTCTGGTCCCTACACCCCCGCAGGACCTGCGCTTCCCACCTGGGGCGCCCTGCTTGGCTCCTGCTTGTAGCATTTGGGTCGGAAGCTGCCTGCAGGCAGAGAGCTGGAGCCTTCAACGGGTCACCTCAGCTGTTCCCTGCTCTCGGAGCCACTGTCCTGTGCTGCCCTGTCATTCAGTATCTGGAAACTGTCATTTCATGCGTTCTGTTTGAATTACATGCATCATGTGATTTCACGCAGCCAGTTTTCTAGCTGCTTGTGGTAGTAGGAGGGATGGTCTGGTGCCAGTTACTCCACTGTGGCTTTCTGCTGTTTGATTTCAATTAATTTTGTTACGTTTATTGAATTTTGATACATCATTTACTCATTTATTGTACTTGTCCTTCTCTGTTGTATTTGGTCTGAACTATAGCCTCTTGAATTCGGCTTTCGATAGTTTTATCCTTATAAGGCCCTCAGTTGATTCAGGTTATTCTAGGAAAATACTGAGGTACTAGGGCACATGTTGACTCTTACCCTCTGGCATACATTCAGTGTCTCAGGTTATCCATGGGGTCTCCAGCGAATGGTGAGGACTGCAAGATAGCTCAGATCCCCTTTCCCGAACCTTCCCCCAGCACACGGTGAGCCTTTGGAGAAGCTTTGCGTTGTTTCAGAAACATGGGCTTCCGGGAAATTTCAGTTCATGTAAGGAACTTTCGGCACTGAACAGAGTACAGTATTTTAACAGGTTTCCTTTGTGATGACTGTTTCTTCTAACTCTCATGAGATAATGTATTTTTTTCTAAATGGAACTGTTGGAAGACTCGGTACAAAGTAATCAGTGCAGTAAAGGGCTCAGGGGTCCATGACCATGAGTAGCATAGGCTGATGGGGGCTCATAGCCGAGACAGGAATTTATTTTACAGGACAGTTTAATCGGATCAAAGTTTTCAGTCTCCTGGGGGCAGTATTTCAAGGTACTTGGTGCCATTTTGGAAACTGCTGAGTGTTAAAGAACAGGATGAAGTGTTGAAAGATTTTAACACGGTCCATGGCTATTTGTGTTTGTGGCTGCAAAGTGCTAAAATAAGGTGTCGTCATTCTGTATTCCTGAAGTCGTGGAACGTTCTAGGTGCCCTTTCCCCGAGTGATCACAGTATGTTTGCGATGGGGCTTATTTGTAATTTCTCCCCAGATAGCGCCTTCGGGTTTTGAATGAACCTGCAGGGCATTTAGAGACTGACATCTCTGCGGCGTGACCCGTGTTCTCGGGAACTTCCTCCGGAACTTTGGTCGCCGAGCTGCTTCAGGTTTGTGGAGGGCTCTTCCGCCTTGTTCTTTATCGCTTGTTGGGAATATCCTTCCACTTGTATTTTTTTTTTTATCAAGTTATTATTTATGGAGAAACTTGACTTTTTGCCAGTTTAGCTTTAAATCGGTTTTCTTATTTCATGTTCGTTGTTCTAATATTTTCTGCAAATGCTTGGAGCCAAGGGACTCCTGGGGACCGTCTCAGTGCTGTGATATGTCTACCTGCATGCAGTACACCCCGCACACAGGGGTGACGGGGGTGCGGAGGGGGTGGGCGACCCTGTGGGGGTGGGGGCTGCTTCTCTCAAGATGTGCTAAGTAACAGATGACGCAGACACCTTTTGTGGGGATGAGTAACCCAGTGCTCGGCTTGACCCCCGAGGCTTGTTCAAGAACACTTGGTAGGTTAGAAGGGGGACACAGTTAAGGAACAACTTTCAGCCCAATACAGAGTGTGTGCGTGCACAGAAAACCCAAAGGTCACAATAGCTGACCTTTCCTGGACTCTATGTGCCAGTCACTACTCGGAGCACTTGGTATTTATGACTTCATTTATCATTGGTGTCACGAGGCACATGCTGTTATCCTTACCTTATTCTGGAGGAATTTGCGACAGACTTTAAGGAATTTAGCCAACTTTAGGAAGCTGTCGAAGCGGTGGAGTAGGGAGTGGACCCTGCGTGGTCTGGCTCCAGAGTCAGCTCATAATTTCCATGTTGCCAGTGATGACATTTCCTGTCCTGTTCGTGGGGGAAAGAAAATCACGGTCCGCACGCAGCGCTGCCCGGGGCGAGGGGAGCCCTCCGCTGTCCCCGGGAACGTGTGCGTTTTCAGCCAGTCGTCTTGGGGATTTGGGGTCCTGTTTGCTTTTAAACTCTTCTGCCCCATTTTTGCTGCAAGGCACCTGTCCTTTCACAATAAAGCTGTTTCAGTTTAGGCTGGGAGTCAGGTTACCTTCTAACCACAGCTAAGTGAGCTTCCATGTGCTCTGCCCCAGAGGCTGCCTGGTGGATTAGGACACCTTGCGGCTGTGATAGAGACCAAGGCAGATGTGCTGATATGGACGCTCCTGTGATTACATAAAGTATGAAATGTAGAAGAGCATAGATACCGTGGTTCTGATGGGCTATCTGTGCGTGTGCAAACACGTGTGTCAGATACACCACGTTTGGAATCTGTTAGCCCTTGTGCCCTTTGGCAGGAGGAGATGAACATTTTTTTAACTTTCCCTCTTGTAAACTTCATTGTGTTGCTTTAAAAAAAATTTTTTTTAATATTTATTTTTGAGAGAGAGAGCGTGAGCAGGGGAAGGGCAGAGAGAAAGGGAGACACAGAATCTGAAGCAGGTGCCAGGTTCTACGCTGTCAGCACAGAGCCCGACGTGGGGCTTGAACCCATGAACCATGAGATCATGACCTGCACTGAAGTCAGACGCTTAAGGACTGAGCCATACAGGCACCCCTGTCTTGCTTTTATTGTTGTTGTAAACTGTAATTATGTGTATATTTATGCACAGTGGAAGTAACAATACTGGGAATGGGAACTCCAGGAAGACACAAATTCTGTCCGCCCCGCCCTTTTAAGTAACACTTGGGAGCATTTTGTGCTTTGTTACAACCAAGGACGCATTCTTTAATAGATGGTGGTATTTTCAGCAGGATCCTGGGCTTCCTAGGAAGAGGCATTAAACAGTACTTCCAATTTTTAATACTTTACACCAGGCAATAGATATATGTTAATTATGTTAATAAAAAAAAACACAAAAATAATGCGGAGAAGATGACTCAGGAGATTTCTATCTGTCCCTGCCCCAGGCCAGCTGGCTTCTCTCCCTGGGGACGGAGTTACCGCCTTCTTTTCCCTCCTTACAGAGACGTCTGTGCACACGCAAGCAGAGGCATTTCCCCACTCTTTTCACACAGATGACTTACCTGGCTTTATTTTCTTATTTAACACGCCCATCGGAGACAGTTGTACCTCTGAAGACTAAGCAAACCCGAGCTGGTTTTTGCTGTTTCATTTTGTGCAGCACCCGCCTCTCCTCACTAGTCCCTATTGCATTGCGGGGCTGTGCCTGCTCACTCGCTACTGTAAACAGTGCTGAACTGAGTACCCTTTTATGCAGGGCACTTTGCAAACGCGTTAGTTATTTTTAGACGATACATTCCCAGAAGTGGAATTTCCAAGTAAGAGAGTCTGTGTGTTTGTAATTTTCATAGGCATTATCAGAGTGCCTCTCACTTCCCTCCGCGTCCTAGGAATAACCTACTTCCTGACCCTACGCCTTCACCAACAATGATGTTGTTATGAGTTTCATTTTTGTTTCTCTGCCATGCATGCTGATAGGTGAAAAATAACATTTGGGCTTTCATAAGTGAGGTTTTATATTGTTAAGAGCTATCTTTGCCTTTTTAAAAATATAATTAATTTATTTATTTTGAGAGAGAGACAGAATTCCAAGCAGGCTTCCCAGGGTCAGTGCAGAGCCTGATGTGGGGCCTGAGCCCGTGAACTGTGAGATCAACACCTGAGCTGAAATCAAGAGTTGATGCTTAACTGACCGAGCTACCCAGGCTCCCCTCTCTTTTTAAACTGATTTGTGGGGCCCACTGTACAGTAGGGGAACTGGCCTTCAGTCTGTGATATGAATCGCATATATTTTTTGTCATTTTTCTTTATTGTCATTTTTTAAAAATCTTATTTATATTGGCTTTTGCCAATCAAGCCAGGTATGTTTTATTTGGGTGAAGAGAAATTTCTCTCTCCCTCCTTTTTAAGGACTTTAAGATTCTATTTCACATGTGAAGGCTTCCTCTACTGCAAGATTATTTATTAAATTCTCCTCTAAGATTTCCTTTGCTACTTTTCGCAGTTTCCTAAAAAGCTTTTTTTTCCTGTGGAGAATGTCAGACACATGCAGAAGCAGGACAGTCTGAGGGAGCCTATGCACCCATTACCCAGCTTCCACACTCTGGACCCTCCTGTTGCTCCAGACCCTGTCGGCTTCCCTGCTCCTGCGTTTTCTGAAGAAATGCCAGATCTCTTCTCGCTGCGTCTGTAAATATTTTTAGTGGATTTCTCGAAAAATGGGTAGTACTTTAAAATATAACCACAATACCATTTCGATACCTAAAAAATTGCATACCTTTTAAATATCCCATAGCTCTTAAGTATTCAGATTTTTTATTAGATCATATCATAACCTTTTTTTAAATTTTTGCATTTTGTTGGACTCAGAATCCAAGTAAAGTCTAGGCATATATTGCAATTGGAATCAGTCTCTGAAATCTCTTTGTTTATGGGTTCCCCTGTTCTACCCCCTCCCCCAGCAGGCTTGTTTTTATTCTTGAGATTTATTTGTTAGAGAAAATGGATTCTGTAACTTCCTACATCTGGATTTTCATATCGCATCCTCATTGCATAGTTAAATGTATTTCTTTACACTTGCTATAAATTAGTACTAGGATCTAGAGTGTCCGTAAGACACAGATTCTTTTTGTTTTCAAGTTGATTTCGTAATCAGCATTGTATTCCATCAGAAGGCAAAGAATTTCTGGCTGTCTTTTGGAGGCACTATGCTTAGATGCATTAAATTATTAGGGGTTGAAAAATGATGTTCTAATTCTATTCCCTTTTCATTTATTTCATTTATGAGCTATCTTCAGGGTTCACCCTTGTTTATGCATTTTGCAGAATTTCCTTCTTTTTAAAAGCCTAGTCCATCAGTTGTGTATACAACATTTTCCTTATCCACTCATCTGTCAGAGGACATTTAGTTTGTTTCCATATCTTGGCTCTTACGAATAATGCTGTAGTAAATGTGGGTGTGCTATATCTCTTGAGATCCAAATTTCAATTCTTGGGGATAAATACCCAGGAGTAGAATGATTGGATCATATGGTAGTTCTAGTTTTAATATTTTCAGAAATGTCCATATAGTTTTCCATAGTGGCTCTACCATTTTGCATTAGCTAGAATATTTTTGTAAAGGGAAACTTATCTACTACTTGATTCCTTAGCAGTACAGTTTGTAAAGAAGGGGCAAGATAAATGCCAGATTTTTTCCGCCTTTATTTACCAGTTTTCAGAATGCATTGGTTCCCTCATATCCTATAATTGTGACCCATTATTTTAGTCATTTTGAAGTCACAGCTTTAGGTAACTTGGATGCTTCTATGGTCGCCTGTATTGTCTCTTGTTCGGGCGGTGAGCTCCGCGGAGGGCTGGAGCCTGCATCATCACACGCTCGGCGAGTGTCTTTGGGATCTGACGGGAAGAGATGCTCCAGGCCCCCGTCGTGTGTGGTGCATGGGTTTGTTCTCCTTCATCTGCTTTTTCCTTTTTATTTAAATTTATCTATTTATTTTTGAGAGAGACGGGGAGAGCACAGGTGGGAGGGGGCCAGAGAGAGACCTGAAATTGACCTGAAATCAGCCCATTATTTAAGTAAATCTGGTTCCTTTTAATGAAAAATGCTGTTTGAAGATTCTTATCTGGGCACTAGCTATGTGATTTTTTTCTTTCTCACTTTTTCTTCCCTTTTCTCTCTCTTTCTTTCTTGTAAATATTTGGTCCATCTTAGAATTTATATGGGTGTAGGGCATGAGGTAGGGGTTTACTTGCCCCTCCCCCCCCACCCCGAGATCTGCTCATTTACAGTGAAACAATATAATGCCCGCATACCACTTGGGATACTGCTGCTTGCTGTTACTATACATGTCTTGGAGACTAGTTGTGGACTTTCTACTTTTTCTCTTCTCTGCTTGTATTTTTGGCGACTTTTTTTTATTCTTATGTATTTATATGGTCAAATATATTTTAGGATCAGTTTGTTCTGTTTCAGAAAAAAAGATCTGTTCATCTTTTTATTAAAATCTGTGAACAGAGTTGCTAGCTCAGAATTTCGCATCTAAAAACGTGAGAAGGTTCTTTGTATCCATAAGTTTTTGTTGCATGAGAAAGTACCTCCAAACCTGTGTAACTTAATAACAAAGACATACTTTTTCTACAGCTTTGTGGGTTGGCTGTGGGCTGGCTCTTGTGGTCTGGAAAGCCCAGCTGAGGCCAGATAAGCTTCAGGTGGCCTTGCCCCCCGTGTGGGGTGTCACCTTGCATGGCTCGGGTGGCTGGGGTAGGGTGGCGTCCTCCGTAGAAGCTAACCCAGGCTGACTCTGCGGTCACAGGGGCCATTGTGGTAACAAAAGAGCCTCGGTGTGCAAGTGCTTTTCATGCCTTTCTTCTGTCACATTTGCTGTCACTCTCTTGGCCAAGGCTGGCACGTGAACCAGACCAGAGTCAAGAGGTGGAAAAATAGCTTCCGCTTCTCGGTGGGAGGAGCAGCGAAGTCAGCTGCGGAGGCTGTAAGGACAGGTTTCCTGCAGCCCTTTCTGCAAGCAGTCTGCCACTCTCCCGAGTTGTTTAATCTCCTGTGTCTTTCAGGAGCCTTGTTAAAGCTTTTCCAGATAGGTTTCTGTTTTTTGTTACTACTATAAATTGTGTCTTCCTCCTCCCATTTTAATGGAGAATTCTTGGCCAGGTGGTAACGTGTATACAGTTAAGCGGGAAATGATGTGAAAAGGAATCCACTGAGAAATCCACTCTATTCCTCTCTCATCTCTGTAGGGAACCAATTTAAAAATAATTTGTTTATCTAGTGCTTTTTGGTGGAAATATTGGCACATATAAATATCCTTCTATCTATGAAAATAAAAAGTAGTGTCCCGTATGCCCTGTCCTGCAGTTTGCTTTCACTTAATGATGTTTTCCTTCCACGTCAGCACCTAGAGATTGTTCTCGTTCTTTTATTGCTGTATAATATTCCCTTGTGGCGATATGACATGCTTTATTTAACCCGTTCCCTGTTACACTAGGGTTGTCCACAGTCTCTTTATATGAAAAACAGTGCTGCTGTAAACCCCCAAGTCCACAGAGGCGCGTCTGGAGAGTGGAGTCCCAAAATGAGATTTCTTTTGTTGATTTCTTTTGTTTTTTTATTAGAGAGAGAGAAAGTGCGCGAGTCGGGAACGGGGTATAGGGAGAAAATCCTAAGCAGGCTCCACACGCAGTGTGAAGCCTGATGCAGGGCTCAATCCCACGACCCTGGGATTATGACCGGAGGTGAAATCAAGAGTCAGACACTTAACCATCTGAGCCACCCAGACACCAACCAAAATGAAATTTTCTGTGTCAAAGGGTAAATTTATCTTTAAAACTTTATTGAGGGGAAAAAAAGAAGAGAAGGAAAGAAGCCACAAGAGAGACTGACTCTTAATGATCAAGAACAGAGGGCTGATGGGGGGGGGGGGGGGGTGGGGCCTGCCTGCGAGGTGGGGGATGGGCACTGAAGAGGGCACTTGTGATGAGCGCTGGCTGTTGTACGTAAGAGACGGATCACTGGGTTCTACTCCTGAAACCAGTATCGCGCTAACTAAAATTTAAATTAAAAAAAACTAACTTTTGCACAGTGAAGGAAACAACAGAACTAAAAGGCAATGTACAGAATGGGAGAAGGTGTATGCAAATAACATACCTGATAAAGGGTTAGTATCCAAAATCTGTTAAAGAACTTGTAAGCCTCAACACCCAAGAAGCACATAATCCACTTTAAAAATGGGCAGAAGACGTGATTCCATAGGAGACATCCAAATGACCCACAGACACATGAAAAGATGCTCAACGTCACTGATCATCAGGGAAGTAACAAATCAGAACTACAGTGAGATAAACCTCACGCCTGTCAGAACGGCGAAAACCAACAACACAAGAAACAACAGGTGTCAGTGAGGATGTGGAGGAAGGGGCACCCGCCTGCGCTGTTGGCGGGATTGCAGCCGCTCTGGAAACCAGTGCGGAGGATTCTCCAAATTTAAAAATAGAACTACTCTGCGATCTAGAATTGCACTACCAAATATTTACCCAAAGGGTACAAAACTACAGATTCAAAGGAGTACTTGGACCCCAGTGTTTATAGCAGAATTATCGATAGCCAAATTATGGAAAGAGACTGGATGTTCATCAACTGATAAATGGATAAAGATGTGGTCTGTGCGCGCGCACACGAAATAGGGTATTACTCAGCCATAAAAAAGAAAAATCTTACTGTTTGCAACAATGTGGTTGGAACCAGAGAGTATTATGCTAAGATTATCAGTCAGAGTAAGAAAAATACCATATGATTTCACTCATGTGGATTTTTAAGAAACAAATAAATAACGGGGGGAGGAGATGGGAATAGAAAGAGGCAAACCAAGAAACAAACTCTTGGGGCGCCTGGGTGGCTCAGTCATTTGAGCATTTGACTTGAGCTCAGATTATGATCTCGCGGTTTGTGAGTTCAAGCCCCACATCAGGCTCGGTGCTGTCAGCCTGTAAGCACAGAGCCTGCTTCCAATCCTCTGTGCACCCACCTCTCCCCCTCCCCGATGTGTGCATGCTCTTGCTCTCAAAAAATAAACGTTAAAAAATATATACATAAAAAGAAACAGACTCTAAACTATAGAGAACAAACTGATGGTTATCGGAGGGGGTGTGGGGGGCGTTAAGTAGGTGATGGGATTAAGGAGGGGACTTGGTGTGGTGAGCACTGGGCGACATGGGATTGTTGAGTTACATCTGTTGTACAACTGAAACTAATAATACACTTACAATTACAGTTAAATAATTGGAACTTAAATAAAAAAGAAATAAAAGCGATTGATTATTCCTTTGGGAAAAAACCAACTATATTGAGATAGCATTTCTCCCTTACTGGACTGGCAAAAATCCAAAAGTTGGGTAATTTATTCTGTTTGTGAAACTATAGACCACCATCATTTTCATACATATATATATGTATATACATATCTTGCTGATAATAGTTTAAATCATACAGTCCCTAGTGGAGATCTGGCAGCATGTTCCAAATTAATTTTCCTTTCCTTCTGTGTGAAACTGAGCATTCTTTTTTTCATATGTGTAAGTACCATTTATATTTTCCTATGAACTGTTTGCTCCTCTGCCCATTTTTCTGGGTTACTGGTCTTTTTATTAAGTTCTAGAAGTTCTGTATATTAGAAAGAGTAATCCTTTGTGATATGAATTACAAAGATTCTTCTGTTTATGATCCTATGTTAATGATTTTTTATAATAATTTTTCCCCAGCCATGTTGTAGGGATTGGCAGATTATGGTCCATGAGAGAGATCTGGCCTGACATGTTCTTTTGTAAATAAAGTTTGATTCAAATGCAGCCACACTCATTTACTTGCATATTATGTTTGGTGGCTTTTTCACTACAGCAGCAGAGACAGGCTGTATGGCCTGCAAGAGTTAAAATGTTTAGGGACTCCTGGGTGGCTCAGTTGGTTAAGCGGCAGACTTCAGCTCTCTCTGGTCATGATCTCGCAGTTCGTAAGTTCGAGCCGCACATCAGGCTCTGTGCTGACAGCTCAGAGCCTGGAGCCTGCTTCGCGTTCTGTGTCTCCCTCTCTCTCTGACCCTCCTCTGCTCCCACTCTCTCAAAAATAAATAAACATTAAAAAGATAATAATAAAAAAGTTAAAATGTTTAGTACCCCGCCCTTTACAGAAAAAGGAAAACTGACCCCAATTTCAAGCAAACCACGTCAAAGTGTTTAGCATGATGAAGCCATTTTGATATGGCCTTAAAAATAAAAAATCCACATACCGGTAAGTGTGTGTGTGCAGTTATGAAGCGAGACGGAGCAGGCAGTCACGTGTGGGTGTCCGTTTTGACATGTTACTTGGCCGCACGCAGTGACTTTATGTGTGATATGGCCAGTTGGATGCCTCCTAATGGAATAACTATTAAAACACCTTTGTCTGATGGTTCTTATAGACAGTGCAAAAGAACCTTTGATCTGGGTGAGTTTGGGTAGAAAATCTCTTAAAAGCATCCCAGTCTCTAGCAGTTTGGTTTGGTTCGGAGGGTTTCCTTGCTTTCCAGAACTATTCTCTGTGTGTGGACAGGGAGGGGAAGGTAATGTGGAAGTGGACAGTACAGTGTGATTATTTATGGTCGCTACTTAGAACTTTTCTGTTCCTCTTGTGATCGTATAATTGCTCTTTGCTGCACTCAGATTTAAGATTATTCTAAATATGTCTTGGAAATTCGTATTCCTACACTCTGTGAATCGTTCCTGTTTGTATTTTTTTGTTTTAGAAATTTAACAAATTGCTCATCTAATTGACCACTAGTTAAAAAAATTCCTCTAAGTGCATCATATTTCAGGAAAACAGATAAAAACCCATTTTAGGAAAAACATTTACAGAGCGTATCCATTTCACTGTGGTAGTTCATTCCTGACATTTTTGCATAAGGAAAGTTTTCAGCCATTCTTAATGGCTACTCCTGGTTCTTTGTAGAAATTTCTTTTGGGAAAAGATCTTTTATAGAACAACTATTAAAACCTTAACAAACCTTAGCGTCTTGGCTATATTTTAATTTTAGAGGTGGGGAAAGGGAGAGGGAGCGAATCTTAAGAGGGCTCCTCGCTTCGCGCTCTAAGCCTGACATGGGGTTCAGTCTCCCCACTATGAGACCGTGGCCTGAGCCAAAATCAAGAGTCAGATGCTTATTGACCAGCTGAACCACCCAGGCACCCCTTAACTATATTCTTGAATAGATGTTAAACACATTGCTTGTGAACATTTAAGGAAACAGACAGTTTCTTTTATCAGGGAGCAAGAATTGGTGTCTTTTAAGGGTCATTCTAGCCGGACCAAGAGTCAAATTGGCATGAGACAGGAGAAAATCAAATTTAATGGCATGTGTGCGGGGAATCCACTCACAGGTGGAAATTCCAAAAACCGGCCAAGTGAGGTGTACGTGTCATTGCGAACTGAGGAGGAAGAGGCAGGGGTCTGGGATTTCAGAGGAAAGGAATATTCTTCACGGGGCAATAAGATCGGATGTTTAGTAATTAGACGTTTGCCCTGTGTGACACATGGGTCACTCAGATAAGGTTTATCTCAGCCAATACCCTTATTCTGGGAAAGACCCCCCATGTAGATTTTTCTGTGTAGTTAAGGGAGGGGCAAAAGTTTCTTTTGAGCCCTTGGGGTCTCAGTTGCCTTCAGCTCAGAATAATCCCCAGGCCACCCCAAGCCTGCCCTCTGCCCTGCAGTTTCTTCCTCTGAAACTTTCCTGAAGGTTCACATAGTAAACGTTGAGCCGATAGGTTGTTTTATCCCATTAATCCAGCCTCTTAGTCCTGATGAAAGGTCCGTACGGTCATGCTCATTTCAGGAGGTGGTGACGGAGGTGTTGCTCAGAGTTAGGCCCGTGGTAGCAAGGCAGCCGGGCGCTCTGTAAGGAAGGTGCCAGGCTGCTGTTTCCAAGGGAGCTTTATCGGCTCCACGAAGTCAACGTTGGTTCCCTAAAGCTGTCTGGTCACATCTGAGTCTACGTGTGACTCTCTCAAATAGGACTTTCCAATCAAGGCTTTGGTGATACCGTTCGGTAGTGAGAATACCATTTTTTCCTTTGGTGACCTGTCCCAAGGGGAATGGGTTCTTAGTGAACCTGTGCAAATAAATAGATCGCCGTAAACCTATAAGAGCACTCACCGAGAGTTTCTGAATTCTGCAGGGCTCAGATAAGGAGGAAAAAAACTGTCAGTTTGTTCAGAAAGGTGTATTTTATCAATTTGCAGGAAGTCGATTAGCTTAAGAGAAAAAGTCTTCTTAAAGCTGGGGAAAAACCAAGCATTTTTAGAAAGCCAGCAGTGTTCCAAACAAAAGTCATAAAAAGTATATTTATCTGCCTCAGTTTATTCAGTCCCACGTTATTAATTCTTCTGCTTGACTCCAGTTCTTCCACTGGAAAATTCCAGAAATTTCTACCTAGTTTGGTTTTATGACCTGAAGGTTACCAGAGACCTGTAACCAAACCAAAAACTCAGAGGTTTTTCCATGAGTCTCACTGAAGATGAAACACATTTGTAGGAAACGTTTATAGAGTCATCTGAGTAAAAAGTATTACTATCTGTAAACGATAAACTTAAAAATGGCCATGGTCGAAGACTAGACTTCACTACAAGCAGTTGGCAAGGAGATCGGGTTATTTCTATGACATACACTTTAGGATAATAACATACCAGGACATCAGATTTCTAGGAGTTTCGTATAATTTTTAGAGCACTTAACTTTAATAACATATCTACATAAGTACAATGCAGGAAGGTTTAATAGCATTTATTTGACAATGCTTTAATTAAACCAGCAACCTTAAATTGGCTCTCATACCATATACTATCCCAGGTCACGTGAACTTGAAAAACATTTGGGTTAGTTTCCATCTTTCTGAGTTTTAGGATGGCCAATCTTTAGAAGTGCTTGCTTTCAGATCAACTAAATAAAGGTCTTTTATAAATTAATTTTAGCAATACCATCCAGAGGCAGAGAAAATATCTCACATCTACAGTAATGTACATGGACACACACAAAAATACACAGGCAAGATGTAAACAAAATCCTAATTTTGTTTTTACTCATATTTGTGGAGAGGACATTACAGGCCCAATTTTTAAATACGTTCCTTCAATTTCATGAGATTGTGGGCATTGTTTACATTTCAAAGACATGATACGATTATAAATTTCAAGGGACAGAGAAAGAATGTCAAAAAAGTTTTTTGTAAAGAGTTTCAAGGTAATTGCCATTTAAAATTTACTTTATTGGGGCGCCTGGTGGCTCAGTCAGTTGAGCTTCCAACTCTGATTTTGGCTCATGTCACAATCCCAGGGTCGTGGGATCAAGCCCTGTATTGGGGCCACACCGAGCACGGGGCCTGCTTGAGATTCTCTCTCTCTCTGCCCCTCTGCCCGACTGCCCCTTGAATAAAAGAGAAACTTTTTTAAGTAAAATTTACTTTTTTAAGGTACAAAATTCAGTTCCAATATCATGATCTTTTATAATATGTACACACATTTTGAGAGGGTAGGTAAGATTTGGAGATGGGTAAAGACAGGTGACCTTTCACTTGTTTCTAGAGTTGCAGTTCCGGTTTTATAGAGATTTATAAAATAAAGACACTTATTCCTAATTCCCCAAACACCTGGATTAGAGCCGGCATAGCAAGGGATTGGCTCACTTTTTTTTTTTTAGATAAATCACACAGTTCATTTTTTTAACATATGCATTTATTTTCCATCATTTACAATGCAGTAGTTACAATGACACTCCAAACAGAAAAGCACAGTAAAAAAATCAAAACCCCCACTTCTGTTTCATGTAATTAGACTTATACAGAAATTAGAAGGTTATGTGACAACTAGTTAATCACCTAATTTCACAGCTATCTGAAGTGGCAATCGTTATATAGCAGCTTATCTATGATACATTCAAGATACATGATACAATTTATTACTTGTTCATAAGCTACAACACAGCCTGCTTAATACCTTTCCTTAAATTCCACCTCTATAACTACAATATACTT
>NC_043706.1:136179623-136179941 GCF_006229205.1 Suricata suricatta
TTTTAAACTTATCACACCTATTTTCAAAGTGCCTAGTCATTGTCTCAGTTGATCCTTTGATGCTTTTCTCAACCCCAGCGATTAATTTTATGACAAGTTTTTAAAATTCTTGATCTGGTATGTTGTCTAGATCTGCCATGAGCAGTTCTGTGGCTGTGACTTCCTCCTGGAGGTTCTTCAGGGGAGAGTTCCTTCGTTTTGTCATTTTTGCTAGTTTTCTGTCGCTTGTCATCTTTAGAAAGCTCTGTATGCACTGTGCACCTGTTAATATTTCTCTGTTAAAGGAGACTTATTGACTGTCCAGGGCCTGTCATTTCA
>NC_043706.1:136180041-136210392 GCF_006229205.1 Suricata suricatta
TTCTTTGTGCCTCTTGAATTTGAATGTCTATTTCTTTTCCCAGATTTGGGAAATTCTCAGTTATAATTTGGTCTAGTATCCCTTCAGGCCCTTTCTCTCTGTCTTCCTCTTCAGGAATTCCTATGATATGGATGTTGTTCCGCTTGATTGTATCACTCAGGTCTTGAATTCTCCTTTCCTGCTCCTGGATTAATTTCTCTCTCTTTTTTTCAGCTTCCTCTTTTGCTATAACTGTATCTTCTAATTCACCTATTCTTCTCTCTGCCTCATCGATCCTTGAGGTGGCTGCCTCCAGTTTGTTATTCACCTCTTCTATAGCCTTTTTTAACTCATCATAGTGCCTAGTCATTGTCTCAGTTGATTCTTTGATGCCTTTCTCAACCCCAGCGATTAATTTTATGACAAGTTTTTTAAATTCTTGATCCGGTATGTTGTCTAGCTCTGCCTTGAGGAGTTCTGTGGCTGTGACTTCCTCCTGGAAGTTCTTCAGAGGAGAGTTCCTTCGTTTTGTCATTTTTGCTAGTTTTCTGTCTCTTGTCACCTTTAGAAAGCTCATTGAGCACTGTGCACCTGTTAATATTGCTCTGTTAAAGGGGGCTTATTGACTGTCCAGGGCCTGTCGTTTCAGGAAATATTCTTGTAATGGTGTCTCTGTTTCTTTTGTTGTGCCTTTGAATATTTTATTTCCCTACTCAGCAATATTTGGGACTCGCCGTCATGCACACTTTGGCTTGTTTCTTGGTGTAGCCCTAATAAGGAAAACAGACAGACAAACACAGAGGGATCAGTAACACACAAACGCACAGACAAATCAAACAAACAAACCCATTAAAAGGGCGAAAGAAAATAGAGAGAATGGAGAGGAAAGAGTTGAAAAGAGGAGAAGAAGAAAAGAAAAAAAATAAATAAAGGAGGTCAGAGACAACAAAGGACAATGGACAGTCTAGAAGTGTATGACCAGTTGAGGGGAGAGATAGGGGTGAGATATAGGAGAATATATCTGGATTGCAAGAAGGTTAAAAAAAAGGGGGGGAGAAGGGAAAATAAGGAGTAAAAATTTTAAAAACTTTAAGTAACAAAAGTAATAATAATAAAAATATGTACAGAAAAAGGCGAAAAGAAAAAATGAAGAAAAGAAAAAAAAATTATAACAAAAGCCACACCAAGCTCCGCTGAACCACAAACTGTAGGCCACTCAAATGAGTCCAATCTCCTTGTGCCGCAGTTGAGCCGAGTTGTATTTTCCAGCCCCGCCTCGGTTCAAAGTTCCAGTCCATGCACTTTTATGCTACCACAGATGAGATGTATTGGCTTTGGTGGCTGGCTTCTTAGGGGGAGGAATTGATTTGTCTTGGCTCAGGCAGGGATTTCGGCTGCCCTTGCCTGAGGCGAAATGCGCAGCAGGAGGTGAAGTGCGTGCGCACCGTCACACACCCAACCCCCAGCGGGGATCGCGTCAGCGTTGGGGGAGGAATGAGTGTGCAGCTGTTGCCAGAGGCGACACCGGGAGCTGCTGGAAATGAGCTGGGAGCTCCTGCAGCCTGCACACCTGCACCCAGGTCTCCACCGCCACCAACTCTGCCGGGATCACGCAGAGGTGGGGGCTATTTTTTCCCTGTTGGCACCCGGGATTCAGGGTTCGCGCGGCCAATGCTGGGGGCGAGATGCGCCGTGGAAATGAGGTGCGTGCTTCCACTTCCAAAACCGAGGTCGAAGTGAGCACCCGTGACACTGCCGCTGCAGTGGTTGCCGACTCCTTGCCAAGATGGCGCCGGGCTGGAAGCTGTTCCTTCCCTCGCACCACCTGGGCTCGGGATTTAGGCTACCCAGCAGTTATCTATGGAGTGAGCTTCTCTGTCCAAGCGCAGTTAAGCATTCTTTACCTCTTCCCCAGAGACAGTACTATGAGTGTGTTCAGTCTCTCTGTCTCTTCCTTTTGTCTCTCGGGCTCCGCGCGCTTGCCCCGCGTTGGGCTGGAGCTCCCGCCTCCCCTGCCCGTCCCGGGTTGGCCCGTTTTCCAATCTCCCCAGTATGCACTCTCTCACTCAGCTATCCTTCAGGTTCTCTTCCTTCTGGAGTCCGTATTTTCTCCTTCCGCTCTTGCAGATGAGAGTAATGTCCTTCTCAGTTCGATCGATGGGACAGACGGAGTTTACAGAGCTCCCTTCCTCTCCGCCATCTTGGCTCCTCCCCTGCCTCACATTTTTAACTAAACTTGCTTCTTTATATCAGGGCGAACTTTAACTAAAATGGGAACCAAGAGATTTCTGCCTTTGTAAAGTACATAGAAAGCATTTTAACAAGTCTTTTTCTGGATACAAAATTTACCCTTGGCTTCTACTAGTCCCTAAACATAGGCCTTTTGCAGATCATTTGCAGATCATTTGTATAAGGGCCTAGGAGAAATTTTGATCACTGAAGGGAAAGTTATGAATATAGTCAAATAACCTTTCTGAGTCCTTTCTGAATTCAGCGGAGCCGTTTGAAAGTGGAGTAAAAGGTACTTTATAATTTAAAAGATCTGGTGCCGTCCAGGGGACGCAAATTCTTCCGCAGTGGGGTAGTCTAGGATCCACCTGCAAAGGACATAGGACAGGAATACCTACTCCTCAGTGGGCCCTGATCACAGAGCCCTGGAAGGTAGGAGTAAGGCAGTGCTCATTGCCAGTCTCAGGTGGTTTGTTAAGATTTTAATTTTCTGGTTTTCAGCTTTTACCTGAGCAACCTTAGAACCTAGAGATTAGGCCAGAGTGATCTGTGTACATCTTGTAGGGAAGGGGGAGTTAAGACAGGCAGGTGAGCCTGGATTTTAAGAAGGGGAATTTACTTTGGATGTGGACATTTATTTTTAAATCTTAAAGCTAATTTCCATTCTTTTATCTGATCAAGGGAGTCCCTGAGGCTAGCCGTTATATTACTAAGACAATCGAGAGCCTTTTTTTTTTTTTAATATAGCCTATTTAAAGGATCCATTGGTTGGCCATTGGTGAGTAGGATTTATTCATAGCAACTCAAACCAATAAGCCTTTTGGTGGTTTAACCAAAGATGCAGGAGACATCCAGAGAAGGGCATAGATGATCTAGCTCCCACAGTCCAAAAGTTAACTCCTAAAATTAGTCTAGGAAAGCAAAGGTGCAGGCAGTAAAGGCGGTGTAGTGAAAACGCTGTCTCCAGGCTCCCGCGAGAATATGAGATGCCGCGGGTCCCAGACCCACCCATCTCTGTCACCAAACGGACGCTCCTGCAATGGGCTTCTCCATCACTGATCACGCAGTGAGGGCTGAGATGACAACGTTCCTCTGGACTGGAACCTCTCCTGACAGACACGCCTGAGAGGGGCTACCGCTGGACAGAGAGGGAGGGGCTTGGATTCTTAGTCTATTCGATTGGCCACTAAGGTGCACCCTCTGGAGGGTAGAGACCAAAGAGAATATTCCCATTGATCATAAAGCCAAGTTCTTAGGACAAACAAGATAAAAGGAAAAATCTTAACAGCTTTATCTAAGCCTTAGGTCTCCTTAAGCCACACTAATAACTAAGAGGGACATGGTGTGGGTTTGGGGACTGTTGTTTTAGTGTACCTCCTTGCAGGTGGCAGGTGACCTAGTGTCAGTCTCCCCTGTTCTGTGACCACCTGATCTATCACAGGAGTCTTCTTGAGGGCCTAGCAGCTTTTAAATGCTCAGTCCATGCCCACCAATTTTGTGGCTTTGGCTTCCAAGATGTCCCTTAGCAACAGATGACAAACAAAAGACACAGACAAAGGAAAACAAGGACCGACTCTGGGAGGAAATGGATCAGTAACCAAAGCTTACTCTACCGAATTTAAGCAAAGAGTTGCTAAGTGCAAGGAACTAGTCCCATAAGCCTTTTCTCCTGCCAATCTCAATTTAGAAAGCGAGTAAACACTCTCACGCGTGTTGCTCCGTCGACTCTGCAGGGAGAGAATCCCGGAGGCTGACGTGAGAAATCTCACTTTCCGCGGCTGCTCGGCTGATGTCCCGGGATCTCTCACCTGCAGCAGTGTCGGGGGAAGTGGTGGCCAGTGAGTTAAAGCATCTTGCCAACTACGCCAACAGTCAGATAGGAGTTCCTCCTGTCCTAGCTGGACTGAGAGTCAAATTAACATGAGACAGATTAACAGGAGAAAAATCAAATTGAATAGCATACAAACGGAGAATCCACACAGACGTGGAAATTCCAGAGGCTGGCAAGATGAAGTATATATGTAGCAGGGCCCGGGGTGCAAGGGCACCAGCTCTGGGGGCCCCAGACAGACCAGCTTTGGCCACTTGCCCCTGACAAAGTCCAAAGGCCGAGAAATGAGATGTGGTAAAATGAGAAAGGAATTAATTTCACTGAGACCACCCCTGGGAACACAACAGACAAGTACCTCAAAGACTGTCCCAGAGCCCCAGAAGTACTTCCAGGTTTATGTAAGAAAAATGTGGGGGCAGTGAAGCTCAAGATCCCACGTGTCAGGGTCAGTCACGTGGGGTCTTGCTGACCGAGCCCTTTTTGCTTGAGGGGGTAGTTTTGGTTCACATGAGTTAAGAGATGAATTGGGCAGAACTGAATCGCTTAGAAAGTTTGAGGTCAGAGTGGAGGGAGGGGTCACTGAAGTTGTCCTTCAAATATGTCGCTCTGAACTAAGGGGCCTCTGACTTCTGAGGGAAGGAGTGCACTTGACAGGGCAACAGGAAGAGCAGGTATCTAGTCATTAGACTGTTGGCCTGCCTTACAGATGGGTCACCCAGATAACATGTATCTCGGCAAGGGGCGCCTGGGTAGCTTAGTCATTTGAGCATCTGACTCTTGATTTTGGCTTGGATCATGATCCCCGGGTCATGAGGTCGAGACTCGGGTCGGCCTCCATGCTGAGTGTGGAGTTTGCTTGGGATTCTCCCCCTGCCCCCTCCCCAGCTCACATGTACTCCCTTTCTTGCGTGCGCGCTCTCTCTCTCTTTCTTAAGTAAAAGAATAAATAAATTAGAGGATAACTCTAATTGATAGAAAAAAAATTTATCTCAGGAAATAACCCTTATTCTGGGAAAGACCCCCAGTGTGGATTTTTCTGTACAGTTAAGGGAGAGGCAGAAGTTTCTCTTGAGCCCTCAGGGTCCCCATTGCCTTCAGCTGAGAATAATCTTAACATCAGAGTGATGCGTCTTGCCGTGGCCTACACTGTCCCTACACCTGAGTTAGAAATTTCAAGAGCAACATACCTAAAACGTGATAAGTAATCCACGTCCTCTAGGAAGGAGTGTCTTAATGTGTGGCCACCTTGGACCTCAAGCCTGTCACACATTAACAGTTTTACTAGCGACACAGGTGAAGCTGTGAAAAGCGGGCTTATCAGGCTTTCCGATGCCTCTTGGCAAGAAACAATAAGGGACAGTTGGGTATAGTCGGATGATGCCTTCAGAATTTAGAAAACTTAGTAGGTTGGAGCAATGGCTAAATCTAATAAGATGAAATTTTACAGGGATGATTTAAGATTCTCTATTTGATTCAGAATAACAACCTAACAATCAGAGGCAAGGATTTAACTGAAATCACACATTGATGTAAACTGAAAAGCATTTAAGTCGTAATCATTCTTAATGATAGAGAATTAAATAGGGTTGATGGGGTATGGGCTAAATGGATGGTGGGTATTAAGGAGGGCACTTGTGATGAACACTGGGTATTATATGTAAGTGATAAATCACTAAATTCTACTCCTGACACCAATATTTTACCAAGTGTTAACTAACTAGAATTTAAATAAAAATTTGGAAAAAAACCTCCACAGGATACAGAGAGGGATTAGCTATGATTTCACAAAAAGTCAAATGAGTGTGTTAAGTAAAACAAGTTTGGCGTTTGGAAAGGTGAACACGTATGTAGAAATACCACTTACATGCAAAACTTCAGCCCTCAAGGGTGTCAGTGAGTAAGTCTGCCCATCCCTTGAAGTTTTTTAGCTTTTACTTGAGTGTCTCTGCTTTTTAAAATGAGATCGCTGCATTGCTGAAGACTGGCTGCTTTTCCCCAAGATTTAATTGTGATTTATGTGAAACAGAGAATCAGATGCTCAAGAATGGGGACTTGTCTTCTGCATTCCGACTCCCGTATGGAATTTTTTGCTGCCAGGTTTTTTTTTTTTTCATTTTGAACTGTTTAATTCTCTCTCCTTCATTTTAGGTTCTAGTGTTTTGTTTTTTGTTTTGCAGATTAGGAAATACAGTAGTATACAGACATTCTATCCAGTTTTCTTTTTCTTTATTTAGAATACCTTCTTAAGAACTTCTTTGGTTTGGGATTATTGTCACCTTGGATCTCTCTAGTTTGTACGACAGAATCTGAACTCACGTTAGCTAGGCACACAAAAAAATGCATTGGCTCGTGTGACTAAGAGGCCCACAGCACAAGTAGCTCAGGCCTGTCCTTCAAGTGATCTCCTTGGGACACGCTGTCTCTGCCATTCCACTTCGCCAAAGATGGACTTTCTCCATACCTCACCTAGTTAGCCATTAGCAACATTTTCAGAGAAAATTACCCATCCATGCTGCCCAGCATCTGTATCAACTTTTAGGAAAGGGTTCGAATTATTCCCATTTGGATTATATGCTCACCAATCAGAGTTGAGGTAGGAACAGCTTCCAGAAAGAAGCGAAGTGAAGCAGACAGAATAACAGGTGTTTACAACATGGTCAAGAAGAGTGAATATTTTTCTACTCCTCTCTCTTCTCTCAAAGGAAAATCTGTGTTAAGGATGGTGGATTACGCACATATCGTGTGTGGAGGCACAGTGAGTCTTCCAGTGTGTGGACCGTTGAGAGGTTCAGACCTGTTAATGTTTATTTTCCTGTGGATGATGGAACTTGTGTTTAAGGCTGCTGTCTACCATCCCTTCACCTTCTTCTGAAATACTTTCTGGTATTGCCATTGAAGAGATTACTTACTGAGGACAGCGTGTGTTCAGCCTACAGTATCCTGTCCTCTGCCCAGGAACTGTGTAGAGATTTAGCTCCCGAAAGTACTTGAGTCATTTCTTAAAGTGTAGCCAACACCGGGGAAAGCCGTATCCAAAAAATGGACCTTTTCTGTCAAACGCGGCACGAGACACAGAGGGACTGACTGGCCGTGGGGTGGAGGTCAGTGGTAGAGCCCAGGAGGCCGGGGGGTGCGGGCGGAGAGAGGACCTCGGATGGAAGCCAGATGCAAGGATGAGGCTGAGAAAAGCAGTGATGGAGACGGCGGCCCAAGGCCCTGGGGCTTCCAGGCCACCGAGCTTGACAAGATGGGAGGAGTTGCTCAAATCTGTTTTCTGTTGGCCCGTCACACTCACTGGGGGAGGCGGTGCTTTTTTGTTGTTCTCTTTTGTGTTCTTTTTGTTCTGCAAAATTTCTTTCCGTTCTAATTTTTAAAAAGCATCTCTAGGCGTGTGTTTGTTTTATTAATAATAAGGCTTAAAAGAAGGTTCACCTAAACCTGTCATGTTTGTATACATTTCCCCATGGCAAATTCAGTAATACTTAAATGTGTAAGGGAGTTTCCACTGTTAGTTTTTCACTTGCAAGTTTGGTGCGCGAGTTTTGGCATCAGGAAGAGGCTTTGGTACTCTGTATTGGGGATTAGAGTTAGCCGCGTTAAAAAAAATCGTTAACCAAGATTCTTAAAAAAGCAGTAACAAAACAGCAGGCTGCACATCCGGCCCTTGTGTGCACACCAGGGCCTTCCCAGGAACCCCGCAGTCCTGGGGGCTGGGTCCTGGCCTCAGGGAACCCCCCCCCCATTTATCTGTTCTGCCCTCATTGCATGAGGAATTGAGATTGGGGTGATGTGGTTTTTAAAAAGTACCCCACGGTGGGACCAGAAGGATCCTGTCTACTTTTGCAGCCATGTGAGAAAAAGACATCACCGTTTTGTCCTTGTAATGACCTCAGGACAACTGTGATGCTCACAAAGTCCTCAGTGCCTGCAACCAGCCCCCTCAAGCCCGTTCCTGGCCTGCCTGGACAGAAGTCCCGGAGGATGCCATTCTGTGACTGACAGACAGTATACTGGCATTTGCTTCTAACATTTTGTAATGAAAAAAAATCTCAAACATGTAGAAAAATCAAAATCCTTTTCCATTGAACACCATCAGTCTAGTGTCTAGATTCCATAAATAACATTGTACTATACCTGCTTTATTGCATTTTCATGCATCAGTCTAGCTTATTATTCTTGATGTGTTTCAAAATAAATTAGTATTTGGGGTTTTTTTTTCTTTCACCTTTTATCATGAGATGTGAATCCTGAATCCTTGTTCTATGGATTTCAGGCATCATTAAGCAAGTGTGGGAAGGCTTCGCTGGCAGGCACAGTTCCCGCCATGTGGTGGGTGTTTAGTAAACATTAAATGAGGACAGTCTCATTAGTCCTATTTGACTAGCCCTAGCCCTGTACGTGTACTTGAACTTGTAGCTTAGAACACTTACTTTGAAAATAAACCCTATGTTTCCTCCGTACATGTTATCCCCAGTTTATAATAGACCTTCTTATAGGAGCTAGTCCATGAAAGACAGTCATTTAGAATTTGAAGCACATTAAAAAATATATATTCATTAAATACTATAAAAGTATATACAAGATAGGTTTTCTTTTCTTTTCTTTTCTTTCTTCCTTCCTTCCTTCCTTCCTTCCTTCCTTCCTTTCTTTCTTTCTTTCTTTCTTTCTTTCTTTCTTTCTCTTTCTTTTTTTTTTAACTGTGATTGTCTTGGAATATGTGCGTCGCAGAATTCCTGGGAATCCCTGTTTCTGGTCGGTGCCTCCAGGAGCCTCTTGAGGAAGAGGCTGAAGGAGCTGCCGTGCTCACATCAGCCGTAACAGCTTTCCTTAGTCAGTTCTCCAGGAAGATCAGATATTTTTGCAGGAAACGTTTGCAAATCACAGCTGTCAGATGACCTGGCCAGCATACACAGCCCCCTGTAGGTCATTGCATAGTAGGAAGTATTCTAGTAGAAGTATGTAAACATATCGTAACCACCCACATCTTAAATTCTGAGTTCAGTTGGCCAGGGGTACTACGTTATTTTTTTTTTTAATGTTTATTTATTATTGAAAGACAGAGCATAAGCAGGAAAGGGGCAGAGAGGGAGACACAGAATCTGAAGCAGGCTCCAGGCTCTGAGCAGTCAGCACAGAGCTTGATGCGGCGCTTGAACTTATGAACCATGAGATCATGCACGAGATCATGACCTGAGCTGAAGTCGGACACTCAACCGACTGAGCCACCCAGGCACCCCAGGGGGACTGTATTATTAAAATTCATCCCAGTGGCTCTAGATAAAGCATGGTGAGCATTTTCACTGCCAGGGGGTAATCCAAACATGTTTGAATCTGTGTGTGTGTGTGTGTGTGTGTGTGTGTTTTCCTTCAGTCCCTGAGGGTAAGTGTGCCCAGAATGAATGATATCTCTACTTCCACTTCTCACCTCTTTAAAGGAAGGGCCGTGCCTTCTTCCCCCTGATGATACAGGTGTGCTTTGAGAACACTTCGGGGCTGGTCTCTGACTGCACTTGGGCGGCCTTTGCTCTTCCCAAAACAGAGCGGAAGCCCTCGCTCTTGGTGTCCTTTGTCCTCACAATAGGGCCGATGAATCATTTTGGTAATATGTCTTCCTTTATTTCAAAATAACCACAGCCATGGTCAAGAAGTGTTTGTTCATATCAGCATGTTTACAAAGTGGACGATGAAGATTGGTTTTTTTACTCTTAAGTTTAGGTTTGTAACTTCCTCTGTTTGTCTCTGTGTCTAACAGGCTCGGGTTATGTATGATTTTGCTGCTGAACCTGGAAATAACGAACTGACGGTTAGTGAAGGAGAAATCATCACAATTACAAATCCGGTAAGAGAACTATTAGGTCTACACCTGATTGTCTCTTCAGGATCGAATAAGTGGATCATTCAAACCAACACAAATTTTTTTCTCCTTGCTTATGAAATATTGATGGTGAAGTAAGACTATTTTATAGGCATTGATAAGAGTTAAGTCCTCTAAAGGTAGTTGGATGGGATTCCATCAGACAGAAATGAGAGACAGACAGCCCGGCCAGACCCCAGCCAGATCACAGGGACAGAGATTAGAAAGTTGCAGTGTTTGTTGGAAGTCACAGCTATTGTTGATGGACAACCTAGGAGTTGGGTGTTGGGCTGAATACTACACATGTATTCTTGAATGTTTTCCTATGAACTCTGTGAGCTCTAGGGACTTTGAATCTCTGTTTTACAAATGAAGGTAAAGAGACACACAGGTTAAGCAACTCACTCAAGATCATTCTGCCTGCAGGTGGCAGAGCAAGGATTCAGAGCTACGTCTGTTCAGCTTCTGAACCTCCTCTCTCTCTGCTGGGAACACTACCTCCTGTAAACCAGGGTCCCCGGGGTTCAGGGTACATGGATGCCAGCAGCAGACGGGCTGAGAAAACTGGCTCTTAGATCAGATAGGACCTGTGGGCCAGGCTGTAGACCTTGGACTTCACTTGTAAGTAGTGGCTTCTTTTAAGGGTTTTGCTTGGTCTTTATTGTTGGTGCTGTTGGAGGCAGGTGGCATGATGATATTGCACCTCAGGGAAGTTAGTCTAGCAGAGGGGTGTTGCACAACCCAGCATGGCTGGAGTCTGGGGATGCGACTTTTGGTGGTAGCGACAGGAGTCAGAAAAAGCTGACCACAGGAGGCTTTGCGGAGTCCGCGCCAGAGGTTCTGGTGCCAGATTAGATACAGTGCGGAGGAAAGAGGCAAGGACCCATGAGGTGGATTTATTAAAGTATGTAAGTCACCGGGAAGAAGAGCTTCTTCAGAAAGGTTAAGTGAGTTTATGATTAGATGTGTGGAGTTGAAGAGCAGTGAATAATTAGCCCGTCCCTGTAGCGTTTCATCATGAAAGTGGAAAGGCTGGCGGTGAGAGCTGGGAGGAGCCGGTGAGGAAGGTTGTCAGGACAACCGGGCGGCGCTGGGAAGGGCAGGGGGAGATGCAGGGGCTCCCCCAGTGGGAGGGCCTGAGGAAGGACTGAGGAAGGACCGAGGGCAGGGGCAGCACTGAGCCAGGGAAGGAGAGCAGGGATGGGCAGGAGGACGGTGGCTTCTTAGTGGTGGTACCGTTTTCAAAACCTGTCTTCTGTGTTTTAGATACAAAGAAGAATTACTGGGTAGGAAGAGTATGTGAGCTTTAGATAGTGTACCAGGTGCAGGTCAGTAAGTAGTCCTATTTTTAATCAGGAGAAATTAAAGATTCTTTACCCTTCTGATTTTTTAAATATTTTTTTATGTTTATTTATTTTTGAGAGACAGAGAGAGACACAGTGTGAACAGGGAAGGGACAGAGAGAGAGGGAGACACAGATCTGAAGCAGGCTCCAGGCTCTGAGCTAGCTGTCAGCACAGAACCTGATGCGGGGCTCGAACCCACGAGCTGTGAGATCATGACCTGAGCCGAAGTCGGCCACTCAACCGACTGAGCCACCCAGGCGCCCCTCCTTCTGATTTTTTTAAAGAAATGGTCTTAATTTCTTGGTAAAATAGTTTGGACTTTAAGTTGCTGCCATGGCTACAAATGGACAAAGTTGTGGTTTAAAGTGATTTTTGGAAAAGACTGTTATCTAGCTTCAGGTAGTTATTAAGTAAGGCACGATTTATGAACTTACGACAACTCTTACTGTAAGGTGAAAAGGGAGGACTTTGTTGAGATAATAGATTGGAGAGTGGGAATTCTGGGTTAAAGGACTTTATTATTTAACGTTGTTTATCCAGAAGTCCTAAGGAACCATGGACCCATGGGCTTTTCCTAAAGAGCAGCCTCAAAGCTTAGCGGCTTAATCGAGAGGCCTTTTGCCACTTTGCCCAAGAACTTCCGGGTTGGCTGGCTGGCCCTCCTGCCCTGAGCTCCCTCGCGTGTCATGAGTCACCTGGTGGGCAGCTGGGGGCCCAGGGCTCGGTCACACGCCCACTCACGTGCCCGGCGGTTGCCCTCCTGGGGGTGGCTGGCCTTGGTTGGGGCGACAGGGAGACCGGGCCTCTCCTTGTCAGCCTCCGGCAACCCAGGTTATTCACACAGCAGCTCTTTTGGGAAGAGCGTGCAAAGCCTCTTGCGGCCAGACTGACCGCAGCCCGTGTTACTTCACCTCCGTCTGGCGGCCCCAGAGCTGGCGGAGCACGTCACAGCCTCCAGAGGCGGGGTCCGGCCTCCTGGCAGTCAGGGCCGCAGAGCATGTTTCTCATCCGCCTCCAACCAGTAAACAGAAAGCAACCAGACAATGATGGCGTTCTGTCCTGCAGTTCACTCATTCAGTGTTCGTCGCTTACAGCATTTCCTAAGGTAACAGAGAAGCCCTAAGCACTGAAAACTGAACGGTGTGAGATCGGTGGGAATAAGGGCTTAACGTTCATTGCTTTTTTCCTGTATCAGCTCCCAAAGCAACATTTCTGCAGGCATCTCCAACAGTAATCTTGGTCTTTTTTCTTTTCTCTTTCTTAAACGTCACCAGGATGTTGGCGGAGGATGGCTGGAAGGAAGAAACAGCAAAGGAGAACGAGGGCTTGTTCCCACGGACTATGTCGAAGTAAGAACTTAGCGTCATACAGTAAATCCCCGTCTCTGTCAGACATCTCTCTGTGAATTATGGAAAGTAGCAACTTTATTTCTCATCAGAAAATTTCTGCTGTAAAAGTCAGACCTGCTAATTATGAAAAATGTGAACAATACATTGAAGTAGAACTAAGGAAAAATATTACCTATAGACCCAAGCTCCAAAGAGTGACTCCAAATGTTTAAGTTCCTTTTAGGGGGAGCAACTTTTAATGACCCTGAGTAAATGCCCCTATTTATCTTTTGTTTATATTGTGTAATAGCTGCTGCTATAATACTATTTATATAATAGAGTTCATTCACCGAGTTTAAAAAGATTTTTTTTTTTGGAAGTAGCTCTCTTCTCTCCATGCTGGGTTAGGCCATTATCTCTTCAGTTCCTTCTCCCATTTCCATAGACAGAGGGTCTTGGATGAACTCCTGGGACCTATTGCCTGGTTTTAAGCTCTATTCCAGCAGAGGTCAAGGATGGAGTGACCACACCTGGAGGGAACCTCTGGGCCTGGACCACACCCATTCAGCGGGCACCCCCCCACCCCCACCCCAGCCAGCCTCCCTGCGCCCCCTGCTGGCTGGCTGTAGGTCACTCAGAATTGAGTCCTGGGTACTTAGCTTGCCTCTCCTCTCGGGTGACTGAAACTAAGGTTGCCCGGTGCCCTGGGAGTAAAACTGGGGTGAGAGCCAGGTGCCTGTGGTCCCCCCAGCAGAGAGCAGCGAAGCCCCGGGAGGCCCTTTGCCTGGGCACTGCCTGCAGAACGGGAAGACGGTCTGACTGAGAGTTGGGGCCAGGAGTTTTGAACCCTCCGGAGAATCTGATGAAATCTAGGGCCCTTCCACTCAGAAATAGGTGCACGTGCATTTCCCCCACCTCTTCCGCAGAGTTCCAGAGGGTTCTCGGGCCCCTGGCCTCAGTCCACCTGTCTAACATTCATGTTGTTGTGTTTTCCTTCTGCGCCCCGTGCATTCGGGACCCTAAATGAGAAAAATCCGAGGGTTTAAGGTAGTGCTGGCATTAACAGCGTTTTCTAGAACTCTGCATACTTCTAGAAAGGGATGGTTACTACAGATGTCCTAGGGCTTGTTACCTTTTAAAAATAGAAACCTCGTTCCCATTATAGATGACACCTCCTGCTTGCCCTCAGAGCCTCTATCTCTGAAATCACCCTAACTCCACGGAAGTGACTGTGTTCTTTCTAATACTCAGATTTTGCCCAATGATGGGAAGGACCCATTTTCTTGTGGAAATTCCGTGGCCGACCAAGCCTTCCTCGATTCTCTCTCCGCGAGCTCAGCTCAGGCCAACTCGTCAGCCGCCAACAGCAGCCAGGTGAGTCTCCCGCCGTCGGCCGGACTGAGCACGGCGCCTTCGTGAAGCTTGTGGTGCCTCCCAGCCCTGCTGCGCCCCGAAAGCATAGACGGAGCAGCTGTTAGAGGTTGGTGTGGCTTCTCTGGGGGTTCCGAACAGAGAACTTGCCTGTTGGGCGCGCCAAACACTGTGTTTAAGGATGATTGTAAGAGAGGGTGCCGGGTGCTCACTGAGAGCTGCCTCGAAGTCTGGCCCCATACGGACACACGCCCTGCAAGGCGCAGACGTGCCCTCCAGTGCGGGAGGGAGCGCAGGGTCCCGTGCTGAGGGGGTCCGCGTCAGAGCTCCGGCGAAGCAGGAGACGATTTCTCTGACCTTGACGCGTTCGTTACTCTCTCAGCGAGAGCCCCCTCGTCCTCTGGATGCGACACACATGACAGTGGCTGCAAATCCAGCACTCAGCACTTGGCGTTTGCATTGCTTCCGGAAAACTTACAATAGTGGGATGATTCGAGAAACATACACTGAAATTCTACATTAGTGCTAATGCAGGTTTGACCGGTTGAGGTGACTCTGCCTCGTTCAGGGGTTACCTGGGGCGAGTGTCAGCAAGGAAAGTCAGAAGGAGCTACCAAAGCGCTACCCCTTCCTACACCCTGAGAAGCAGATCGGCTTTCGGGGATGTTATTTCACGATATTCTTTAAATACAAAAAAAGTTTTAAATTATGTGAAGCCTAATAGTCCTATCACTTAAGAATTGTTTGCTTGCAGAATGTTTATATTTTAACCTTCCAAGAGAATTTAGCAAAGTGCTATTACCACATGTTAACCGCAGAGTTTATACATTTTTAGATAGCTTTTGGTGCACATCCTGAATTACAACTTAGTTTGGCCCAAATACTTAAAATTCAGAGACAGGCTGATCCCCATACCTGAGGACACTGGTCAGGTACAGATTACTCAAGAGGAAACGTGAAGCAGTGGTAGTTAGGGGCGCCTGGGCTGCTCTGTTGATTGAGTGTCAGACTCTTGATTTTGGCTCAGGTCATGATCCCAGGGCCGTGGGATCCAGCCCTGTGTCAGGCTCCAGGCCAAGCGTCAAGTCCGCCTGAGACCCTCTCTCCCCTCTCCCCTGCTCACACTTTCTCTCTCAAAAAATAAAAATAAAATAATGTTTTTTAAGCGTGAAGCCGTGGTAAGCCTAAGCACACTCAGGTTTAGCAGGGACTCTGAGCACGAGCACAGTTGACATTTGGGGCCCGAGCGTCACGGGTGATGTTTAGCAGCACCCCTGGCCTCGACTCACTACGTGCCGGGAACAGCCTGCTGCCCTGGGTTGTAACAGCCAAAATCATCTGCACATGTCACCACATGGCCCCTGGGGGCAGAGTCAGCCCGGCCGAGTTCACCGAGTTAGACAAAAACATCCGTGAAATGGGTTTGCACTGAGTACAAGACAACATTTTAATAAAAGGGAATGATGCTCAGATGATTGTAGAATAAGTGAGGGAAACAAAAGATGGAAATGTTCATCTTCTTTTTTTTTATGTTTATTGGCGGGGGGGGGGGGGGGGGGGGGGGGGGGGGGGGGGGGGGGGGGGGGGATCGACGGGCAGAGAGAGAGGGAGGGAGGGAGAGAGAATCCCGAGCAGGCTCCTTGCTGTCCGTGCAGAGCCAGTCGTGGGGTCTGAGCCCACACACTGCGAAACCATGACCGGAGCCGAACTCAGACTCAGACGCTCAGCCGACTGAGCCACCCAGGCGCCCCAGCGCACCTTACTTTCATTCCAGGACCTGCGCCAGCCACGGTCTCCCAGGCTGGAGCCCTCTGCACAGAGTCCCCATCAGGCTCCGGGCTCGTTCCGTCCTGAAATAGCTTCCTCAGGGTTTAAATGTAGCGGTATAAACTGATTAGCTTAAGTATCAATTTTTTTTTTCTTACAGGTTATTTAGAGAAAAATATAACCACCTTTTCAAAGTTGGATTTTACGAATCCAGTCTAACATTAAATCTAACCAGATCCTTTGAAAGCAAAGAAAAAGTGAACTGAAACTAGAAGTAACAAAATAAAGCAAGCATGACTATAATTAACTGAGCATTTGGATTTAATTTAAACCAAGTAAAAATATCTTGAATTAACCATCTATGCTTCCGGTTATCTGGAACAGGAAAACAATTTAAATAGGCCGAAATGGTGAATTGTGTTCATAAATACCATGAAAACTGTCGTGAATAAGAAACCAGGCAGCCATTATTAATTAGTAGCTTTAAAAATTTTTGCTGTCAGGTTTACCCATTCTTTCATCTTCTGAATGTCAATAAGAAAACACTATATTTGTCCCCGGGATATGCCTCTTGGGATTTTCTAATAGCTTTGGCGCTGTGTTCTCTCCCCGAGGTCAGTCTTGTTTGGAGGACAAGTGGGTCAGAGGCGCGGGCAGGCTCTCTGTCCCTCTGCCCCCCGGTCAGGCGGTGCCGGGCACACCCCTTCCCACTCCACCCACCGCCCACTTCCCAGCCAGTGTCTGTCTGCTCGCGTCGCCCCGATTATTTGAAATTTGGCTCTCTTCCCACACCGGCAGATTAAAGCCCCACGTTCAGCTTCTGGTTATCAGCTTTCTGCCTGTGGTGTCTTTCCTCTAAATCATGAGTCTTTTTTTTTTTAATCTCTTGAAAGGTTATATCTGCCCGTAGATCTCCTTGAATAGCTTATTTTTTGCCTGCTAGTTTTTTAATCTGTCTGACCCTTCCTTGACTTTGTAGTCTTAATCCATCCTACATTTCAGAGTAATTAGTTCATAAATTTTAATATAATACGGAAAAAGCCCTTCCTTTTGTTTTTCTTAAAACTCAGTTCAGGTGATGTGCTTGAGGTGCCTCTTGGCAGAGGTCAGTGCAGTAACCGGCGTGGCGGGGGGAGGGGACAGGGTACATTTATCACAGTGACCCACTGGGATCTTTTTCTCCCTTTACTATGCATGGGGGACCCTTCTCTGTAAAAGGTACTCGAGTTGCCTGGCTGTGGTATAGACTAGAATTGGAAACGTCAGAGGAATATGACACTGTTTTCAGATGTGTTGGGACACTTGAACTTGGAAAACGATAAAGCCGTTTTGTTTTGTTTTAAGTACTTGGAGAGACTATCAGTGGCATGTTTCTCATAACCTTGGAATTCGGAAAGACGACACAGTGTCTTGTGGCCATTAAGGAAAGAATTGATGCATTTAAGTAAAAAAAGTAATACTGAACTAGAAAAATATTTTTTCCACATACCACAGATATCAGCTAATTCTGTTAACGTGCAAAGAATTCTTGCAAATTTATAGAAATAGATGAACACCTTGGGAGAAAAAATGGGCAAAGGGTGGGAACAGACTTTTTATTGGAAAACCAGTATAAACAGCTAACGAATATAGGAAAATACTCAGTTTTAGTGTCCATTAGATAAGCAGAGAATTAGGGGCACCTGGGTGGCTCAGTAGGTTAAGCGTCTGACTTCGGCTCAGGTCATGATCTCATCGCTCATGGGTTCAAGCCTCGTGTCAGGCTCTGTGCTGCCATCTCAGAGCCTGGAGCCTTCTTCAGATTCTGTATCTCCCTCTCTCTCTGCCCCTCCCCAACTCACATTCTCTCTCTCAAAAATGAATAAATTTTTTAAAAAATTTAGAAAAACTTTTAAGTTAGCAAGAATTAAAAGGTTTTGATACCCAGTGTGAGGAAAGGCCTGTGCTGATAGCACTCTGATGCAAAAGTGGCGGAAGAATAAACTGAAGGCTTTTGGAAGACAGTTTGATAACATGATTAAAATTTAAAATGCATCTGCTCTCTGCGCCAGCAGTTCTGAGTTTGCTCACAGAGCTCCTGTTGGGACTCAGCCACGTGGGCAGGAGACTCACTGCACACAGTTTCAACATCGGGAGGCGGGGACACGCTCCTGGCCATGGGGACCTGGCCAGGCAGACCGCAGGGCCGCCGCGCGGTGGGAAGCATGGCTTCTTAGGGGAGCATGAGTGTAGGTTTGGGTACAGGTGTGAACATCTGATTGTTTTTTAAACATCTTTTTTTTATATAAAGCTTATTTATTTTTGAGAGAGAGAGCGTGAGCATGAGCAGGGGAGGGGCAGAGAGAGAGGGAGACATAGAATCTGAAGCAGGCGCCAGGCTCTGAGCTGTCAGCACAGACACGGGGCTCAAACTCACGAACCAGATCTTGACCGGAGCTGACGTCAGATTCTTACTCACTGAGCCACACAGGCGCCCCACGTCTGATTGGTTTTTAAAAGCATATCAGTGCCTTTCTCTTTTTAAAGGCACATCAGTAATGTTACCTGTCGTTGCTTGAATTTGCACGCACCCCAGATGCAAATTGTGTGTAGCAAATTTATTGAAGGATAACCAAGAAATGAGTCAAAGTCTCGTTGTTTTCCCACCTAACACAGATCTGAAGTTGGCTGAGGGCCGCTATTGCAGTACGTTTAGAAAAGGAGAATAGTGTGTAGTGGTCCATCCTAGTTTCATTATTCGTGACTTACCTGGTATTTTACAGCTGCCAGAGCATTTCGTATGGGGGTTTTCCACCAGCCGCCATTCAGAGACGGGACAGTTGCCCCAGGCTTGGTTTTCCCCCAGGTATCCGTGTTTCAGTTACACCGTTGCTTTGATTCTGAAAAGCTTCTGAATATAGATCTTTACAGACCTCAGAAATGGCTGCCTCTGCGGAGTACTTACTTTGAGAAATTAATGGGAAATTTTCATACTTTATTAAGTTTTGTACTTATAATTTATTTTGAGGGGGAGGGGCAGAGAGAGAGAGAGAATCCCAGTGTGGGGCTTGACCTCACGAACCGTGAGATCGTGACCCGAGTCGAAATCCAAGAGTCGGACACTTAACCATCAGCGCCACCCAGGTGCCCCTGTACTTTCTAAAGAAGATCGATGGGGATCACACATTAGGAACGAGTTGTGTGAACCTGGATGTTTCATCTGAAGGCTTTTGGCTGGAGAGATTTATTTTCCTGTCTTTAAGTACTGGAAAGACGTACATGCCTGGGGTAAACGCACGCACATTTATCTTTTTATCGCAGCGCATCCCAGTTCCCCGTGAATCTGTCTTCGTGTCGCCCTCGTCCCCTGCGGCGAGCCCCATCCCCAGGGTGGGACGGGGTGGTGGGAAGCGCCTGAGCCTCGCAGTCACCTGGGTGTCTCGGGCCGGCCCCACCGTGTGAGCCGCGGCTTCCGGGATTGCAGGATTAAGCCCCTGGTAGAAAGGGTGTCAGTACACGGAAGACATTTCCTAAATACTTAGCTTCTTTTCTCGCCTCTTCCCTTCTCCAAGCGGCTTTCCAGTGCATCTACCCTGCTTTGTTCCAGCCTCTCTTCCCCTGCCCTTGCTGGCCATGCGGACGTTCCCCAGGGCTCCAGTCTCGAATTTTCTCTTCAGTTTGCTCGTTTTCCGGCGTCTTGTTGAACACCTCTGTCTGTCTATCCCTTCTGTGTCTCAGAGCGTGAGCAGAATCACTCATTGTTCACCCCAAAACGGTTTCTTTTACTTTCCCATTTCCTTTCTCTGACACGTCCTTAATGCCCTTCTCTCATCCTGCTTAATTTAAAACTGAGTGCCACAGTTACTGACGGGAGCGGCCTGCGCCGTTTAGGCGGGGAAGGGCAGGAAAGCCCTCGCTTTGAATCCCACGCCTCCTACTTCCGCGTGACCCAGGGCAGCGCCTCCACGCCTCCACTCCCGTGCCTCGGGGTCCGCATCTGGAAAACCTTGTACAATTGCAGGAATGAGGGGCACCTGGGGGGCTGTTAGTTGAGCAACTGACTTCGGCTCAGGTCATAATCTCATTGTTCTGTGAGTTCGAGCCCCGTGTCCGGCTCAGTGCTGACAGCTCAGAGCCTGGAGCCTGCTTCGGATTCTGTGTCTCCCTCTCTCTCTGCCCCTCCCCTGCTCATACCCTGTCTGTCTGTCTGTCTGTCTGTCTCTCTCTCTCTCAAAAATGAAGATAAAAATTTTTTTTAAAGAATTGTAGGAACAAGTAAATGGAGAAGTGGCCCTCAAGTGTGTAGTGCAGTGCTAATAGAGATTTAATAGTTGTTCATTGTAGTATGTTACACACGCTGCCTCTGCGAGAAGATGGTCATTTCGGTTCTTTGCTCAAGAAGCTGGAGGGGCTCCCCCGTGGCCTCCTGAGCCAAGTGACCACTTCTCCGTGTCGAGAGACACCTGTCAGGCAGGTAGTCACTCCCCTGTCAGAGCGACCAGGTGGACACTGAACAGTGGGTGGTAGGGAAATTGGGTAAGAAATGCACCTGAACTTGAGGTGTGACTAGACGCTTTTCCAACCTGTTAGGTTTCTCTGATTCCTCAATATGGCCCCATCCTGACTTTACCCTTACGTATTAGGCTCCGGCCAAACTGGCTCTTCTCCAAACAGGCCTCCTGCTGCCCCACACCCCCACCCCCACCCTTTGTATCTTTTGCGCTCTCCTCCAAGAATGAGAGAATGACTCCCTTCAAGTCTGCCCAGCCCCCAGGGTTAGGTTCAAATACCATGTCCCTTATGAAGCCTTATTTTTCTCATTCTTTCCTTTCTTGATTCCCTCAGTGCTATTTGTGACTCTTAATCACAAATTATAGTACGTAATTGTAAATTTGTGAGCTTGGTGAGAAGCAGAGATTTTTGTCTTATTTTTTCTATTCCCATAACCTCTATGAGGCCTTGCCCATAATCCAGCGCTCTAAAATGTTGGAATGATTTTTGGTTCATTTGTCAACACATCAAAGGTATTTTCCAGGGGCGCCTGGTGGCCCCGTTGGTTAAGTGTCCAGCTCTGATTTCAGCTCGGGTCATGAACTCATGGTTCGTGAGGTCGAGCCCTGTGTCGGGCTCCACACTGACACTGCAGAGCCTGCTTGGGATTCTGTCTCTCCCTCTATGTCTGCCCTTCCCCTGCACTCCCACGCACACTGTCTCATCTATCTCTCAAAAATACATAAATGAACATTTTTTAAAGCCATTTAGATATTAAACAAATGCTCCAAGTGGGTGTTTAGGGAAATGATATCTTCTTATTCAGAGATTTTCAGTGTAATGGTATTTGTTATGAAGAGTTTTTATTGGTTAAGGAGTAAGGAGGCCGCAGTAATTTTATGTTTCACTTTCTCATTCACCCCCTACCCCCACCCCCAAATCTACTTTTAGGCCATTTTAAGGCCATTTTGTAATTCATTTAAAAATGAATCGCCAAAAGAAAGCATTGCACGGGTATTAAGTTTGCTTATTATTTCATTACCTCAAATGAGGTCAGTAATGCCTTAGACTTCTCAAAAACAAATTTAAAAATATAAAAAAATTAAAATTAAAAAAAATTTTTAAAAATAACCTTTTATCGGGGCACCTGAGTGGCTCGGTTGGTTAAGCGTCTACTTCAGCTCCATGATCTCACAGTTTGTGAGTTTGAGCCCCGCATCAGGCTCTGTGCTGCCAGCTCAGAGCCTGGATCCAGCTTCGGATTCTGTGTCTCCCTCTGTCTCCCTGCCATGCTCGCACTCTGTCTCACTGTCTCTCTCTCAAAAATAAAGAATAAAAAAATTAAAATCATTATAGAAGCAATACATACACACTGTAGAGAGTTGGAAAATTCAGGCTATCTAAAAGAAAAACATCATGTCCATATTGTTGGGCACTGCTGTTTACACCTTGGTGCATCCCTTGTTTTTCCTGCGTGAGCATTCTTATCCACATGCACACCCACATGAGACTCATAGTACCTACTGTTTGTAAGCTTTTAAAGGTTGACAATTCTTTTTTTCCCAGTAAATTTTCATCTTCCATAATATCGAGACCAATTTCAATCTTCCCAGCAGCTCCCAGAACGCCCTTTACAGCTTGTTTGTGAACTGGTGTTCAGTGTAGGACCAGGTGTTATGTCTGGTTATGTCCATTATGTCCCTTGCATGTCTCCTTTCTTTCCAGCACAGCCCCTACTTTTTTATTCTGACTTAGTTTTCCTGTGGAATTCCTGCCTTTTGGATTTGTCACATTGTTCCTTTGGTATCCTTCAAGTTGTTCCTCTATCCTCTGTACTTCGTACAAATGGGAGGTTGCACCTAAAGAAAGGCTCAAAGGATTCAAATTGAACATTTGGGGCAAGGATATACCATAGAGACATCATACATTCCTGCTACATCGCATCAGAAGATGGAGTGTCCAGTCGTTGATCAGAATGACCTTGGGCCAGGTTGGTGGCAGAATTGTGCTCCCACTGTCTAGTTACGTTGGGTCCTTCTGACCAGAAGGTGATCTGTCCGGTGTTAATTCCGTGCTCATAACCGTTTCCCTCTATTTGTTTCCCACCAAGTGACAAGCCTTGCCCGAATCCGTCAAGTTGTTTCTTCCACATTGTAAGAGGTGGCTGTCTTCTGTAAGGTAGCTCTTTTCCTGTATCCATTGGAGCCAGTTAGCTACCTTGGAAAAGCGTTTCTGCTGGAATTAGGTATAGATATCCAGTTCTTTCCCTTTAACTCCCAGTTTTCTCAATAAGAAGTTGTTTTAACAGCTGCCTCCCTTAGTGACAAATGAGTTATCCCATATTTATTTATTTATTTATTTATTTTTGGCATTGCTGTGGCCCCAGCGATTTACATTGATTCAATGTATTCCTGCTTTAGGCTTACATTTGTCACCCCTTGGAAGCCCATTCCAAGTGTCTCCTGTAGCTCATTGATATCTGGAAGCTTTCTTGCTCTTAAGTATCACCAGTTCTGTTATCTATGTCATTACTGGGTCAGCTTTGATTGATTGATTTTTCTCTTATCTGTGGTTCATATCTTTCTCCTTCTTTTCAGGCCTGGTGATTTTTTTATTTGAAGCCAGACCTGGTAATTTTCACCTTGTTATATGCCGGATATTTTTGTATACCTGTAAATATTTTTGGGTCTTGTTCTGGGATGCAGTTAAGTTACTTAGAAATAGTTTAATTCTGGGGCGCCAGGGTGGCTCAGTCAGTTAAGAGGCCGACTTCAGCTCAGGTCATGATCTCATGGTTTGTGGGTTCAAGCCCTGCGTCGGGCTCTGTGCTGACAGCTCAGAGCCTGGAGCCTGCTTTGGATTCTGTGTCTCCCTCTCCCTCTGACCGTCCCCTGCTCACACTCTGTGTCTGTCTCTCTCAAAAATAAACATTAAAAAGATGTTTTTTAAAAGAAATAGTTTAATTCGTTCACATTATTTTTAAGCTTTTTGAAGTGCGACCAGAGCAACGTTTTATCTAGGGGTATTGTTGCCTCTCTACTGAGGCAAAACCTTTTTTTTTCTTTTATTCTTTTTTATTTATTTTTGAGAGAGAGAGACAGCATGAGCAGGGGAGGGTCAGAGAGAGAGGGAGACATAGAATCTGAAGCAGGCTCCAGGCTCTGAGCTAGCTGTCAGCATAGTGCCCGACATGGGGCTCGAACCCATTAACCGTGATATCAGGATCTGAGCCGAAGTCAGACGCTTAACTGACTGAGCCACCAGTCGCCCTGGCAAAGCCCTTTGTAGTCATGCACCTGATGCCCTGTGACTCGTGAGGTCGTCCACTGTGGCCGATGAGAACATGTGATACGAGAGATTGATACTTCATCCTTGCGTGTGGCCCGCTGACTGGTATGAGCCTGGGCCCGGGTCTGCAGACGGTTCCCGTGCAGCCCTCTCCTTCTAGGTCCCGGTTCTGTGTCCCCAGTTCACACAGACCACTGGTCTTTGTGTGCTTCTTCATCCCTGATCCCATAGAGACTTTGTAAGCCTCTCAGGCAGGATAAGGTCCTTTATTGCTTGATGCCCAGTGATTGGGCAATGGCTTCATATATTTTGTCTGTTGTGGTTTTTTTTAATAGATTTAGTTTTAAGTGGAAAACTGGATCATCTTGATGGTCTGCTTTTTGTAATAATTGCTTTCCAAAGTCAAGTTTATCTGTATTGATAAAATGGAAGTAATGCCACCACTTAGTTAACATGAGAGTCTGACCTGAAAAGTGCATTCTCGTAATACCACATGAACATTCTGGTAATGACGTCCCTACCAGACAGCTGGGCAGTGGACACAGAGCCTGGACACTGGGCTCCACAGCTGTCCTCTTGACAAGGACGTCAGTTCGGATGTTGATTAGCTTCATGGGAGTGGATCTGTGTCCTGTTCTCACAGCGACACCACGCCCTGAGCCAGGAGCACGCACCGCTGGCCTTTGCACCTGCGCTCGCAGCCTGGCAGGCCGTGCCCTGCCCGCACCTGGGCCTGCTGGCCCCCACCCCCCGCCCCCATGACTCTGCGTTCCGTCACGTCCGCCAGGTGGCTTTGCTCGTCTTGCGGGTCTGGTGGCTTTGAAAGCACTGGTCCAACATCTTAACAGTTTTCACAGCCCGGCTTTGCGTTGCCTCTGGCGTTACTCCTGTCGGCCGTCCGACTCACATGATATTTGTCCCTTCCTCTTGTGCTGCGTCTGCTTATGTTAGGGCTGCAGTGACACCACGATAGGACAGCGACAGTCTCTAGAATCGGCCTTGAAGACAACCCACTGGTACACAGTTGGGGCTTTGCTTTTTGCACGGAATGTTTGGGAATGAACAGCATGCTAGAATTTTCTGGTGAACTCCGCCCTGCCGTGAATTTGCTGTTTCTAGTGAAAAACCCTCTTTTTTCCTCCATTCACTGAGCACTGTTTTTGTTTTAAGGTGGATATTTTGGCTCAGATTCGTTGTATTGAAAGTCTCAGACAGTCACCACCTTCTTCATCTTCTCTTTCTCCTACCATAAATAAGGCAAAATTGAAACATGAATGCAGAGGAAATAAACATTTAAAACCTCATAAAGTAACTCCAAATGAGGCGATGGTTTTAGCTGAAGTACCTTCCCGAAGGCCGTCCTGGGGCGTGGAGACGTGGGACGTGGAATGGGTAGGAGCCGGAGGAGCAGCTGGGATGTGTCCCCAGGACAGCCAGTCACCGAGACTTGATTGATGACTAGTGAGGGGTTCTTAATCACGTGGTTGACAGAGTCGGGAGGTGGTGGGTACCAGAAAGGGCAGGCGAGGAAGAGGATGAAGACCTTGCCCAGCAGAAGGAGAAAGGAAGGAAGCCCGGAAGAAAGGAGAGAAGAGGCAGAAGGCGGCTTGAAGCTTGGGGGTTATTATGATTGAAGGCACAAGAGTCAGAGGCCACAGGGTCATTAAACCAGGTCATCATCGCCACATTGCCTCAGGAGGGGTTAGACTTTAAAGGATCTAGCATCTGGCACCCAGAAAATGTTTGTGCTGCACCCCCCAAGAATTAAGAATTGCTGTAGAACTTTCTGGTGAAACATTTGTCTTCTTCCTCTTTCTTTTATGTATCGAAGCAAACAGATCATTAGCTAAAATAGGAAATATCTTAAGTGGCTGTTATCACCTCTTGTAAGTTTCTGTATTAGTGTGACCCGACATTGAAACCACTGGAAATGTAGCTTCTGATCATTCCCTCTAAAGCGTTTCCTCATAGGTGAGCCATTCACATGGGGCTTTACTCCAAGGACTGCCAGTCTTCATTCTTTTCTTCATGTTCTAGATGAGCTGCCCTGGAAGAGGATAACTGTCCTGAGCACACACTGTGGCCGGGTTTTGTGTTCCATGCTTCGTGTGCAGTGTTTCATTTAATCCTTGCAGAACCCCTGTGAGGAAGTTCATGTTGTTATATCTGTTATATGAGCACGGAAACAAAGAGAGTGAATTGCCGGAGTTCATGCAGCTGGTACATGTTAGAGCTGGGCTTCAAACCCGGACAGCTCTGAACGCCTAAGATCTTAACTGCCAGACCCACAAGAAATAGATTCCTACAGTTTAATTAAGGGATTTAAAAGTCCCTTAAATGGACCAGTTTTGGGGCGCCTGGGTGGCTCAGTCGGTTGGGCTTCCGTCTTTGGCTCAGGTCATGATCTCACAGCTCATGAGTTCAAGCCCCGCATCGGGCTCTGTGCTGCCAGCTCAGATTCTTTGTCTCCCTCTGTCTCTGCCCCCACCCCCCTCGTGCTCGGTCTGTCTCTTTCTCTCTCAAAAATAAACATTTTAAAAAATGGACCAATTTTCTTATCCTTACACCTTTTTACTCCTTATTATTTATTTGGAAGGTGCATAGCTTTCCTCTGGTGGTCACCTCCTGAATGCTCATCACTACTCACCCCTGCATGGCCATTGTGACTTCATTCTCTGGTCCTCTGGCTGTGTCAGCTACAAGCCAGCCTGCTTCCTTAAGAAGCTTACCTTATGCTCTGAATCCTTACAGTGGATACATTTAAATGTCTCATGAGATAACTCAATATAAATGGATTTCTCTACTTAAGAGAACAGGTCAGCTCTTAAATTTAGGATGCTCGGTCAGCAGATATGCAGAGTATATTGCTCCTGGCCATGAGGAGCATTTAACTTCATTGGAGTGGGAGCTGGGCGGGCTTCAGACATACCAGCCCATTCTGGTACAAGGCAGATGGAAATGTGTTCATGATAGAGATTCAAGGGGCAGGCACCTGGGTGGCTCAGTCCGTTAGATGTCCGCCTCGGCTCAGGTCATGATCTCATGGTTTGTGAGTTCAAGCCCCGCATTGGGCTGTGAGCTGACAGCTTGGAGCCTGAAGCCTGCTTCTGATGCTGTGTCTCCCTTTCTCTCTACTCCTCTCCCCCTCACACCATCTCTCTCTTTCCAAAATAAATGTTAAAAAAAAAAATAGAGAGTCAAGCAAACATCCTTTGGGAGTGTGCTAATTAACAAATGACTTATTAAGAACTTACTACATGCGCATGCCAGGCTCTGTGTTTATCGGCAAAGGAGATCACTGGCGGCCCTGATGGACACAGCCCTTCTCAGGGTCCCCTGCATGCACCCTGAAGGAGTTCAGAAGGCGGAATGCTTGTATGAACAAACCTTGTTGGATTTTCCAGCATTTTGTTAAAACTTCAAGCATAGAAAAGTTAAATGAATTTCATGGTGAATATGTTCTCGCCTTCTGGATTTTAGCATTAACATTTTATTCTTGCCTTATCAAACACATCTGTCCACCCTCGCCTGTCTCTCTTCCAGCTTTTCTGCAGGGGCTGGTGCGGTGTGTATAGCGTGGAAGGCGTTGCTGTTTTGAGCTGGTAGTGTCACATGCTGGGAATTAGCCGTTCCATGAGCAGCCACGAAAGGTGGTTTTCCTTGAAAAGACCCAAGTCACTGAACATAAGGAAAACCGGATTTCCTTCTTTGTGAGGAAAAATGATAATATTATGAAGATCAGGTGTCTGCCAAGAATGATATGTATTTCCTATAAATGATCAAGAACATCATGTATTTTTTAAAAAATGTGAGTCCTTGCCACTTTATGTAAACCATTTTGAGAATCTTTTGGGGGAAATTTTTTTAAAAGAACGACAGGCCTAAGGGGCACCTGGCTGGCTCAGTCGGTTGAGCGTCTGACTTCGGCTCAGGTCATGATCTCACAGCTCATGAGTTCAGGCCCTGCATCGGGCTGTGAGCTGACAGCTCAGAGCCTGGAGCCTGCTTCTGATTCTGTGTCTCCCTCTCCCTGTGCCTCTCTTCTGCTCACGCTCTGTTTCTCTCTTTCTCTCTCTCAAAAAAAAAAAAAATAAACATTAAAAAAAAATTGTAAAGGCCTTAGAACACCTGGGTGCTCAGTTGGTTAAGCACCCGACTCCTGTTTCAGCCCAGGTTGTGATCTTAGGGTTCATTAAATCAAGCCCCTAGTGCACTCACTGAGAGTGCAGAGCCTGCTTGGGATTCTCTCTCTTTCTGCCCTTCCCCTGCTTGTGCTATCTCTCTCAAAATAAATAAATGAACGTTAAAAAAAACCCGGGCCTTATGCCCATGAATTACTACTGGGAGTGAGTCACTGATATGAAATAATTCCAGAAGAAGACTGACTTTGGGAGGACGTGAGGCCAGCGGTCGCTGAGGCTAAGGTCCTACCTGGGGCAGGACGGTAACATAATTTGGGAAGCTGCAGAAGATGACTTTGCATACAGGTAGAGAGCATAGCGTGAGCAGAGGCAAGGGTGCAAGGAAACTTGGAACTGGAAGGTCAAAGCATAGAGAGGGTCAGTGGTGACTAATGAGAAAGGGGCTGCGATCGAGGGAAAGTCAGGTCCTGACTGACAGACTAACGAGCTTGGAATCACTCTCTGTGCCGAGAGAGCTAGTGAGGGGTTCTTAATCACGTGGTTGTCAGAGTCAGAGGTGTTGGGTACCATAAAGGGCGAGCCAGGAAGAGGATGAAGACCTTGCCCAGCAGAAGGAGAGAGGAAGGAAGGCTGGAAGAAAGGAGAGAAGAGGCAGAAGAAGGCTTAAAGCCTTGACTCAGGAGCAGAACGGGTTGTTCTGGCCAAATGCCTTCTGTTGGGGCATGGGTGGGGGCACGAGGGATGTTGGCGATTGAAAGCAGAGACGTCAGAGGCCAAAGCACGGGAAGGTGGGTTCAGAGAGAGAGAGAGAACGAGCCAGACTGTGTGGTATTAGAGGAGGGGCCTGGAGGTCAGTACCCGTCATCTGAGAGAGACAGAGAGGGAAGTCTGTGGTTGATGCTGGAAAGATTTCCAGGCTTTGAAGGATTTTTCAGCAGGAGTCACCCAGAAACAGGAGAGAGGGACCGTCAGGAAGAATAACAGAAAGAAGCTAAACAATTACTAGATGTGCCGACAAGGATTTCATGACGCGTAGGTAGGAGCTAACATCATAAAAGTAACCAAATGATAAGATGACTGCAAGCAATTTGTAAGTAAAGTAGTTTTATGTATTTTTGCCATAATTAAACTTTTTTTTTAAATTAAAGCATAATTAGCATAAAGTTTTAGTTTCAGGTGTAGTTATAATGATGCAGCAACTCTGCGTTTCCAGTGCTCACCGTAAGTGCTCTCCTCGTCCCCTGCACCGCCTGCCCCCAGCCCCCAGCCCTTCCCCTCTGGTGGCCGTCAGTTCTTTGTATTTAAGAGTCTGGTTTTTTTGTCTGATTCTTTTTTCCCTCTGTTTATTGGGTTTTTTTCCCCTGTTAAATTTCCATATGTGAGTAAAATCATACAGTATTTGTCTCCCTGACTTAGTTTACTTTGCATGATATTCTCTAGGTCTGTCCATGTTGTTCAAATGGCAAAATCATTTTTTATGGCTGAGTAATATTCCCGGGTGTGTGTGTGTGTGTGTGTGTGTGTGCGCACGTGTGTGTGTGTGCGCACGTGTGTGTGTGTGTGTGTGTCTTCTTTATCCATTCATGGGTCAGTGGACACGTGGGCCGCTTCCGTACCTCGGCTGTTGTAAATAATGCTGCAGTAAACATAGGGGCGCCTGTATCTTCTCGAATTCGTGTTTTTGTTTCAACGAAGTAGTTCTAAAAAGAACTATCTTTTTTTAGGATGCTGGCTCTGAACAGTTCACATGCGGTTGTTTCCTCGCTGGTGATGAAAATCTCCGCGGACATTACCGTCTCAGGGTCACGGCGAAGCTGAGCTCCGCGCTCGCCGCCCTGCTTTATAACCCTGGGTCCCTCCTCAGTTCACTCCGTGTAGCTGCCGGCAGCCTTTCTGAATCTGAGGCAGGCTGCCTGGTTTCGAAATCTAGCCTGAGGTTTCCTGGCTGGAAAGAGGTAGAGGCAGAATTTGAGCCCGGCGGCCTGACCCTAACCCATGGCCCCGACCATGCTGCCCTTGGCCTGTCATTCCAGGGTCAGGCCTGCCTGTTCGGGAGCTGATGACGGAAATACTAGACAAGTGGATGCCTGTGCTTATTGCCATCTGACCATCCAAACTCCCGGTACTTTTTGAAATTCTTACTCTGAAAATAAAACCTCACAGTTGGGAGTTCGGAGGGCGCAGAGCATCTATGCAGCCGCTAGAACGCCCTCCCTGAACACCGTGGGAGGAGGGGAGTCTCTTCAATGAAGTCTGCGTGTCAGGCCCTGAGCATGGCTGCTGTCATTTACAGAGGCCGCTGGAGTGGCTCTTGAGTGTCCCCAGTAAGCTGTGTTTTCACAGGTGTATGCATGCCATGTCTTTCTGCTGTTGATACTTGACTTAGAGCAAAATCGCTAGTAAGGTTGTGGGTTTTTTCTTAAAAGTATGAGAGATGTTTGAATGGAATCGTACCTCCACATGTAAGACACACATTCCATTTATGATGCTTCCGGGGTGGCGGCGGCCAGTTATTCCCCGTTCCACCCCCCCAAACCCTGGTCAGTGAAGAATTTAATAAGGGTCAACCACAGTAGTATTCTAGAACATTAGGTATATTAGACCGTTTGGGTGACTTTCTTGCAAATCCCCCTTTCTTTTTTTTTAAGCACCAACATTTTTTATGTGAGAAAGACCCAAGAAAAGGAGAAAATTTGCTATTCCATGTTCTTAGATAAACAGGTTCGAGGTTGACGTTTTTTTTTTT
>NC_043706.1:136210492-136212028 GCF_006229205.1 Suricata suricatta
GGGGGGGGGGGGGGGGGGGGGGGGGGGGGGGGGGGGGGGGGGGAAGGGCCGCTGTCCCCTTACTATCATGTGCCCTGATCTGGTGCCACACATTGCCCATTCCAGAAGTGTCTGCTCTTAAAAACTGAAGTATGAAATTACTTAAAGAGGGTACAGGAAATAAATAGTGTAAAAATAATTTTGGGGTACGGCAGCCCCGTTATGCAAGGCAGAGCCCGCCGGCAAGTCGTCGGAACTTAGGAAGGCAGCTTCTCTTTGGGAAGGAGTGATGCAGTCAGCCTGCTGAAGCAGCACATTCGTTAGCCCAGAACTTTATCTGCTGGGAATGTCACGTAGACGTCTGGGACACGTGGCAAAAGATGTCCAAGCATGTGCGCTGCAGCATTATTTACAGTAGCTGCCCACTGAAAGTACAATACGTGAGCATCAGAATATGCCGGTTAAGCTGGGAGAAAAGTCCAGCAGAACCTCCTGGAGCCGGTGCAAGAGCCGTGTCACCGTACGCGCCGGTGGACCTGCGGGTGGGCCTTGGAGAACGTTTCGGGCCATCAGATGAAGGAAACAAACCCAAGTGCAGAGCCCAAAGTATCATTTGGGCTCACTTGTACATTGAGAAACGGAAAGGATCTCTGTGGGCAGGATGTTTGATTAAATATATATAAGGAACGGATTAGTAATAGTTGTCCAGGAAGAATGGCAGTTTACGTGGTAGGCGTATTTATTAAATTGCATATCCTTTTATTCTTTTTGAGTTTCTTTTTTTAACCAGGAAGGTGTTAGTGTTTCAAATAGAAATAAAAGTCTAGTCGAAGATACAACAGATTGCTCTAAAACAGCTAATATGAGCTAACCAGGCCCTCATCAGCATGGATATCTCAAAAACATGATGTAAGTGGGGAAAAAAAGACCACTTGCAAAGAGATACACACAGTGTAATGTTGTGTAGGTCAGTTTTTAAAGCATAAGTTATTTATGAATGTGTTTGTAAGCAGTGGAACTATAAAACTGTCAGCAGAAGTGAATACATGTTCAGAAAAGGTAGTGCTGGGCAGGGAGAAGAAAGAGGGAGCCGATGGCAGCGTCTCACGGTCCCCTTGTTCCTGGTGGTCAAGTTCCCTGAGCAGAGATGGCAAACGGTTAGCAGCAAAAAAAAAAAAAAGTTGATGCTGCTTTTTGTGCTTTCCTTACCTATTTAAATGTAAAATTTAGGGGCACCTGGGTGACTCAGTCAGTTGAGCTTCCGACTTCAGCTCAGGTCATGATCTCGAGGTTGAGTTTGAGCCCCAGGTTAGGCTGTGCTGACAGCTCAGAGCCTGGAGCCTGCTTCTGATTCTGTCTCTCTCTCTCTCTCCCCGCTCCTCCCCCGCTCATGCACTGTCTCTGTCTCAAAAGTAAATATTAAACATTTTTTTTTAAGTTTTTAATGTAAAATTTATTATTTAGGGGCCCTGGGTGGCTCAGTCAAGCGTCCAATTTCAGCTCAGGTCATGATCTCCCGGTTGGTGAGTTTGAGCCCAGGGTCAGGCTCTGTGCTGT
>NC_043706.1:136212128-136214231 GCF_006229205.1 Suricata suricatta
TCTCTCTCTCTCTCCCCGCTCCTCCCCCGCTCATGCACTGTCTCTGTCTCAAAAGTAAATATTAAACATTTTTTTTTAAGTTTTTAATGTAAAATTTATTATTTAGGGGCCCTGGGTGGCTCAGTCAAGCGTCCAATTTCAGCTCAGGTCATGATCTCCCGGTTGGTGAGTTTGAGCCCAGGGTCAGGCTCTGTGCTGTCGGCTCAGAGCCTGGAACCTGCTTCGGATTCTGTGTCTCCCTCTCTCTCTGCCCCTCCCCTGCTCACATTCCATCTCTCTCAAGAATAAACATTAAAAAAAATTTTTTTGAGTAAATAAATGTAAAGTTTATTATTTAAATGTATTTGTTTAAATTTAAAATTTGTTTTAAATTTATGTCAGTTTTTTTCAGCACCCCTGTTGTATTCATTATTACGTGATTCCTGCTGAAGTGAGTGATGTATTTGAGAAGTCACAAACATTCTTTCTCTCTTTTCTACCCCTAACAACAGGTCAGCAGTGGCAATGACCCCTGGTCAGCCTGGAGTTCCTCCAAATCTGGAAACTGGGACAGCACAGATGGCTGGGGAGCCAAGCCAGAGGGGGCCGCGGCCCAGAGAAGCACTTCCAATAACTGGGACACTGCCTTCGGTCACCCCCAGGCCTACCAAGGACCAGGTGAGGAAGAAGGCTCGGCCGGTGATCGGGCCCACCCGTCAGGGGCCTGGGGAGGGCATCCGAGTCAAAAATAGAATTTAATCAAAGGAGTGCTCTTGAGTGCTCTCATTTGCTAATAGCAAACCTAGATTTCTGGACCCAAATGTGGGTAGTCATTAATTATGATCTTTAGTCCCACCTCCATCATCTGTCACGGAGTCAAAGATGCTGGCAGAATGGAGTGGCCCAGTGGCTGCTGGAGACAGAAGGGGCAGGACTCCTGTTGCGGCGGCTCGATGCCATGCCGGGCACCCAGCTAGTCCTCCTGGCCCACGACAGCCCCAGAGAGACCGAAGTCTCGGGTTTTTACGGCAACTTCCCACTCCAAAATCTTAGCAACGGATACACATTTGTTTTAAAACTTTGGGCCAAAAAAACTGCATATACATAGAGTATGATTTGTTACCTACTGGTTTATGACCTGAGACTTGCCTGTTTACTCTTTTCCTTAACTACCCATTTAACCCCTGCTTTCATGGAAATACAGGGGCGAAAGAGCAATTTGTAGAAGGGGAAACAGTTCAGGAATTAAGTAAAAGGGTATTTATGTCTTCCTGAAGTTAAATAAAAGGACAGAGATCTGCCCGTCATCATCTTACGGGCCCCGTCTGGGCACGCCACGCGGAGTAAGACTGTGCCAGCAGCCAGGACTGGGCAGGTGCGGGAGCCACAGTGGGTACGACCCAAAGGCAGACCCTGGCTCTGTACTCTGCCCGATGCTGTCAGCGCCTTTCTTTTTTGTCTTGGCGTTTGTCTCTCAGCTTCTCCTGCTGGCACCGCCAGGCCAGAGATCCCAGGACACCTGAGGCCCTCGGGGTGGGAGACAGAGGCCCAGACATGGGACCAGGAAGGCAGGGAAAGCCAGCAGACCCCTCCCTGACAGAGGTCACTGTTAGAATAGGCTCCTGGTTCTGCCACTTCCCTCTTGTCTCCTTTCCTCTCCAGCCCTTCCCCCTCCACCCCCACCCTGCTCGACCCCCTTCCCTCACTGCGCTGGCTCACCCGTGTTATCATCCATACTAATTCCTTTTCAATGATCAGGCACCCCCACCCCCGCTCCCCTGTGTTCATGACTGTATTCAGTGCTGATTTGCAAGTTTATAAGGCGAGATTTATCTGTGTGCAGGCCTTGCCCTGTGTGCACCCCACGGGGCCGCACTCACTCTGCATTTCCCTGAAGTTACTTGGACGGACAGCCTCGGTTCTAACTTGGCTTTTGCACTGAAAGGCAGAATCCACAGCTGGGGCCTTAAACCAGACGGAAGCCTGCGCCTCGGTCTGCCTTATACTCCTGCGCTGCGGCTCGGCTCCCGTTCTCTCCCTGGCGTCCGCGGTCCGTGGTCACTCTCGGAAAATTAAGTCACTGCGTCTGTATTTTGTTCTTCTCCCGCGGCGATCTCCGTGCCC
>NC_043706.1:136214331-136263431 GCF_006229205.1 Suricata suricatta
AAAAACAATTTGTGGTCACTCTAATATATTATATGTGTATGATATATTCTTCGCATATACATAGTACATATATGTGGTACATATAAATACATATTTAATATATATTAAAGCATATATATATACACATATATATAAAGAGAATAAATTTATTCACTGTAAAGTGAAATCGTTCTATTTAAGGATCTGCCAAATACTGCTTTTATCTTGGTCAGCTCCGTGACACATTAACATCTTATTGCTGATGTCACGGAAAGCTGGAAATAATCATATTAATAAAAGTAACTCTCTTGTAAATGTTTGACCATTTGTTGATCACTTACTGTGTGCCGGGCACTGTGCGGAGTGGTCTGGATGCGCTGTGTGACCCTCATATCCCTTTGTGGTACGCGGAATCTCGTATTTCTGTGGGAAAAACTGACGCCAGAGAGGTTAAGTGCCTGTCCAAGCTCACACAGGTGCCGCGTGATCTGGTCAGGACACCAGTCAGTCCCTCAGTCTCTCAGCCACTTGTTTAGTATGTTTTAAGACTTTATTTTCACTTAGATTTCTCTTCGGTTTAAGAAGGAAAAAAAAAAAAGAGATTTGGAGCAGTACTTGTAGTGACAGTGCCCAACGGGGAAGCACGTGGGAAAGGGGCACTGTGGCCACAGCCCCGTGGGGTTCCCCAGGGGGAGTTCTGGATAAGTCTGTAGTTCACAGTGTTAGTTCGAAGGAGAGAGAATTTCTGACTTCCAAAAGAATCTTCAAATATTCTTCTTACAGTAATATGTTTAATACAGTTTTTCTAAAATTACTGCCACTTTTTCTCAATGTTCCAAGTCTATCATTCAAAACTTCAAAGGAAGGAATGTTAATCCGTATCTGGAAAAAGTTGTAAACATAATGTTTGGTGTTTTTCTAGATGTCAAGGTCTGGGTCTAGATCTATGTATATGAGCCGTGCAAGTTCCCCTTAGTTTATCTAAGTAGCATCAGGTGATTAAATGAGCTGTCTTCTAGCTACACATTCTTCCTACTTCTCTATCCGGTTTCTTCCATTATGTATTTTCATGCTCCATCGCACGCATAATAAACTTAGTCATTCATGTAGACTATATGCTGTTTCTTACGGTGGAATGTGAAATTCTCAGTGTGGCCTGCAGTGACATAAGTTAGTCTGTTCCTTAAACCTAAATACAAGATCATTTAAACCCATTTTGCTGTCATTTAAGCCCCCTTGGGACAATGAGGAAGCACAGACCTGCAACAAATGTGTGGCCACGTGTCCCTGGCTAGTGAGTGGGGTTCTGCTCAGGCCCAGGCCCCTGTCTCTGTTTGCCCCTGCTCCCGGTGCCACATCCTTGCTTGCTCCCCTCTGCCAGGGGATCTTGGGGAAACTGGGTGACCTGTTTGAACCTCCATTTTCCTCATCTCCAAAGTGAAGGGCCTCGCGTTAATTTAAAGTGTTCTCTGCTCTAAAATTTCAGTTCAAGTTGAAACCAAATCAGAGGAGTCCTCATTTCCACCTGTGTCTCGGAGGCCTCCCTCTCTCTCTCTGGTGCCGAGAGCTGTTTAAGATCTGTGTGTCTTTCACTTAACTTGATTAACGTATGAAGGACTTACTTAAACAGCTGTAAAAAAATTTTTTTAAGTATTAGTATTTTTCTACAGTGAATCCATTTTCTAGGACAGCCATATTCCCGCACCGGAACATGAACCTTACGTTAGAGAAGGAGATTAGAAATTTAAGTGTACTCAAGTATTATAAGAATCCACTTCGATCATACTCAGAGAATTAGCAGATGGCACTGCTGTCGAGGAAGTATGGAGTGAGGTGGCCATCGAGTGTCGCCATGACCCCTGGGAATACCGAAGGAAGTGTGACGTGGGACCACCCGGGAGCTTACAGTCTGCTCAGGGAACTGCCATGTTGCGACCTTCTCAAGTCTTCCGTCACTGTTTTCTAGTGGAAGTATAGGTTCTTTAATAAAGTTGTTCCAGGGGCACCTGGGTGGCTCAGTTGGTTGAGCGTCCACCTTCGGCTCAGGTCATGATCTCACGGTCTGTGAGTTCGAGCCCTGTGTCAGGTTCTGTGCTAACAGCTCAGAGCTCCAAGTGGAGCCTGCTTCGGATTCTGTGTCTCTCTCTCTCTCTCTCCGCCCCTCCCTTTCTCATGCTCTGTCTCTCTGTCAAAAATAAATAAGCATTAAGAGAAATTTTAATAAAACTGTTCCCGATGAGTCCATTAATTCAGTAAGCATTTAGTGTATCTTTCCCACAACTCCTCTAGGTCCTGGAAATACAAATACTTTCTCTAAGGTGCTTCCTTCCAGTCAGCTAGTGTGTAAATAGATGATGGCAATTAAGCGTGATAAATCAGATAGCAGACGTATGCTCAGTATGGTGAAGAGACAGACAGAGCTAGCTCTGCCGGAGGCTGTAGGGAATACTCTCAAAGAGAGGATGGCATAGTTAGAAATCACTTTAATTTATGAGTGTGTATACAAGACTCTTTCTATAACTCTTGCATTTAATTCCCTTATCATCTTAAAAGGCAGGTCATATTGGTCTCATTCTTCACACCAGGAGACAGGAGCTCTAAAGGTCACATAGCTATTAATTGTTGGCGTTGGAATTTGAACCCAAGGCCATCTGGCTCCTAGACCCCTCTTTGTTCTCTCTTGTGTGCGCTATGTTTAAAGGACGTCTGGGGGGAAAGAAGACGGAGGTAGGTCCTTTGAAGACGAAGGAAGAGACAGGCCCCTGAGGCCAGCACATTGGTTGGCCTTTAATTTGGTACATGAATGAAGTAGAAGTAATGTCGTTGGTTTTTGGTAGAAATCATACTTCTTTTCCTATTATTGGTATTTTGCTTTCTGAGGGTCTTTTTTTCCTGTTTATTAAAAGCAATTCTGAAACCCAAATTAATCTTGTCCTCTTTAGCACTTTGGGGGAGGGGCTGGGGGCTCAGTCAGTTAAGTGTCCAACTTCAGCTCACAGTTCATGAGTTCGAGCCCCACGTTGGGCTCACTGCTGTCAGCACTGAGCCCACTTTGGATTATTTGTCTCCGTCTCTCTGCCCCTCCTCATGCCCTCTCAAAAATAAGCATTAAAAAAAACAAAACGGAAACCTCTTAGAATAAAAATAAAAACAAATATTTTTTAAAAAGCAGCTTGGATGGCTATATGTTTATTCCAGCATTCCTCCAATTTTAGGATGGGGTCTTTTTTTTTACCAAGACCGATTTTCTTTCGTGTCCGCTCCACCAGTTCTGAAGAGAATTCCAAAAGAAAATGGCACAAGTGTGACGGACAACAACAGCTTCTTTGGGATAATTGTGGCTTCCTCGAGGGAGGACGTTGACAGGCGGCTTTAATTTGGATCTAAAAATGCTGGCGTGTGGCCACTGCCCATGTGTTCAATTCAAATGGCAGCGCTCCGCACCCTCCCCTCCTATGCCCTGGGGACGTTTTTCCAGGCTGCCTGTCACTCTTTGTGGGGTGATAGTTCCAGATCCAGTCAAGCAACTAGAGTACCCATAAATATCACACCTTCTGGAGTCAAACTGCTCTCTGACCAGATAAAGCTTAACTAAATGACTAATTGGCCATTGAACAATCTGATTACATTGGGTTTCATTTACCACAGTTTCCTAGTCCTGGTACCTCTGAAAGACAGAACAAGGTTAAAACTGTTGTATTAAGTAAATATGGACAAGAGTTGGAGAGTTCTTCTAAGGAAACGCGTAAGACTCATGGGCATTTGTCTTCATGATTAGATTTCCTGGCTTTGCAAAACCTGGAATGGAACAGTATCTGTTGGCCAAGCAACTAGCAAAACCCAAAGAGAAAATTCCTATCATTGTAAGTTCATTCTCTTTTGTTTGCTTGCCTTGTTTCTAATTAAGCTCTTTTATAATGTGTTAAATAAAGCCTAGAGGGTTAATAGTCTTTTGGAAGGTATTTTTAACACATCTAATGCTCCAGGTAACTGACAATATGTATTAGTATTGTAGCAATACTAAAGATGCTTAGCCTACATTAATTAATGCCTGTGTTTACGTTGTTTAGATATATTTTATTTTTACTTTTAAGACTATTAGTAATTAGAACCAACAGCACCTGTGTATTTTCTTTCAGTAATTTTTAAAGTGTCTTGAAGTATCTTTTTTATGCTGTCTTTCTACCAACCTTATATATTTAGCTAATAAATCCAATCCAGATATTTAGGTCTCTGTCCTGGCAAAGTACACACATATTATCAAAATAAGATGTCCTTTCCACTGCGTTGGTAACAGTTAGCTTTTCTTCCAAAAACCAGCTGTCAGGTCACAATAAGGAGCGAGCAAATAAAAACTGGGAGTTGGTGACACCATTAAGAGTGTCTCTCATAGAATAACTTTATTACATAACATGACACGGGCTCTCTGGTTTCACCCAAATGTTGACTGCTGATAGATTTTCTGTCTAAGCATTATCTAACTTACATTTCCAGATGAAATTCTGGAAAAGAGAACTCTGGCTATCTTTTCATCCTATGGACTTAACCCAGTGACTATAGGACAGGGATGCGGCTGGGAATGGGAGCCTTGCGTGTAATCACCGTAGACCCAACACAAGGATATGGAAACATCTGGTCCTATAATCTCTAGGTCCTGGGAAACTTGATAAAACTGCAAAACTGATCATTGGATTTGTTTTTCATAATGTGTTCCTACATCTTTGAAAAGCTTGAAATCCTAGAAACTCCAGAAAGGCTGAAGCCAAGAGCCCTTTCCCTCAAAGCAAATTTGGGGTATTTATCTTCTGAGTGGTTAAAGATTATTCTAATTTTTAAATTTTTTCTTCAGATTTTTTTATGTGACTTCTGAATATACATCATTTTGTTCTTTTCATTAAATTTAGGGATGCCTGGGTGGCTCAGTTGGTTAAACATTCGACTTCGGCTCAGGTCATGATCTCATGGTTCATGGGTTCGAGCCCCGCATCAGGCTCTGTGCTGCCAGCTCAGAGGCTGGAGCCTGCTTCGGATTCTGGGTCTCCCTCTCTCTGCACCTCCTCCCCTCACGCTCGCTCGCTCTCTCGCTCGCTCTCTCTCTCGCTCGCTCTCTCTCTCTCTCTCTCAAAAATAAATAAACATTAAAAATATTTTTTTAATTAAAAAATAAATAAATAAAACTCCATGGGACTAAAAGCCCATGGCCCTGCCCCTCAGGTCCTCAAAAGGGACTTTATCCCTGGGGTGTTGGAATGGAGCTAAGGGACCCATAAGTGTTAGGTAGACACGGCCCCTGTACCCTGCTGGTGGGCCTGCCTGAGGAGGCTCCTGGTGTGGAAAGGGCAGCTGAGGAAAAATGCCTTCAAGTCCTCAGAAAACCGGGAGAAAAGCAGAGATGTGGTTCTTTGATTCTGAGACACCGCAGCTCTACCCACTAAGAAAATTAAAAGCGTCTGGCTGTTGGGCCCTCGGTGATCTGAGGTGCCTCTCTCGGTTTGTCCCTGAGACGCTCCCCAGAGGCTCCTGCCCCACAGCTTTCGGAGTTTCCTGGGTCTGGGCTCCCTCTCGAGGAGTCCTGGACGCTGGTCATCAGGATCTTCCCTTTAGTCCTCAGTAAGAGCGTTGGGGCCCCGGTCCCCTTCCTGACCTTTGATACGCCACCCCACTGTTTCCTCCGTCCACCTTTAGGAAGAATTAGGACGAGCACACAGAACGTGAGGGCGAGCCTTGGGAGAGTTTGATGTTGCTGAGACATCCGGGTGTGTAATTTTGTATTTCACAAAACCATCAGTCTGCGGTAGATCGGAAATGTTTTAAAACTAGCCCTTCGCCACGTACAAAACCACTGAATGGGAGAGAGGGAAACTGTTCCCTCCTGCCGGCCCCTGGAGGAGACAGAGGCAGACAGAGCTCCTCCTTAGCCGGAGACGGAACTTCTCAGAGAAGAGCAAGAATGACCCTCCACAGGACCTCTAGTCCTAAAAAGAATCACTTAATGACTTGTATCAAGTATATTGGCCGTTTCTCCATGTAACAAAGTCACCTCTCCCTGGAACATCGTGTAGGTTGGAGATTATGGCCCAATGTGGGTCTATCCTACCTCGACGTTTGACTGTGTGGTGGCAGATCCCAGGAAAGGCTCCAAGATGTACGGTCTGAAGAGCTACATCGAGTATCAGCTCACGCCTACTGTGAGTATCTGAGTTCTCAAAACCAGAATCGTGCCCGCGCTCCTGGCTACGCTTTGCTCTCTTCTTCACTTCCTATCGTTGGCATTGGTAACGTTTTCTTCTCTTTCCCTTGCCTTGTAGAACACTAATCGATCTGTAAACCACAGGTATAAGCACTTTGACTGGTTATATGAACGTCTCCTGGTTAAGTTTGGGTCAGCCATTCCAATCCCCTCTCTTCCGGATAAACAAGTCACAGGTGAGTGCACATGACCTTCCTCTCGGGATGACAAGTGACAGGGCTGTGTATAGAACATCTGTCCTAACATGAATCAGCAATGACATTTTCTGTCTTCTAGACGAACAAGATGTGCGTTTGGAACCAGTAGCTAAGTACTGTCCATCCATGTCTACTGCCCGTATACTTGGAAGTGACCTAAATAGCTTTGAGAATGTTTCATAAAATCGTTTATCAGAGCTCGCGAATGCACCTCTTAAGTTCTAGCAGAGTCATTGTGTCTTTGTTGCTACACGGTTTCCTGTAAAAGAAACACGTGAATTTTATAAAGTTGAAAAGTAACAGCTGGGAAAACGAGAATGATCCAAACGGCTGAAAATGGAAATTAAAATGTAAGATCCAAATGATGAAGGCCTGTCATCCAGTTCAGCTGTTCAGAGAGCCTTCCTCTGTCCCTTAACTCCTTATGGTGTCCTGTCTCTCCTACACCCCCTGCCTCAGATGATCTGGACAGTAGTTCATGGTGCTACCAAAGCCCCTTGTAAAAATGCACTTAGGGAGCGTTTGCTTCTGTCTGCTTTGAGAACTGTCACTGGTTTGGGTTTTGGTTTTGGTTTTGATCTGCAGCCTGGTATAGAACCTGGAATATTGGTACTCGGAACTTGTACGTGTGTCTTGGAATAAAAGAGGCTGAATTTCACTAAAGATTAGAGTTTTCATATGTGGCTACAAACTGCAGCTAAATGAAACTAGTGAGAATAGAAAGAAGAGGATCCAAGAGGAGAGTAAGGCCTACGAGGTCGGTGCATAGAGGCCTCCACGTCAGAGAGACCCCGGAAGGCCAACCTGAACTTGGTGGGAGGGAGCGTGGGGCCCGGGAAGCCCAGAGACAGCCTAGTCCTCACTCAGCCAGGGCTGAGGTGGCGAGTTCAAGAGGGAGGGGGCCTCCGGTGGCCAGAAGGCCTCGCCTGGTCCGGACACTTGTGGTGCTGGGGGGAGGTGGCCGCCTGCCAGGTGTCACACGTCGCTGTGTGCCGCTCCGCACTTCCTCGAGGCAGAGATGCTCCGCTGGCCACAACGGACACTGGGATGGGAATCGGATTCCAGAGTTTGCTCCGTTGATGTTATGGGACACAAATCAGCTAGTATTTTTTTTAATGTTTATTTTTGAGAGACAGACAGAGCACGAGTAGGGGAGGGGCAGAGGGAGAGGGAGACACAGAATCCAAAGCAGGCTCCAGGCTCCGTGTTGTCAGCGCAGAGCCCGACTCGGGGCTGGAACTCACAAGGCATGAGATCATGACCTGAGCTCAAGTTGGACACTTAACCGCTAGGTGGCCCTGGATCCGCTAGTCTTTAACTAGATTGAGTTACCTTAGTAACTCTCCTTAAGTTACTAAGTTACTCACCTGAAAACTTTACTTTGTGCTGGATTTTGGTGTGTATTTAGGTTTCTCTGAAATTGTTCAGGGAGATGGAAGGTTTTGTTTTTAATGAAGTTGTTTTGTGACCCTTTTTTTTTTTTTAACTTTTCAAAAACTTCAAAAATTTCAAATCACAGCAGAGGGGACAGTGGGGCTGCATTGCAGGGAGGTGACAGACACGGCCCAGCCCTCGTCTGGGGTGGCTCCTGAGTGGCCTCGTGGACCCGGTGGGGGGCATGCTGGGTGAAGGCCACGTCAGGGCGGCCAGGTTGGCACAGATCGCCGATTCCTCCCCCACCCCCAGAGGTGTCCCTGTGCCCGGTTCTGTGCCCCATCCAGATACTCAGTCTCCTTTTTGTCACCCTTATTGTTTGAAATCACAGCTTTCCTTTTTCTAATCTAAATCCATTTCCATCCATTTCCATGAAAACTTCAGTGCTGCCTTTCTCCTTGTTCTCAAATTTCAGCCTGTTTCCAGAATTTTAACATTCTCCTTCATCAACTTGATTGGCGCCATAGAGGCTTCCTGGTGTCTCGGGGGCTATTTTGGGGCTGCGGGGATTTCTCACGTCTTTTAGGTTTTAATACATTGTTTATTCTGCATCCGATAACTCCATGCTATTTTAACGCATCATAGCGTCACCCAGCTCTGCCCCCAAACTAAGGCTTGGGTTTTTTAAAGCTCAGGCCTGAAGCCAGGGGGGTGTCATAGAAAGCAAGAGTGCAGCAGCCGCTCAGCCTGAAGAAAGTTGAGCTTTGATTCCCTGACTGGGCTACGTGCCGAGGACACCGAAAAGCACAGAAGCCACTTTATCTGCCCCCTCTCCCGTTCGCCTCCTGCCTGCGGTGTCCACAAGGTCATTATTATACAAACCCCCCTCTCCCTTGCATCCTGGAGGGAAGAAAAAGGAATGCCAAGTCGATGATCTCATGATCTTTCTGTGCCCTGTTCCATGCGGAACTTAGCGCTAACGGTTTTTATTTGTTGAGAGATTTGTGTTCTGGTGCAATAATGTTGAACGAATCTGGTTTCGTTCCTGGGTGCCGAGCGGGTGTACTCACATGCTTGGCGAAAACCTAAGTAAGGTTCGTCCTCACCGGCCCCACCAACCTTCCTTCTAGTTTTCTGGAACCTGGTAGAAAAATCCTAACAAGCACAAAATAATATCTGAAGTCAGAGTTTGAAAATAAACCAGCTATGTCAGAAAATTTTTTAGGAGGAGTAAGCTGTATTAATTAGTTAATTCATTAATTAATTTCAGTCAGTGAGTAGGTTATAAACTCTTGGTATAATTTACTTTCTCGAATGGAGAATTCAGTATAACCCAGCTTCATGTGGACTCACGGGGTCTCTTCTTTCCAAGGGATGAGACTTTGTTTCTTAATAATCTAAGCTTCTGTTGCACTTAATCTCTACTCCTAGTAAGTGCAGAATCTGAAGTGTTGTGATGTATAGGAGGTGTCCACACCCATGGTGCTGATCAGGTGGCACTTTCTGAGGCAGTGAGTTTTTGCACTGTGGATCCGGATTGCTCTTCTCGCTAAAAGAAATTTGTGCTTGTTTGTCCTTGTCATTTCTAAAGGAATGGCCAGGCTGTATTTTTTACACTTACTTTTAAACGTATATACAGTAAATTAACTCCTTTTGGTGTATAGTTTTAAGAGTTTTGGGGCACCTGGGTGGCTCAGTCAGTTAAGCATCCGACTCAGGTTTCAGGAGTTCAAACCCGTTCACATCCGTTCCCATGCTGTCCGTGTGGAGCCTGCTTAGGATTCCCTCTCTTTCCCTCTCTCTTTCTGCCCCCTTCCCCCTCACAATAAATAAACATTAAAAAGAAATTCCCAAACTGTTTTCCAAAGTGGCTGTACCATTTTGGAATCCCTCCCCCACCCGCACCCTGAGCAGTGGAGGGTATCAGGAGCCCCACATCCTTATTTGAACTTTCGATAATGTCAGTTTTTCTTTATCTTAATGATCTGTTAAGTATGTGGTGGTACCTCATCGTGGTTTTAATTTGCATTTTCCTTTTATAACTAGTGTTGAGCATCTTTTCATGTGCTCATTTTCCCTTCCATGTATTTTCTTTGATGAAATGTCTGTTTAAATCTTTTGCCCATTTCTTATTGGGTTTTTGTTCATTATTGAATCTTGAGAATTCTTGACGTTCTGGAAATAATATAATCTGCAAATAATGTGTCCCAGGTGTGGCTTATCCTTAACAGTGTTCTTCGCAGAACAAAAAGCTCTTCATTTTAATGAAGTCGAGAGAACCAGTTGTTTCTTTTATGGATTGTGCTTTAGGTTGCATGATGAAAACCTGCATGTAGCCTGATCCAAGTCCATGCTGATATTTTCTTCAGAAAGGTGTGTAGCTTTAGGTGCATTTTAAGTTACTGTTTGTGTAAGATCTGAGGTGTAATAAGGAAGAAGTTCCCGTTACGCGTCTGGATGTCCAGTGGTCCCAGCACTGTCCGTTGAGACTCTTCTTTCTCTGTTGATTTCCTTTTCGTTTTTCAAAAATCAGTTGAACATATTTGGTTTTATTTCTGGACTATGTTCTGTTGATTTATGTGTTCATCCTTTTACCAACACCACAGTGTCTTGATTCATATAGCTCTACAGTAAATCTTTAAGTCAGGTGGTTTAAATCCTCCAATTTGGTTCTTTTTCAAAATAATTTTAGGCTGCTTTTCTTTTGCCTTTCCACATAGAGAGTCCATTTGTAGACATTTATAAATAATCAGGCTGGGACTTTGGTGTATATTCAGTTTATAATTGTTATATCTTCCTAACGTGCCTTTTTGTCTGTGGTAAGAGTCCCTGTGTTAACTATTTTGTCTGATATTAATATGGTCACTCCAGTTCTCTTCGGGTCACTATCTGCATGGCATATCTTTTTCTATCTCTTATTTTCAATCTGTTAGTGTCTTTGAATCTGTATCTCTTGTTGACAGCATTATTGGAGCTTTTTTTGATCAAGTCTCACAACCTCTGCATTTTGATTAGAGTTTTTAGACCATTCATATTTAATAATTATTGACCTAGTTAGATTTACATTTGCCATTTTGATATTTGTTTCCCATGTGTCTTATTTATTCCTCAATACTGCCTTTCTTTTGCATTGAATATTGAATATACTGTTTTCATTCCTCTCACTTTTCCACTAAATTAAAAAAAAATTTTTTTTTATGTTTCTTATTTATTTTTTGAGAGACAGAGATAGTGTGAGCAGGGGAGAGTCAGAGAGAGAGGGAGACATAGAATCCGAAGCAGGATCCAGGCTCTGAGCTGTCAGCACAGAGCCCGACGTGGGGCTCGAGCCCATGAACTGTAAGATCATGACCTGAACCGAAGCCAGACGCTTAACTGACTGAGCCACCCAGGCGCCCCTCCAATAAATTTTAAAAATTACTTTCTTAGTGGTTGTCTCAGTGGATGCAATGTGCATTGTTTTTTTAAAAAGTTTTTTCTAATGTTTAGTTTTGAGAGACAGGGTGCAAGCAGGGGAGGAACAGAGAGAGAGGGAGACACAGAATCCCAAGCAGGCTCCAGGCTCTGAGCTGTCAGCACGGAGCCCTCCGTGGGGCTCAGACTCGTAAAACACAAGACCATGACCTGAGCCAGTCAGATGCTCAACTGACTGAGCCTCCCAGGGGCCCCATGTGCATGTTTTTTGATATGTTACAGTGCACTTCAGATTAATACTCAGTTCTCATAAAATTGATAGAAACTTCTCCATTACAGCTCTGATTCCCTCTTTTTATGCTACTTTCATCATCTATATATTACAAACCTAACAACATGGTGTGATGATTATTGCTTTTTACAATCTTATGTCTTTTAAAGAAGTTAGGGAAAAAATGCATCTTTTCTGTCAGCCCACATATTCCTGGTACTCTTCATTTCTGCCTGTGAATTTGGGTAATTTCCTTTTAGCCTGAGGTGATATTTTTTAATACAGCTCCTCTGTCCATTAATCCTCTCGTCTATGTTTATCTGAGAATGTCTTCATTTCGCCGCCTTTTTTGAAAGTTTGGTGCACTGGTTATAGAATTCCTGGCTGGCTGTTTTCCCTCAGCCTGATGAGTGTGGCTTCGTATTGCTTCTGACCTCCATTGTGTCAGATGGCAAATCAGTTCGTTCTGTTGATAACACACACGCACACACACACACACACACACACACGTCACACACACACGTCACACTCCACTATCCATCATGAGTCATTTTTCACTTGGCTGCTGTCAAGGTTTTGTTTCTGTCTTTTTAGTAGTTTGATCTGCTGTATCTTGGTGTGACTATACCTCATATTTGTCCTGTCCAAGTTTGTTGAGCTTCTTGGAAATGCAGATTAAAATTTTCCATCAAATTTGGGAAACTTTCCCCATTATTTCTTCACATATTTTTTTCTTCTTTCTCTCCTCTCCTTTGGGGACTCCCATTACAAGTATGTTGACATGGTTTATGTTTTCTGAAACACTGTTCATCCATATTTCTCTCTCTGTCCTTCAGATCAGATAACTTCTATTGCTGAATCTTCAGATTCACTGATTCCTTCTTTTGCCATATTGAATCTGCATTTGAGCCTCTATAAAGAACTTTTAATTTCAATTATTGTATTTTCGACTCCCAGTGTTTCATTTTATTTATTTATAAATTCTCTTGAGAATCTTTATTGTTTGATTCCATGTCCTATTTCTCTGCATTTTTAAACATGACTTTAGTTCTTTGAATGTATTTCTGGAATCTTATCTGTCTGCTAAATTCAACATCCAGGGACCCTTAAGAGACAGTTTCTGCTGACGACTTTTTTGTCGGCATGCATTCTACCTTGCTGTTTATTTGTGTATATCTTAATTTTTGTTAAAAACTGAAAGTTTTAGAGAATATATTTTAGCAACTCTCGATTCCAAGCTTTTTTCCTTTCTGAAGGTTGTTTCTACTTCATGTTTGTTTGTTTGTTAAGTACGCTGCTTAGGCCAAGTCTCTGAAATCTGTCTTCCCTGAATTTCAATTTTTTAATTTTCTTTTAAGTTTGGCTCCCCGGGGTTCACCCTTGTGTCTGTGCAGATGAGCAGTAAGCTAAGCCTGCCTCCAGCCGGCAGGACTTCTGTCCCCTGTGTTGGAGCTTGGGGTAGGGGAGTATATGCGAAGACCAGGTACTTTTCAAGTCACCCGCCCTGGCTTTTACTTTTTTGTGGGCCTTTTGCGGCTCCTTTACAAGTGTGCGCAGCCTCAGAACTGGGCAGGAGTGTGTGTGGCTGACTTGGATTCCATCGGTTTCCACTGTTTCTGCACACGGCCTCAGCCTGGAATATTCTCGGGCCCTTGGCCATCTCTGTTCCCCAGCCCCTGGACTGTCACTGCTGCCACCACTGAGTGTGAGCAGGTCCCTCTGCTCCAGGTCCGGTGCACCTCCTACCTCGCCAGGGAACCTGCAGCGGGCAGTCTTCACGGCCCGCCCTACCCTGCCGGAACCTCCACGTCCACCAGGGAGAGGGTGGGGAGGCTCGGGGCCACGGGGGAGGTGGGAGCAGCCCCGCGCCTCACAGAGCGCCGCGGATTTCCATGACGTTCAGCAGTTTTGCAAGTATAAACCCTTCTCAGTTGGCTGTGTGCCTTTGGTCGATTTCCAGAACACTTATTTTTGGTTCTGGGCTCTGTCCAACTTTATAATTGTTTTGGGGGGATGGGAATAGCAGATTGCCTCTCTCGACTGTAGCTGGTATTTTCCGCTCCAGGAGCCTTTGAACGAACAGTGATTTTGTTGGTAGACTGAAAACATTGTCTGGGTCCGCTTGATGTTCGGTACGTCAGGCTTGTTAAGCTGATTTTCTGTTTTTAAAACAGAACTATCACTCATGGGGCTATGTTTCAGAATGGTCATCAGTTCTGAGATAGTAACTCTACCACATTCATGGAAAAATTGCTTTTTCTATTTTTGGCTTAAGTACATTAAAAAACAAAATGGAATAAAGAGCTACAGTCTTGAGCTGGTTTTCGTGAATACTAAGTTAAGTTGAGGTTATATTGCATTTGGACACATTTTTATAAATATAACAATTTTATGCACCTGTAAGAACTACTTGTTAAACCCACTTTCTCACCCCTTTCCTGCCTACAAGGCATCTGCTGTGTTACAGCTTGTTTTTAGGTTAGTGATAACCGACCTTGGTTTTACCTTTTACTAAATAACTTTCTACCGAGGCGACACAAATGGCTTTTCCTTTGTGGGGACTGTAACCCGCCTTAGTGATGTGCGTCTCTCCTGTCCGCCCTGCAGGTCGCTTCGAGGAAGAATTTATCAAAATGCGCATGGAGAGACTGCAGGCGTGGGTGACCAGGATGTGTCGCCACCCCGTCGTCTCGGAAAGTGAGGTTTTCCAGCAGTTTCTAAACTTCCGAGATGAAAAGGTAGGACCTTTTGTTACGACAGTCATAGATCATCTTGAGAATTGTCACATTCATACCAATTTTATGTCTGAAAGTCATAATTATGTTGACTCGCTGTTTCTCATTTCCTCCAAAGACAGTGAGGGGCAGAGACTAGATCCTAAGCACGGGAAATGAGTCCCAGTGTGCGGAGGAGCCCCTTGCCAGAACGGTTTTCCATCAGCTGGGAATGGATTGGCCCAGAGGGGGAAGGGTACAATAGGGTGAGGAATTAAAATTTTTCCTGGATGCTTTTAAAAAATAGGATAGGCCGCACGCTGCACAGGGTATCATCAGCGGGAAGTGAGGGAACAGAGTGACTGATGTCTTAAGATCACATTTCGACCTTGCAGTGTAATAACATTGTGAAACGAAAAGTAGATTCAGCATTGGACCATCCTTCTCCAAGCCACGTCATTTTTCCAGAAGGGTAGCTGCAAGTCCAGACTAAACGCTGGTCTCTCTTGTCCCTGAGGGTAGTCGTTCTGCCAGGGGCCATGCGTTCTTTGTTGAAGACATGGACGTCTCATTGTTGTCTGGTTTGGAGATAGTTTCTCTCTCCATAAGCTTTTACTCTAAATTGTACCTTTTTATTCTGTAAAGATGTTTTCTCCATATTTCTCTTACAATACGTATGACGTATCTTAGAAAACAATATAAAGAATAAAAGCATAAGCTAGCTCAAATGCCAAGAGCTGACAGGAAATATATTACAATTATAGAAAAAAAGTCATGAAATTATTTTTGTGTTTTATTAAATTAAATACTAGAATATTCTATACTTTGTTGGAACTTTCAGGCAGAGATTTACTTGCTAAACTGCTTTGTAATACTTTTCCCTTGTCTGTGTGAACACATTTATGAGAAGTGTAAATAATCAGGCTCTCTTTATGTTTAGACCTATGCGTACACTTAATATAGTATAAATATTTGGGCCTCTATTTTCAGTTACTGCTTATTTCTAGAATTGGCAGGCTCATTTGAGTCTGTGGCATGTAACCAGGCCAGGAACTGGAAAACATTGAGGGGAAGTGCTTCAGCAGGTTTTGGTCAAGAGTGTAGATCTAGCCTTGTGCCCGCTCTGGAAAAGTCTGGTTTGTCTGGTGAGAAAAGTCTGGTTTCTTCGAGGGAGTTCCATCCATCAGTTTTGTCTCTCTGGAGACACAAAAACTACATGGAGTCCCAACGTTGTCGTCTTACTGTTACCCCCAGGGCTCTAACAAAAGCCCTGATTTTCCAAGACCTGATTTAGAAAGCACTTCTAAAGGTTGTGTTTTATATAGAATATTATTATTTTAAAAAATATAAATCTGGACACTCAGGTTTTAGGGGGATTTGATTTAATAGGAAGGAGGAAGAACTTGGAGTCCAGACACCTGAGCTCTAGTCTGGGCTCTGCTGCTGGGTCCCTCTGTGGTCTTGACCTCAGCATTCAATCTCTGGGTCACAGTTTCCTCACCTGCTAAGTGATGGTATAAAACTAGATAATCACTGAAAGCTGTGATTCTTTGGCCAGAAGTAGCTCATGCAGTTGGATGGACGTAGATAATCCCAAAGGCCTAAGGCAGAATTACTAGAAATAAGTGGTTAGTAAGGTAGCTGGATGTTAGCACCTATTTGCACACCAGCAATAAACACAAGATGAGGGTCTAAAAGAAACCCCCATCATGAGAGCATCAAAAATATATCTAGGAATAAATACAAGAAAGTGTACAAAAAACTACATAAAAAACTATGACATGGAGCCTGGGTGGCTCAGTTGGTTAAGCACCCGCCTCTTGACTTTGGCTCAGGTCATAATCTCACGTGTGTGACATTGAGCCCCATGTCGGGCTCGTGGTAACAGTGCAGAGCCTGCTTGGGATTCTGTCTCGCCCTCTCTCTCTGCCCACCCCTGCTTGCGTGTACTCTCTCTTCCTCTCTCTCAAAATTAATAAACTTAAAAAAAATAAAGCTATGAGGAGTGCCTGCATGTCTCAGTTGGTTGAGTATCTGACTCCCAGTTTGGCTCAGGTCATGATCTCACAGTCAGTTAGATCAAGACTGACATCGGGCTCTGTGCTGACAGCTTGGGATTTCTCTCTCCTCTCTCTGCCCTTTCACAGTTTGTGTGCTCTCTTTCTCTCTTGCTTCTCTCTCTCTCAAAAAATAAATAAGTAAATCTCAGGAGAAAAAAGCTATGAAACATTTCTTAGAGAAGTAAAACCTAACTAAGTGTTCCATGGAATTGAGGAACAGAAAAGATGCGACATGTGGAAAATCAGAGCACTAAGAATAGCCAAAGCCTCTTGAAAAAGAATGAAGTGGAAAGAGGGCTTTATTGGGTATTAAGACTCATTATAAAGCTACAATAACTTTGAAAGCATGTATTGGCATAAGGCTAGACAAACAGGTGAGTAGGACAGAACAGAAGGGACACGATGTAAGGCAGAGATGGTGCTAAGTCCAGTGGGGACAGGACAGTCTTTCCAGTAAGTGGTGCCGGATCACTTGGGTGGCATCATTGGGGAAAAATGAATTTGGTCCCTACCTCACAATAGTCTGCTGTTGATTTTGTTAGGGTTGACACTGGTGTTGTGGTTGTTTCTAAAACACGGTCTTCTATATTAAAGTCACACAATAGCCTTCTCTATTAAAGGTATTTATAGGTGAGGGGTGCCTGGGTGGCTCAGTTGGTTAAATGTCTAACATCAGCTGAGGTCATGATCTCAAGTTTGTAGGTTCAAGTCCTGCGTCAGGCTCTGTGCTGACAGCTCAGAGCCTGGAACCTGCTTTGGATTCTGTGTCTCCCTCTCTTTCTGCCCCTTCCCAGCTCACACCCTGTCTTTCTCTTTCAAAAATAAACATTTTTGTTACAAAGGTATTTATAGGTGAAATGATCCCATGTCTGGACTTACAGTAAAATCAAGGGAAAAAAATGTAGAATGGAGGAGAATAGAAAAAACAAGATTGGGCAATGTTGACATTTGTTTTGCACCCGAGTCTGAGAGGGGGATTATTAGACTTTTTCTTGTACTCTTATATGTATTTGGAAGTTTCCATTGTATAAAGTTTTTTAAAAAGTTATTTCCAGGTGGTTTGCAAATCGAATATGGGAGTCAACACATAAAGCTTCTAGAAGGTAACATAGGGAAATATCTTCATACCCCTAGTGGACGGAGGGATTTCTGAAATATGACACAAAATGACTAATCCTACAGGAAGCAGTTGATAAATCAGCCTACATTAAAATTAAGAACAGCTGTATATCAAAAGAAGCCTTTAAAAAAGTAAAAAACAAGCTAACAATATGAACATTCAGAACCAACAGAGGGCTGCCTTTTAGAATATACGAAAACCCATACAAATCCGTAAGAAAAATAACCCACTTAATGTACTCACCAAAGACAGTGTCTCAGTCGTCAGCAAATGTATGTAATGTAATCTTATTGGTCATCAAGGAAATGCAAATCAGAAGTACAGTGAATACTCCTACACTCGAGCCAGAATGGCTGACATGAAGGACTGGCCAAAGCTAGTGTCTTAGTGAGCTCAGTCACACGCTGCTGGTGGGTGTGCAAATGGGGTGAGACCAGTTTGGAAAGCCACCCGGCATTACTTTCCAAGGTGAGTGTTTTCCGCCCACACTGCTGACCTGGCAGATGCACACACGTGTGCACCAGGAAACGTGTACGCAGCAGCCTGCTCATCCCCCAGCAGGGCCTGGGGTGGCTCCGGCAGTAGAGTGAACAAACTGGGAAGTGTCCAGACGACGGAACATTCTGCAAGGACGGAATAAATGACCCGCGGCTCTCCCAACAACATGGCTGCGGGTCTGAGCGCAGGTTGAGCCAAAGAAGCCAGACACGAAGAACACAAGGTCGGGTGGTCTTCGCCAGCTCAGGAACCCAGCCCGCCCACTGACGAGGGACTCGGGTCTGGATGGTAGAACTTGAAGGAAAACTGAGGAACTGTGAAAGAGAGGAAAGTGCTTACCTTTGTGGGGGAGGGCAGGGGTCGGGACTGGGAAGGGACGCCAGGGGCCTTCTGGAATGCCAGCTTGTTTCCCTTGGCCTTGGGGTAGGTCACACGGGTGCTCGCTTTGTGAGAATTGCACTGTGTGTTATGGCTTTGGGCACTTTTCCGTGTGTGTGTGTGTGTGTGTGTGTGTGTGTGAGTGTGTGAGTGTGTGTGTATAGATAGATATTTATAGCTCTATCGTACAAAAATACATTGTTTTTAAAAAAATAGCTCGTAATATTTTAGGAAAGCTTTAACCTTTTCAAGAAAACATTTACCCTAAAGCTTTGAGGCACTTGGTCAGGATTACAGAGTGTGTTTTGTTCACGACTACATTGCTGTGCATTGGGAAAGGACAGGGACTGAGTCCCCGCGCTCTGCAGGGACTGGGGCTCACAGGGACCGTCCTACGCATTGGCACGTGTCCGTGTACAGAGATGACATCTGAGACGTACCCACTCCCTCCACGAACAGGGCAGTCCCATGGGGGCTGGTGGCGACAGATCGCCTGTCAGTGAGCCAGTCGCCTTAGGGAGATTGGAAAGTCCAACTTGTGCTGTCCACGGCAACGTGCTAATGTTCTTATTTGCAGGAATGGAAGACGGGGAAGAGGAAGGCGGAGAAGGACGAGCTGGTGGGAGTTATGATATTTTCCACCATGGAACCGGAGGCCCCTGACTTGGACTTACTAGAAATGTAAGAGAGAGCGTCAGCCTTTCCTTCCTCCCAGAGCTGTGTCCCCCTCCTGTGCTCGGGGCTGGGAGGCCCATCACGTGTGCAGGGCAACCCTGTCTTTCTAGCCATAGCGTCGGGTTAAAGTCTGCTCCCTTTTTACCTTGAAGTCTATGATTTTCTCATGGACACGGTGGTCTCTCGCTGTCACTGATAAAGTGTGATACAACAAAGTGGCACAGAGCCAGCGCACACCCACATGATATTTGACAAGGCAGAAATCTCTGAACGTTGCCTCAAAGGAAGCAAATCCCTAACCTGCAGTTTTGTGCTATTTTTTAATCTGTTGTTTCTAATTATGTAATTTTTCTTTTAACATAGACTTGGGTGAAAATCTGTGGAATAGTTCCTTTTCTATTTGAAGATTGACTAGAAATCTTAGGGCTTTTTTTTTTTACATTTATTTTTGAGAGACAGAGACAGAGCACAACCAGGGGAGGGGCAGAAAGAGGGGGAGGGGTAGAGAGAGAATGAGACGCAGAATCTGATGCAGGCTCCAGGCTCTGAGCTGTCAGCACAGAGCCCAACGTGGGCCTCAAATCCACAAACTGAGATCATGACCTGAGCCAAAATCAGACACTTAACCAACTGAGCCACCCAGGCGCTCCTTGGGGCTTTTTATAAAAAGTTTTTTTCCCCTCTTATTATAAAATTCTTGCTTATGTGTTACCAAATGAATAGACAAGGGGAAAAAGACATCTTACAACTACCCAGAGAGAAAAATCAATGGTAATATGTTGACTTAGATCTGTGGTCTTCCAAAATCTCTGTGCATATGTATCTAAGAATAAAACTGATTAAGCAAAAAACACCTCACACTATGCATTCTGTTTTATAAGCTTTTTTTTTTTCATTTAGCATTATATTGGAATGATTTTTTTCAGATTGGCATTTTTCATGTTGTCAAAGAACCGAGTCACTGGGTGTCACCCAGTGGTTGGGTAGCAGGTTACTGTCTCCGAATCACTGACGTGCTTGTAGGAATGAATGAATGAGCTACTCGACGGTACCTCTAATGATAGAATTCCACGAAATAAGATACTCAAGAAACATGATTTCATTTTCTTGAGAAGAATTCTAGTTAAGATTCACAGGGAATTGAGGAGGGAAAGGAAGCAGAGTTAAAATTTAAATGGCAGATTTTTAAGTAACCCTATTTCTTTTTTAAGTTTATTTCTTTATTTTGAGAGCCACCAAGCAGTGCTGGTGGGGGTGGGGCAGAGAGAGAGAATCCGCAGCCTGACAGCACAGAGCCCGACGCAGGGCTCCATGTCACAAACGGTGAGATCGTGACCTGAGCCAAAATCGAGTCCGACGCTTCACTGGACTGAGCCGCCCGTCAAGCTGTCGCTGCAGAGCAAGAAAACCAGCGTCTGTGCTTATGTCGGGAGGGAGTCTCCCCTACCCGTGTTGGTTTTTCTCCTCCCACACGTCACCCTGACCATGTGGTAGCGAAGTCAAGGACGTGCCATCTTGTGTTTCGCCCCGCAGAGAACAGAAGTGCGACGCTGTCGGTAAATTCACCAAAGCCATGGACGACGGCGTGAAGGAGCTGCTGACCGTGGGCCAGGAGCACTGGAAACGGTGCACAGGACGTAAGTGCCGTCCCCGCGGCCGCTTCTGGGTTTGTGGGTGGCAGGGCAGCCCCGGCTTTGTGACCGTTCCGCCCTGGGGGGGCGTCCCCTCAAACAGAAGTGCACGTCGTGAACTGCAGTAGCGCCTTCCTGTGGCTCTCCGGTGACCCTCACTTGTCAGCCCTGGCGAGACGGCAGGAAACTGACCCCAACAAAGCCGGGCCGAGAACTCTCAGAAATACCGTGTCCCCTGAAATGTCTCCAGTTATGTGGGGTTTATAATCTGTGAATAACAGATTTCTGCGTGTTTGGAGATTGCTTGTTGTTTTTAATGTCCCGATTTTACCTTTTGATGTTTACCCATTTGGTAAGATGCTGTATATAGAACCTTCTGCAACTTACCATGGGCTTACATCCCAAAAATTCCTTAAGTTGAAAATGCATTCAGTACACTTAACCTGCCGGGCGTCCAGCTTAGCCCCGCCCCCGTCACCTGCGCAGGACCCTCCCGTCAGCTGCAAGTGGGCGCAGCCGCCTCACGCAGGGCCGATTTGTAGTGTCGAGCATCTGACACCGCGCGCTCGGTGACAGAGTGGCTGCGCGGGTGCAGAGTGCTTGTCATGGGCGAGCTGTGTGGCCCCATGGTCGCCGGCTACCCAGCATCACACACAGGGTCCTCCGACGTGTCCCCGGCCTGGGACAGGATCCAAATTGGGAATTCCAAGTACAGTTTCTGTTGAATGTGTACCACGTGGCACCATCATAAAGTCAAAAAATCGTTAAATTGGGGGCCATCTGTATGTGGCTACAGAACTAATTATTAGGAAAGAGCAGGATGCAGGGTCAGACGAGGAGGAGCAGGGTGAGGGGAGGGGCACCGCCTGCTCTTCCTCGGGCCTCCCCCAGCCCGCTCCCCACACCTTGCCTTGGTTTCTGGACTGTCATTCTGCTGAACCATGTCGTCCTGCGTCCCTGGAGCCTTGCAGCTCTCTAGAAGCAGTCAGGCCCACCTCACCCTTATTGCCGCGCGGCCCCCAGAGAGAGAGCTGATCGCTCGTGAGCGTCCCCGGACACCGAGGTGCTGTGCGTCCCTCACTAAGCTGCCCTAGTGCGGAGGCTAGGGCGGCCGCCGCGAGGCAAGTACCTCAGAGTTCTCTGGCCTTTCAGCTCCTACCCCCTGAAAGGTTACTGGTTGTATTCAGGATTTGGGGAGGGGGGTGTTTTGTTGTTTTTTGTTTTTTAATAAAAATGGCTTCTGGGCGCCTGGGTGGCTCAGTCAGTTGAGCGTCTGACTTCAGCTCAAGTCATGATCTCACAGTTTGTGAGTTCAAGCCCCATGTGGGGCTCTGTGCTGACAGGCCCGGAGACTATTCAGACTATCTCCCTCTCTTCCCCTCCCCGGCTCTCTCTCTCTCTCTCAAAAATAAATAAACATTAAAAAAAATTAAAAACAAAAATGACTTCTACTTTGAGTTATAAAAACAATACCCACTTTTAAACTATGCATAGTAAAAAGAATTTTTTTTAATTTTTTTTAATGTTTTATTTATTTTTGATACAGAGAGAGACAAAGCATGAGAGGAGGAGGGGCAGAGAGAGAAGGAGACACAGAACCGGAAGCAGGCTCCAGGTTCCAAGCTAGCGGTCAGCACAGAGCCTGACGCGGGGCTCGAACCCACAAACGTGAGATCTGACCTGAGCCGAAGCCGGAGGCTTAACCGACTGAGCCACCCAGGCGCCCCCAAAAATTTTTTAATAAGTGGTATTTTTCTTTTAAATAAGAGAATAAGAATAAAATTGGAAGCCAAAAAGTAATTTTAATGAATAAGAAACTGCATGTGGAGTAACTTGTGAATGGATTATTAAGCTAGGACAGCAGAGTTCATAGCAATGTTAGGATCTGTTAAATCCAAGCCTTACCTCAGGAGTTGGCAAACTGTGGCCTGCAGGCCAAATCTAGCCTGGGCCGATTTTTGTAAAAGTGGAACACAGCCTTGCCCGTTTATTCGCATGTTGTCTGGGGCTCCTTTCAGCTCCGGTGGCTGAGTTGAGTACTTTCAGCAGAAACCTGCGGCCCCAAGAGCCTGAAATATTTACTGTCTGCTCCTTCTTTGGAAGGAAGGCCCCGCTTATGCTGAATGGCCCCCTACCACTCACATGATACTCAACCAAACCACTTGGGTCCGTGCCCGGGGGCAGACACTGGGAGTGGTAACAGTTGCTCCTTTGTCGCGGCAGAAACCTATGCTGCTGCACCCTAACTACAGAAGTGAGCCCCACACGGCAGTGCGGACAAATGCAGCACTGGAAGACAAAGCCCACAGCAAGCCTTGGGTCACAGGGCACTAACTCAGCACAGAAGGGGGAGTGACATTCACTCAAATAGTGATTTCGTTTTGGTTTTATTTTATTTATTGTTTTCATGTTTATTTTTGAGAGAGAGAGAGACACAAGAGAGAGAGATACGGGGAGGAGCAGAGAGAGGAGACACAGAATCTGTGGCAGGCCCCAGGCTCTGAGCGGTCAGCACAGAGCCCGACTTGGGGCTCGAACTCACAAACCGTGAGATCATGACCTGAGCTAAAATCAGATGCTCAACTGACTGAGCCACCCAGGCGCCCCTACAGTGATTTCATTTTAAAATACCTTTAGCTGTAAGCTCTTATGAGGCCATAATGATAGTAAATTGTTTAAATCCATAAGTTCTTTGAAACCTATTCCCTATTTTGAATGCAAATCCTCCAATCAGAATTTTAAGGATATCACAAAAATCTGGGCTTATGATTTCTTTTGAAGAGTTAAATCCTTTATGTCTAACATCTAGTCAAGTTCAAGTTCCATATATGCCATAAGGCCAGATTTATGAAATAGGGGATATTAAGGCTGTCCTGGGAAGGGAGAATTGAAGCGCTTGATTTAGGATTTAATTTCAGCATATCTTCTTTCTTCTTTTCTCTCAAAAGAGTTTCTTAAAATTCCTAATCTGTAAAGTGAGAAATGTAGCACATGCTGTGGTGATGCACATGGCAGGGGTCCTTACCCCCGCATATAGAGGGCAAAACTGAGTTACAAAAGGTAAACAGTTTAGTAAAATTAAGCCACTATGGTTTGAATTCATGTCTCCTGATTATTGCAGCTTGTAATAATAGACCATACTTCAGATTTCTCTGGACTAGATGTTTTTAAAGAAACATTTGAATTTTTCTTCTTTAACACTGCACTGTCTTCCGATGCAAGTAAGGCTTTCTTTTGAAAAGCAGTCAGTGTGTTGAAAGGGATTATTTACAGATGCAGAGAAAGTAGCCTAAGATATGGAGACTCTGCTCTAGAAAGTTTTCCAGAGTGACAGTAGAATTCTAGAATGTTAGCACTCGAAGGACCTCAGAGATCATTTCGTTAGTCACGTTATACAGGAGAGCAAGCTGAAGTTTCCTGCCTGGTGCCGAGTCCTTCTGCCGTATTTTTCTCCACACGTTGCTGCTTTCTGTCTTTTTTTTTTCCTTGTAAATAATCATTCATGCATACGTAATAGTGGGAGAAAGCAATGCCAAACCCACCATGTATTAGCCACGTGACGCTGGGCGCGTCCATTCACTTTATCAGAGCCTTATTTTTCTAACCCACGAAACCACAATATGGTGTGTCTACACTGGTAGAGGGGTGGTGGTGGTAATTGGATGGTGTGCGTGAGCGTCCTCTGTCAGCCAGACAGCTTCTGAACAAGCTCCCGGCCGCACAGAGGATGTGGGCAGCAGCAGGGGTCCTTAATAATAACGGCGTCCAGGGGCTCCTGGGTGGCTCAGTCGGCTGAGCCTCCGACTTCGGCTTAGGTCGGATCTCATGTTCGTGGGTTCAAGCCCCACGTCAGGCTCTGTGCTGACAGCTCGGAGCCTGGAGCCTGCTTCTGGTTCTGTGTCTCCTTCTCTCTCTGCCCCTCCCCCTCTCATGCTCTGTCTCTCTTTGTATCAAAAATAAATAAAACATTAAAAAAATAAAAAAATAATAATAACGGTGTCCAGAGTGGGGAAAGAAGATGTGGCGTGTATGTACAGTGGAGTATTACTCGGCAATCAAAAAGAATGAAATCCAGCCATTTGCAGCTACGTGGATGGAACTGGAGAGCATTATGCTAAGTATAATTAGTCAGAGAAAGACAAATATCATATGACTTTACTCATATTAGGAATTTAAGACAGAACAGATGAACATAAGGAAAGGGAAGCAAAAATAATGTAAAAACAGGGAGGAAGACAAAACATGAGAGACTCTTAAATATGGAGAACAAACAGAGGGTTACTGGAGGGGTTGGGGGAGGGGGGAGGGGCTAAATGGGAAAGGGGCATTAAGGAACCCACTCCTGAAATCATTCCTGCACTATATGCTAACTAACTTGGATGTAAATTAAAAAGATAAATTAAAAAAAAATAGCATCTGCCATTTACTGAACAATCCATTAACAACACATTTTATTCTTAAAAAATCATTTGTTTAAAACAAAAATTTCATTAAAGAATATAAACTATAGGGGCCCCTGGGTGGTTCAGTCACTTGAGTGTCCAACTTCGGCTCAGGTCATGATCTCACAGTTCATGGGTTCAAGCCCTGCGTCAGGCTGACAGCTAGCTGACAGCCAGCTCAGAGCCTGGAGCCTGCTTCCAATTCTATGTGTCCCTCTCTCTCTGCCCCTCCCCTGCTCATGATCTGTCTCTCTCTGCCTCTCAAAAATGAAATAAATGTTAAAAAATATATATATATATATATATATAGACTAGAATATTTTGAATCATTTCAGATTTCTTTTATGATAAAAGTAATCACCTTTAGAGAATAGTCGAAAGCCATCTCATTTTGCTCAGGGGACTGCTTAACCGTGAACTCCTCTTCTCTTTCAGCCTTACCCAAGGAGTATCAGAAGATAGGAAAGGCCCTGCAGAGCTTAGCCACAGTGTTTAGTTCTAGCGGTTATCAAGGTACGTCTGTGTCTGTCTGTCTCGGGGCCGTTAGTATCTTGCGCAGACCAGCCACCTGCTTCAGGCAAACAGGGACTCCGCGGTGAAGGGCCCTTGTCACTGACACTTGAATGGGCTGGGCTCCTCCACGCAGGATTCCTGCAGCCTCACTTCGTCACGTGGAGGATTGTCACACTTATATTTTCTTGCTGGCCTCCTTCGCCTTCCTTGGAGCTCAGCCGTGGCTCTTGAGCTGGGACGGGCAACTGTGCTCTGTCAGCCTCCGCCCTGGCTCTCCTCTGCCTTCCAGACTCAGAAGTCCGGTCTTCCTGCTACAGAGACTGGGAGTCATCAGGGCAGTTTGGAGGGAAACTGTGACTAAGTAACAAATTCATGTTGCCCTATGTCTCCGCAACTTCTAATTATTTCCAGCTTGGCTCACATTGTAGATCTCGCCTGTGGTATTTCAAATTCGTTCTGTGTTTACATTGACCACACTTGTAAGAACAAGCTGGCTGTTTCCCTTTATGTTTTGGTTTGATTTTGCTTAGTTTGCCCTGTGGAGCAGGTAGGAAGTCCAAATACTTATCAGGTGAGTGGCATTTCTTAAATTTGAGTGTGTCCCATCACTTACAGACATGATAGAATCGGTACTTTGGCCGCGATCTATATCCCGATGCCTAGGGAGTTAGGTCTTTAGATGTCAGTATCCGAGTATTTTCCGGAACGAGAAATTAGTCTCACCAAAATGTAAGATTGGGGGCTGCCGTGTATGAATATTGCTTTTTGGCCTGGCTGAATTGTGTCTTATAATCCCAGCTTTCAGACTGATGGGAGCGTTGAAGAGGAGTAATCTGGCCCCTCATTTTCAGGATGAGGGACCAGGGCCTGGAAAGAGAAGCCTCTGGCCACGGACCACAGGGGCGATGCAGGGGCCAAGTGGAGGACCACGTCCGCTGTGTGGCTGCTGGCCGGACTTAGAGCGCTCGCCTCTTTGCGGTTCTGTAGCACCTTGCAGGATGAGAGCTTTGGTTCTGAACATGCCGGAGCCCGATAAGTGTGCTCACATGTCAGAGCTCCCCCGAACCTGCGCCATCCTTAAGCCCCACCTGAGACCTGGGTGTCTTCCGGCCCCGCCCGCCCCCCCTCCATCACCTGTTAGTGCACAAAACCTGTTCCCTGTGGGGGAACTGCCCTGCATTTGGGGCTCCCCGGGCTCCAGGCCCTCACAGCCCACATGCAGTCCCTCCCGACCCTGTGGCTGTGGAAGGCTCCTTGTCCGCCACAGTGCCAGGCTCAGCCCTTTCTGGTTTTTCATCTGGATTTCCTCCTTCCTGCAGTGCTTCAGTGACTCGAGGGGACGGTGTGACTTGAGTTTATGTGGTGGTGTTCCATTGAGAGCGCAGGCTTACATGTGTCCCCGTCCAAACTAGAATGGAACTGCCCCAGGAGTAGATTTTTAAGCCCAACAGTGATCCTTCCAGTAGCTTCCAAGTTTATATAACACGTGGACCCACGTTTGAGGTCTTCTGTCCCTTGAAGTTACATATAAAACTTAAAGGTCACTCAGCGCTAGATCACAGGATTTGTAGACAGCAGCTCACTGGTCCTCCTGGTCGATGCCGGGAGAGACAAATCGCTCACTCTGCACTCGATGTGACACTTACAGAGGCCGCAGATACTTTAGCCAAAAGTCTTGAAAAGGGGGAAACAAGACAGTTGGGAAGTGGTTGCTAAAGATCTTCTTTAGCAACTTTATAAAATCTTTCCGTGTATTTCTCGTTCTGTGCATTTGAGTTGGGCCTGAGTGCTTTCAAAATGACTGGCTTCTCTCCAGGGTTTTATGTCTTCTGTAATTTTGGCCTGAAGCGACCTGGAAGAAAGGAGGGATAGAGAGGGCTGCAGGGGGGCAGTAGAGGGAAGCCGCGACAGTATGGGGACATCCTGGAGGGGAGGAGCCAGTAAGAGATGACCCTTCGGATGCTGTGCCTTCTCCATGGTGCCCACCTGTGTGTTCCCCTCCGAACCGCAGACTGCGCTTGGAGAAACACTGCGTTCTTCATGTTTCCTTGTGCTCAAAACTGTCCTCAGCGCGTGATCAAACATCCATGTTGCAAATGACACTTTGTCAAGTATTAAAAGTACCCCGTGTAACATGCTTTGTGTTGAATATCATCAACTTACTGGAGATCTTGTTTTTAAAGAACTTTTCAAGACTGGCTTTTCACCTCTCAAGGCAAGTGAAGGTCAGCAGCGTTGAGCACTGCGTCTTGTTACGTGTCCCTTTGCTCACATGTGCTGGCGTCTTGGGGACAGTGCCGCCCTCTTTGGTCTTGTAGTACTTCCCGTGACTCCACTTCTGAGAATACCTCGGATTACGTTAAATACAACCTTCCACGCCCCCTTTCTGAGCACCTGAACCAATACTGGAACAGCACGGAGACCATTAGTACGGCCTTTTCACAAACGCGCAATCTAATGGATTATTGTGGAAAATAACCGATGAAGATATTTAAATGGTTATCTTTGGGGGAGAAGAGGAATGGGTATAGAAGCCAGACCTCAGGTTTTGTAGATTTTACTTTGGAATGATGTGACTGTTTCACATTTATTTTACATTTATTATTAGAAAACAAATTTAAGTGGAAATGTAAAAAGAAAAAAAAAAACCCCTAACAAGCAAAAGCAGAATGAGTCACTGGATACACCAAGAAAGAGAGAGGCATAGCCACGTAGAGAACTCCTTCAGATCACCTTCAAACAACGTGTTTTGATTATACGTCCCCAGTAGAAGGTGTCTTCAAGCCAAAAAGACTTCAAAAATCTTGTTTTCAGTAATCATATAGTTAGCATAAAATGTTGGTATTGTTATTCTAAAGCTTCTAAAACTATTTTATAGCATGTAAGGGAAAGCGAATGTGTAATTCTTTTACTGTTGTTAGGAACCAAGCTTTAAAAGAGATAAACATAAAAATCAAAAGTTTTAAAACACATTATGAAACATCCTGTAGTCCTAGATTTGAATTGGAAATGTCAGCATGAGCTCATTAGGGTTTCCCCTCTTTTTAAAAAAAATACAGTTTGCCTCACTCTGCACTTAGAAAAGGCCCCAAAATGTCCAATCCAGGAGTGAGAAGCGCCTCGAGCGCCCCCCACAGGGGATTTCTAAGCGCTGCGCTCCGCCCAAGAAAACCAGAGCTCCCGGCTCTCGGGGTGCGTTTTGAAGAGCCTGTAAAGAGAACATTTGAGCAATAGTGAAAATAACACCTGTGAAGGGAAGCTTATCGAGTACGTTTAAATCCAGATTTGAGGGCTACCTTTTTAAAAAGTTAATCTCCGTTACCTTTGGGGGAATGGTTAGAGAATCAATTCATTATTTATTGGGAAAATGGTAAAGAGAAAGAAGCATTTCATGTGCTTTTTCTCTTCCCGAACCTCAGGGTAGGCAGACGGCTGGTAAAGGAAGGTTCCTCTTTGTAGACATGCCTCAGATCGAGAAAGAGTAATAGAAGCGGAAGAGCAAGAGTTTACAAACCTTTCCTCAAATAAAAGATGGAGACGATTCAGGGAACCGAGGGCTGCGTCGTCACCACAGAGATAGCAGAGCCCGACTGAAGGTACCAGGACAAGTACCTGGCTTCCTCAACACCTCAAAAAGAAATTTGCGAGAAAAAAGGGAGGGAGGAGATAGAACCTACAGATTGAAGAGGCACTCAGGCTCTCTGCACAGGGATGTTCTTTGCATCCTGAAAGCAGCCATCTTGATTTCAGACCACAGGGAGCCGCACGCTGCCTGGATAACTTATGTCAGGAACAGTTGTCTTTTCTAGAGTGTGATGTTGGTGTTGTCCTTGCTTTGTGAAGAGTCCTTACCTTTTAGGCAGAAATTATGAGCAAACTGTTACATGGCCAGCGAAAGAGGGAGGTAAGGAGTGGGTGGTGCAGGTGAAAAAGCCTGGCCATGAGCTATATTTGGGAAGCCAGATGATGGGCAGATGGGACTCATTACACTACCCTCTAGTTTTGAAAGGTGTAGAGTTTTCTAGAATAAAATTTTAAAATAAAATAAATGAAGACAGAATAACTTTTGACCACTGATGTCGCTGTATTGATTTCCAGGCGAAACGGATCTCAATGCTGCCATAACAGAGGCAGGAAAGACTTACGAAGAAATTGCCGGTCTGGTGGCAGAACAGGTACCCACTTCGACTCGCGACCCCAGTGCAAAGCTCTCGTGCTGTCGAATGCACATCTTTAATTTAACCTGTTTTAAAACAAACTTGGCAAATAGATATCCTCGTCTTTTCTATCCCTGTGTATCTTTGTTAATTGTATTTGCTAATAGTTTTTCTCTGGTTAAGCGAAAGTGCTGGACGAGTGTGTCTTCAGGAAATCTAAAGGAATACTTCCCGGTGTCGATGGCTCGGATCCATCCTCAGCCATCAGGGGTGGGGACGTTGTAGCAGGAGCCCTGCTCAAGTCACCGTTCGGACCCTGAGCCTGGCTGAGCCTTGCTTCTCTCAGCTGGCAAATGGGCAGCGGAGAGCCTGCCTCAGAAGGACCTCGCATTCGGCAGCTCTCCAAGAGAGGACACCTGCTGTGGCCGCTGGGAAGTGGGGGGTCTCTGTTACAGCCACGTGGCTTTTACTGGGGTCTTCAGTGGCCCAACTCCAGTTCTGTTTTACAGACAACAGATCATAAGTTCCCTTACAGGGAATAACCTTGTATGTTGTTTCAAGTCCCTAAATTAAAAAAAAAGTTTTTAGATGAGCTCTTGAAATATACCCTTGTGCCCACACATGCATGTTAGCCAATGGCTACTGCTGCTTATAGCAAAAGATTAATTTTTAGAACTGCATAACATAACTTAAAAATTATAATTCAAAACCATTGTAAAATTTTAGGTTGCCACTTAAGGTGATTGCCAGATCTTTCATTGTATTTTACGTTCTCTACTAAGATGGAGACATGAAATCATTACATCGGATTTGCTCGTATATAAGCAGACAGTATTCTGCCTGCTCCCCCCGCACCGTGTTATATTTTGAGCCACCTCCAAACAGCTGATTTTGCCAACCAGCCTAGAAATTACCTGATGTTCTGTCAGCTTCCCTTCAATCTGTGATCGAGAGTGGTAAAGCCGTGGGGGTTGCTTTCTTGCAGGAAAACTAGGCTGAACGCGTAGCCCTTGACATGTAACTGGTACCTGGGGGCTTGGCTGATCGGGTCCTCGGTGCAACCGTTTTCTTGTCCTCCGTTGCCTGCGTTTCTCTGCCAGTAGTAACCGGCCTGTGTCTCGTTACAGCCCAAGAAAGATCTCCATTTCCTCATGGAATGTAATCACGAATATAAAGGTTTCCTTGGCTGCTTCCCTGATATTATTGGCGCTCACAAGGTAACTTGATCACAGAAGATGACACGGGTAAATCCGGCCGCCACTCACGGCCACCTGCGCGGTCCCCGTCCGTCAGCCCAGCCCTGAGTCAGGAGGTGCTCTCCGAAATCACCCAGAAACTGCTCGGTCTATTTAAATAGTGAGGTCCCGTAACACGTTTGGATTATGGGGAGTTTCTAGTTTCTTTGATTCCAAAAAAATAATTTTGAGGAAACAAAAATATGGAAAATATTCCTTTATACTTGGGTCAAGTATCGAATAAAATAGTCCTGCTGTTTGAAATTGAAGACAATATTAGGAATACTCCTTTCCCTTCGTGAGAGCCCATAAGCAGCCTAGGCAGGTCCTCAAAAAACCATTGCTGTTGAGATATGAAATAAGGTGCTCTGCCCCTGGGCCAGGTGAACAGCTTCCTAATCAAAACTTACGTGGTCAGCATCAATTTTATATTTTTAGAGTAACAAGGAAACTATATAGTTACCCTCATAAAGGTATTTTTAAACTGTAACTTAGAAGTGTTTTAGGGTGTCCTCACATTTTGATTCTGGTTAATTTTTCTGTTTCAGATTCTGTGTTATTTCAGAATGTAGGGGTATTTTACCCACTATCGTACTTACTCTAGCACATTGTGATGTGCTTGGATTTATTAGGAAAGTCTCCATAAAGGGCTGGTTCTTGACCCTGACAGTCCTGGCACCTGGCCGCATAACGGAAGGGGGGGGGCAGGGCATAGGTAACCAGGCAGCGGTGTGCAGCTTCAGATCGTGTAATACGAAACTCAGAACATTCTCTTTACGATCCGTCCGTCGCTGGACACTTGGGTGTCTCCGCATCTTGACTGCTGTGGGTGACCCTGCAGCGATCCTGACGGGGCAGTTCTCTCTCTGAGACTGTGGTTTCATTTTCTTCAGATGTGTACCCGGAAGTAGAATTGCTGGGAGAGTAGACCTTAAAAATGCTCATCATGGGGCACCTGGGTGGCTCAGTCGGTTGAGCTTCCGACTTCAGCTCAGGTCATGATCTCGCGGTTCGTGGGTTCAAGCCCCGCGTCAGGCTCTGTGCTGACCGCAGGCTCAGAGCCTGGAGCCTGCTTCCAGTTCTGTGTCTCCTTCTCTCTCTGCCCCTCCCTTCTTCACGCTCTCTCTGTCTCTCAAAAATAAATAAAATGTAAAAAAAAAATGCTCATCAAAGGAAAAAAAAAACAAAAAAGCTTGTAACCACATGAGGTGATGGACATTAACACCACTTGCTGTGGTGATGGTTTTGCAGCGTGTACCTACGTCAGCTCCTACAGTGTCGTGTGTCAGTCATAAATACAGATTATAAATAAAACTGAGGGGAAATTAAATAAAATAAGAATCTCAGTTAAAAAAACAACAACCCAGTTCAGAAGGGTTAGCCTCTTGTAGGGATTGGTGCCAGCACTTCAGTTTTGGGCACGGAGCCTGATACAAGCATGAGTGTAAAGGTTTTCCTTCCAGACAGTTCCAATGAGCTCTCTGATGATCCTGGAGTGGAAACATTTGGCAGCTTTTAAGCCACCTCCGAGTATTAATCCGAAGTCGGTGCGGTGCTCCCCTCAGAAACCCGAGTAAAGCTGACTACCGGCCGCTCCAGGACCGTGGACGGCGCACCCCCGACAGACAGGGAGAGGCCCGGGCGCAGGTGCCCGTCCGTCCCTAGCCAGACGACTTTCCAAAGTACTAAAGCCTCTTTCCCTCTTCTGCACCACTCCTGGCCTGGGCCTGGCTCGCGGGTACTACAGAAGCAGAGTGCTGTTTGGTTTCCTATTCTGGTGTAGCGTTAACCCCATTTTAGCTTAGTTCTGTTTCTCAAGAATATCAACTTTTTGCTTCCAGTCGACTTACAGGAAGTTACATTTAGGTGCTTTCCCGTGCTCTTATTTTGTGGGGACTTTTTTTTTTCAGTAGCCAGTCAGGTAGAATATGTTGGCACTGTTATATTTTAGATTAATGATTAATCTTTTTAGCTCTGTTTTATTAATACTCTTGGCTTTTGCATTTCACAGGCAGCGATAGAAAAAGTGAAGGAAAGTGATAAACTGGTGGCAACTAGTAAAATCACCCCACAGGACAAACAGAACATGGTGAAGCGAGTCGGTACCATGTCGTACGCGTTGCAAGGTAAGGACAGAGGTTCACGCATAGCTAGTGGACATTTACCCCGGCCCCCAGCAGATCTGCCGTTCTTGCTGGAGAGAACCCCAGTGTGAACCACAGCTAGGTAGCTAAGAACTGATTTAAAGTATCCTCGTAAGCCTGTTGTTTGCAGGATCCCTGCAATGAATTCTGTTGCACACTTCCCTGACATCACTACGGACCGCAGCCTGATCGAACCTGTACGTTTTTATTCTCTCTCAGAGACAGTGAAAGCTACCTTGATAACCCTTAACTTAGCTCCTTTCATAACAGCGCGTGAGATTTTCAAGTTCAGCTTTTCTCACTTTGTAACCTCTGACCCCCCAGGACCATAGAACGTACAGGGAGTGTGGACATAGATTTTTCAGCAAAGTTTGACTGTCCGTAAAAGGAAGATACTAATTTTTGTAGTTTTGAGTGCTTTCCAGCAGACAGAAGCGATGAATGGATTTTCCTGTTCGGGTGGATGTGTAGCACAGGCATGAGCAGAGGAGGCAGAGGGAGGGATGTTCTGGTTTGAACAAAAGCACACGAAACGATGGGACAGATTCTCTCGTTGGCCTTCGGGAACGAACTGTACTTACAGGCCGTTGGGGCTCTGTTGGTGAATGCGGGGGGCCTGGAGAACCTAGACTTACGTGAGCATCAAGAGGCCATTAAAGGTTTGATGTTGGGGGCGGGGGGCGGGGTGCACGGCCCAGGGAGAGGGTGGGAGACACCGGAGACGTTAGGGAGCCCACAGAGAAGACCACTGCTTATGCCGTCTGAGAGTTTGAGGGGCCGAAGGAGATGTGCTCGGAGAAGAGGACTTTTCCAGGGAACAGCCTCGGGACTAGGGAGCCAGCAGGACAAAGAGAAGAATGTCCCACAGATTCCCAGAAACTGAGGCGCCTGGAGGCAGAAATGGGAAAACCTCAGTGGAGATTTGGCTTTTGAAGGGTTTGCCGTGGAGAAGTTGGTTTTGAACTTGTGTTTGAAGGTATCCAAATAGATAAATGAGAAGCTTCGTGTAACTTCGGCTAATATAAAACTCAGAACAATTCCCTTTTTATAGGAACTGACGCTAGCAGCTGGCTTTCCAGGCACGGAGACCAAGGGGAAATGCGGGGGGAGGTGTGAGGAGTCCCCTCCAGGGTTGGTGATGGGTGGCGCTGGCGCTGGGAGACAGATTCCAGCAAGGGAGTCATTTGCGAGTTGATACATTCAGCGAAGGTAAAGGGGCGTCAGATCCTCTCGCCTGGTAGGACGCTGAGCTCTGACAGGCCTGCCGCTCCGGGCAGCGAAGCCCTGTTACAGCAGAGGGTCTTCCCTGGGGCTCCTCCCTCTGCACAGCCGTCAGGGCACCCCAAGAAGCCTGCCCAGGCAGTGGCCGCCTGAGAGGGAGCAGGGCAGGACCCACGAAGTGCCTTGCTGGGTCCCCCAGAACACGGATGCTCCGAATCGCATCGCTGTCTGCGGAGAGCAGCCACCAGGCCAGCCTCCTGCTCGGTCGCTGCTGTCGGGACAGCAGGCGGACGTGCGTGGCCGTATTGGGCTTCCTGGTATCTGACGTGCGAATCCACAGAGCCGTCCCTCTTCATCAACATCGTTAACCCACTAACCATTCAGACTGTTTTTCTAGCCTCTTTGTAAAGTGATTTGTCAAGAACTGCCCCTGCCCGGAAGCCGAGCAGATTAAATCTGCTCAGAACCGAGCAGAGAAGCCGGGTGGTGTCTGCTGAAGCTCAGGGGTACTGATCGATGTCTTGGTTTTGGTTGTAGCTGAGATGAATCACTTCCATAGCAACCGGATCTATGACTACAACAGCGTCATCCGCTTGTACCTGGAGCAGCAAGTGCAGTTCTACGAAACGGTGAGTCGGCCGCCGGCCCCAGGCCCTTTGCACACACACAGAGGAGGCTTCATGGCCACTTAACTTTGACCCTACAGAGTTCATCCGTTTATATTTTTTAATCCTAACTAATCAACCAAAGGAAGTTAATTATTGAGTAGGGGTGGTTTTTTTTAATCCCCTTTAATTTTATCTGCCTTTTCCTTCTTGAATGATATTGCATTAGAAAAGTTTCCCTTCAGGAAGAAGGGGTACCGGAAGCTGGCCGTGAGGCCCCTCCAGGTCCTTTCTGGGGAGGTTCCCCACCCGCAGCCTCTCTGTGCCTCGGGAACAGGGAATGAGAAGCGGGCCCCTGCCTTCGCAGGCTCTCAGCCGGGCACGGAGCCTGGCAGCACAGGAGGCCCGTGAGAATGCGGCCTCGGTGGGCCCCAAAGGGCCTTCAGAAAGAAAATGAGAGGGAGAGAGAAGCCCCAAATATTCTCATTCAGGAAGCCGGGCCAGAGGGTAAACTTCTGTGCTCCGCGTGGTAGTTTTGTTGTTGGCCAGAGTGTACAGGAAGCAGGAATCTAGCGTGTGAGGGAAAACTCGACGGCGGAGGACGAGTCCGTGACTGCGCAGCTGACCGTGTTTCTTACGGAGTTTCCCGCTGTTTCCATGGGTGTTATCTCAGTATGTTCAGGACGCTGCGAGGCAAGCCCCAAACTCCCTCCACGCACTCCTTTCTGGGCGGGGCAGCACCGAAAATGTCGGTCTCTGGCAGCAAACTCGAAGCTGCGAGCCGTGTGCTCACCGCATGGTGTGAATTGTGTGTCGGAAGCAGCTGGTTTTGGCGCAGAGTTTCTAGAAAGAATTCCCTTCTGATCCCTCGCGGTGTGGCTCCTGGGCTCTCCGGCTGCACACTCCGTGTTAACCGGTGCCGCCGTAAGGCCGCCTCGCATCATGGGTTAGAACCCGAGTGCCATTTGTTCTACGTGAGCAAAGAATTGAAGGGAAATTCTCGAAATTCTGATAATGTTGATTTGTTAAATCTGAAGCCCAAGTGAGGTAATTATCAATGACATTGTGACTCAAGACAGAAAACCATGCACTCAGTCACTGTCTTTGTTAGATGCAACAGTTTTATGAGAAAGTAACCCTTAATTTCTAAAATGTGCGTATCTGTTCACGGACCAGACGTTTATTAAGGACCTGTTACACACCAGGCACTTACCCCAGCACTTAGGCTCCAAGAATGATGAAGGCATCCGTGTCCTCCGGAGCATGTGGTCTCCGTGGGGGACGTGTAGACACACAGCCTCCGCCGCACAGCACTGGCCGTGACCACGCACGCGGGGCCGCGTCCACGCTGGCGTACCGGCGGCGGGCGGGATCAGAGCGGCGCGCGGGGAGGCAGGGGCCGAGCTGGGAAGAAGCGGCCCCCGCTGGCCTCTCGGGAGGTCTCCTGGCTGCCTGGTGCCGGGAGAGACCAGAAGCATCGCCCAGCCAGAGTCCCTGCGGGGTTTAACGCGCACACGGCGGAAGGAGCAGGACGCTAGGAAGCCGGGCCAGGAGCCATGTCTCAGGGCGGTTTTGTCTCTCACCAGATCGCAGAGAAGCTGAGGCAGGCCCTCGGCCGCTTCCCGGTGATGTAGGACAGAGCGGCGCTCGCACAGAACCCCGAAGCGCTTCCTTCTGACTTGGGGCGACGCCGTGTGATTTCCCCGCTGTCATCAAAATCGAAAAAGAAGGAGAGAAAACCAAAACGAACCAGAGTTGCAGAAAAACTGCATCTATTTTCTTAACCAACCTAAATGCACCGGTTACTTAGAGATGGTCTTGTTTTGTTCATTTCCACGTCCATTATTATTAAAACGATGGAAATCGTCTCTATTTTTGGAAAGTACTTAAAAGTTATCAGAATTTTGAACGGAAAATTAGGGGTTCCCCCCCCACTGATATTTTACATAAAATTGTAATTTTTACGTCACCCACGATCTTCTGGTTCTTACCCAATGCCAGATAATTACTAATTGCTTTCTTAAAAATATGAAATATGCCAGAATAAAGAAATATATATGTTTGTATATTTTTATAACTCTTTTCAGCCCTTTGGGCTTCCTGTCTATTTAGGAAAACCTACATGCCTTTCACTGACATATTTATGACTCTGGCGCTCACGTTTTCAGGAGAGAGGAAGCAAAGAGGGGCTCCTGGGGGGCCGGCCGCGTTTTGTGCAGCTCGGTGGCGGCCCGTGGTCCCATCAGAGCGCGCGCAGGCTGATCAGAAACCGAGGATCGGATTCACCCGCGCCCACTTCCCTCAGGACCATTTCGAGTGTCCCCTTCCGTGGGGAGGGCTTGCCCTCCTGGCAGTCCCTCCCTCAGCTTGGTTAGGGCATGGTTCCTGCCAGAAGGACTGTGTTGACAAAGTTGGCGATGTTCCTAAAATGTGCTAACTGCTCCCGGGGCTGGAGCCACCCTGCCGACTCCCGTGCTCAGGGCAGGGACGGGGGCGGAGGGGCGCCCACCTGCTCCCCCAGAACTTTCCCCTTGAGGCTGAGCCGACAGATCCGGCCCCAGGAGGAACGTGTGTGAGAGCCCGATTTGCCACTTGATTTGGACGGCAGCCTAGCAGGCTGGAGGGATTCTCTGGAAAAAAATGAAAAACACAGCTTAGTAGACCTCTCCGTCTGCACCAGATGGAAAAGTCTGGGGACCCGTAAGGGCGACAACCTGAATAACACAAAGTAATCCCCGGAGCGTTTATGTTTAAGGAGTACAGAGTGAAATCCTCCCTGCCTGCATCTCTGAACTGCAGACAGAATTTGTCTGATCGCTAGGACTCCAGTTAACGGCATAAAGCAAAACATAATCTTTCTAGACTGTCAGCTTTAAACCTGACCGCTCACAGCCACACACTGTCTCCCTCCCACAGACGCACACCCCTCTCCACGGTTGCCTTACTGCGTTATCTCCACTGCTTTCGTTTTCCCGACCTGATGATTCTCGTGTAGAAAATGGAAAGGTTTGGGCCAGCACAAAATAAAATGAAACCAAAAAAATAAGTAGAAGAGGAAATCAAATGAACACGAATATGGGAATTCCTTGTTCTTTAATATCACGGGTTTTGTTAATGTTTTATAAGTAATTTTCCCTATTTGATTGTTCTTTTATAAAATCTCATAGAACAATGTTTATGATACAGCCATTTAATATATGTACAAATTGTAAAGAATATGTATAAATGTTTTACACAAATGTAAGAGCATGTAGAAGCCAACGTATAAATAAATTGTTAAAAACTGTACAGTAAATTCTGAAAGCACATTTTCAAAAACACTTTTTGGTGTTCGTGTGATCTTTCTTCTTTCTTCCTTCCTTCCTTCCTTTCTTTCTTTTTTCTTCTTTGCATAATTGCTGCTTGCTGCTGAAAACAGTCCAGGGAATGAATTTTTGCCCAAAACTCAATTCTAATAGGAGTTAATCATCCCATTCCTTGTGTCAGAGTTCTGCCAAACCTGAAAGCATGTCACCAAAGAGCTGTGAGAACCAGATGCCGCTGTCCGGTGCGTTAGGGCTCTGCGGAGAGACCACCCGGAGGGCGCGTCTGTGCGTGCTCCTCAGGTGACGTTCGCTCTGCTTGACATCCTGTAACTGAATCCTGTGGCACAACAGTCTCATGTTACGTGACAAAGGAGTAAGAGAGGAAAGAAGGCAGATACTTGCTTTACACATACACACAGGTGTTCAAACCAAAGGAGGAGAAAATATGACCGTTAAAACCCTTCGATCGGGCACTCAGCGGCCGCCGCAGCCCGGTCAGCCTCGGTGGGTGACGTCTGTGTTGCCGAGCCCGGGCATAACCTCCATCCCCGCCATGAGGTACTCAGCAAAATGGTAGCTGACGGCAAGCCAGGCAAAGTGAAGAGAGTTTGAATGTGAAAAATCACCGCTTGAATGCTGATGCTTGGACGATTCTCCGGCAAGTGGCGGCATGTTAAGGACTCTGGCTTCAGACACATCACACGGTTCTTACACGTTGATGTCTCATTTTTATTTGTATCAATCTTTGGATATCACAGAAGAGCTATAATTATAGAATATGCTATTTACTAATCTTGACCATGTAAAAATCAGTATTTGGAGAGAAGGGGTTAAAGCATGGTAGGAAGCGGAGGTCAGTCTTCTTGTCGAGCAAGTGACACCGGTCGCCTGCCCCCAGAAATGGCAGTCCCTGGATGTCAGCCCCCCCTGCGGGATCCGCAGATGTCTGGGGCGCTGAGGAAGACACGGCTCAGCCCCTGGATGGAACATTTTGCTCACAGAGAAGGGGCAGAGAAGGATCAGCTTCAGTAATGAGTGTCGGTCCCCCGCGGCCGGTGGGGTCCACCGCCTCTCCCACAGCAGACGAGCCTCCCCGCCGGGAGCAGACAGAGCAGGGGGACCGGCCAGGTGCCACAGGACACACACTTCATCGCATCAGAGATCCACATCAAGCCTGGAACCAGGGAAGATATTCCCAAAGAAATAGGCCCCTCTGTGTATGTCTTAATTTGTTCAACCTGCTGATTTAAAATCCTTTTCTCCAAGAAAGTAAGGTGAATTTTAGTTCCTTTGGCGGGCAGGGCAGGGCACGTTTCCTCTGGTCTCTTGCGCTCTGCCTGGCAGTGCCAGCAGTGCCCAGGATGCTGTGCCCGACTGCTTTGACCCAGGTCATTTCCAGCAAGCATCCATGACGGATGACATAATGTCTTCTTCCCGGAAGAAAAGCAGCCTTGCTCGCTTACTGCTTGCTGTGAACACCGTAACAGAGTAACAGACTAATTTATTTGCTCGTAAATAGAACAAAACCAAATCCCAGACCTAGCTGTTAACTTTTGTAAGAAAATGTTTTTAAAACAAAAGAAAATGAACAGAGCCCCCAGCCCCCGGTTAAAGGATGAAGAATGATCTTTCACACCCCACCAGCTAACAGTGTAAAAGAACAGGAGAACAAATTGAAGTTTTAGCAAAGCAGAAAGATTTTGGGGGGTATAAAAAAAGCTTTATTGGGATATAAATGACATATATTGTATGAATTTAAGTGTAGAGTTTGATGGTTTGGTATCTGAGTATGTTTGCAGTTGGTTACCACAATAAGGTTGGTGAACATCTCCAGGACCTCCTGTAGTTAGTTACAGTTTTGTGTGTGCATGGTGAGAAGTTTTAAGATCCACTCTGTTAGCAACTTTCGAAAATATAATGCTGTTATCAGCTGTAGTCCTCACACTGGACAAGGAGAATATTTGAATGCCATTGATAATTCATAGGACGATCAATGAGCCAGTTTGTCTGAAGGCCATTAAACCTTTGGGCTGAAGACTGTTTGGCTTTTCAGTCAATAGTAAGTTCAAAGGTCCTGGGGTGGAAATATATGTCCATATCATGGGGGGGGGGGGAGGCCAAGTTCAATGAAGCAATTGATCTGTAGGGTTTACCGAACTCTGTGGGTGGGGAGACAGGTGTGTCACTTGAGTCCAGGGACCTGATCTCTGCAAGACCAGCTGCTTTGAGATTTTGAAGTGCTGTTTTGTTAAAGGTTGAGGGCTGGCCACCCGGCTTCCCTGCTGGAAGTGGCCCTGCACTGGGAGCACCTGGAGGGAAGTCAGAGAAGCCCGGGAAGTGGGGCCGGTGGTGAGTCATTCACTCTGGAGAAAAGCCACCGACTTACTGAAAGTAACGTTGGTTTACCAGCAAGCCGGAGTCATGCAATTGTCCTCTGGGTATAAAGTGATGTCACAGCATCTGGTGCTGGCCGCGGATGCAGAGGCCTCACTGCCCCATCCGCTGTCTTCACGGTGGTTCTCAGGCAGAGGTGACGGTGCCCCCCAGGACACGTTTCCTGAGGCCGTTCTGTCATCGGGTGGGCAGAAGTCAGACATGCTGTTGAACATCGTCCAATGCACAGAACAGCCCTCACGATAAAAATAATTATCTACCCAAACTGAGAAACCCTACTTGAAAGCAAACAGACAGTTGCTCTTTGCCTGGGGATCTAGAGGTGGTTTCAGGTCCATACAGAAGGTGCTCAATAAATGCACATGGACGATAATAAAAGGCTATTACCAGCAAAACTTAAAAGAAAGGTAGTGTTGGAATGGAGGTGACAGGAGACCTCTAAGGCTAAAACCACAGCCCGAGGACCAGGAAGCGGAGTGCAGGCTAACAGTGAGTTTTCCTAGTGGGTCTTTGGGGCATGATTATGAGCAATCTTTATTGCAAAATTATATTTTTTGGAGCTTTTTAAAACAGGGAGCTTGTATTAGAATTCAAAAGAGTGTTGAAGCTCTTAGAAGGATTTCGTCTCCTGCATCCTCTGTTCCCCGGATGGCTGGGCGCACACACCTCGGCACGCGCTGGCCAGGTCAGCCTGGCACAGAGAAACCCGCGAACCTGCGAAGACCGACCTTCCCCTGGAGAAACCTTGGTAATGTAGAGAGATCTGAACTGTGAGTTGGAGCCCGGGGCTCTGGTCCCAAGTCTGACATTAACGTCTGCCCCTTGAAAAAGTCCTGTGCCCTCTCGGACCTCGGGCCCCTCCCCCACGGACTACCAGGACGAGAAAGGACGCATCCCAAAGCCCTTCCCTGCACTGGGATCTGTGAGTCGCTCAGCGAAGAGCAGGGTGTGGGCCTCCAGCTTCTGCTGGAGGCGGAAGTTCTCTGATACAGCCACCCGTGGGACTCGGACAGCCGCCCCAAGGGACCCCTCCGGGACATGGTCCCCGTGGGCTTCGGCGCAGGCCAGGGTGTGCCCCAGAACCTCCTGCTTGTGTCACCTGTCCACTCAGCCCATTCAAAAGCAGGACCTGGCCACCGGTTTTACCACCTGCTCCAGGCACGTGCCGCCTGGCAGGAGACACAGGTAGCTCGGGAACAGACGTGATCCAGCGTGAATGTCGGGGTGCCCTCTTTCGGCTCCAAACCTGCTCGATTTCAAGGTCAACAAGCACTGACTGCAGCAGTACCACGGTGGGGGGGGTGGCTGCTAACGCTCTCTTCTGCCCTAGTCTCTGCCCTGTTTTCCTACGTGCGGGGACGTCAAAGTCCAGGAGGGGCACCCCTCCGCCCCAGGCCGCCCCAGCCCCCTCCTTTGCATGTCCGGAGTGGGAGGGAGCATTCCCTGATCGCCCTGCCTTGGCCAAGACTGATCTCTCACCAGAGATGACGGAGCTCCACCGTCTGTTTACGTCCCGGCGTCAGTGCGGGTTGAGTTACAGGAAAGGGAACGGTTCTCTCCAAGGTGGGTGGACGTTCTTGCCGGCGCCGTGGCCCATGAGCGCCTGTGCCTTCCCAGCCACACCGCGACAGCACGGTCTCTCAGGAGAGTCCCCTTTGAGCTTATTATCTGAACATTAAACCCAGGGTCATGTGACATAGTTTGTCTGGAAAGCTAACCTCCAGCACGTGGCAGACCCAGAGGGTGGCCTGGGGCCTCGTTAGAATTCAGCCCAGAGCCACCCGGGACGGAGGACAGCCAGCACCTGCTCCTGGCCCACGTCTGGGGTGAACGAACTTTCTGTACGTCAGATTATTTAAAAACATTTTTTTATGTTTACTTATTTTTGAGAGATAGAGAGACAACACGAGCAGGGGAGGGGCAGAGAGAGAGGGAGACACAGAATCTGAACCAGGCTCTGAGCTGTCAGCACAGAGCCCGACCTGAGGCTTGAACCCACAAACTGCGAGATCATGGCCTGAGCCAAACTCAGACGCTTAACTGACTGAGCCACCCAGGCGCCCCCAGATTATTTTTAAGTGGACTGTTCTCTGGCACTGGTATTTTTTGGGTGGGCAAATACTAATAACAGTTTTCTATTTTGTTTCTTAGCCATCAGAATATAAATAATTTTCCAGAGAAGATCTGAAAAAAAAGTGCAGTTCATGATAGGAAAGTTAGGGATGCGGGTATACCTAGAATCACACGTGGACAGCTCTGTCCAGTTATCCCGCTTCCCGGTTCCGTCTTGTGCAGATAAGAGAACACAACAGGCTCAGGCTGAATTCACGTCACTCCTTCATTTAATACATGTTGGCTATTAGGATTCTGCAGTTGCCTGGACCGCAAGGCGATGCCACGTCTTAGGCACAGAGGGCCACAGGGCGGCTGAAGGGACAGCGAGCAGGGTGGATCCTGCAGAGAGCAAGATGGCGTCACTCACGTCAAGCAGGGGACTGTGTCAAGCGAGGACACGAGCAGTCCAGGGTACCGCCGCTCCCAGATGGCAGAGACCAGCACCGGCTGACGCGCCCCAGCACCAACAACAAGCAGAAGCAGAGGAGGCCGCAGGGGCCCAAGACGGATGAAATCTCCTTAAAGAGGGAGACTGTTCAGACACTGGCCGGCCCCAGCTGCCCACTTCAGAAAGGCAGCCGCCGCGGAGGGCTTGGCCAGAACGATCCCCGAGCGGAGCTGGGATCCTCCCCGGCGTGGACGTAAGCAGCAAGGGGTGACCCCGACGGGACCGGGGCCTCGTCTCACTGCGCCCCCAGACTGACTGCGAGTTGGCTTCGTTAGCTTCCTGCCGCTGTGTTAGCTTGTGTGTCGTGTGACTTGTGTTCTGCTTTGTCCTGTGCGTGTCATTCAGTCTGGGACGCCCTGGCCGTGTGACTCAGTGAGGTGACGCTGTGGACGGACACGCGTGCCCGTGACGCGTACACGGCACTGAAAGGCCTGTGGCAGGAGCTGTGACCCGACAGTGTGACCTTTCCTCTGCCGTAACTGGAACCTTGACTGCATTTGTTTTTACGGGTTTTGTGGGACAAGCCTGAGCCTCGAAAGGTGCTGCCTCCAATTGTCCCCTGCGATGATGCCATCACACTCCATCTGGGGACTGTCGGACCTATTCCCGGTCCTGTGTGACTTGGAGGACTGCCCGGCCCAGAGCTGCGTTCCGGAGGTTGTGTGACCGTCCTCTCGTGACTGTCTGCAGCCATCTGCCGCCGGCCTTGTCTTCCTGGGGACTCGGAGCCCCTCACCGTGTCTCTGGAGAGTCCTTCTCCTTGCTCTGCCCTTCCAGTCCCGGCCGCCCGGACCCCCTGAACGCTGATCTCTGTCCCCTCAACTCGGCAAGACCTCAAAACTCAATTTTGTTCCCCCTCCCTGTTCCGGGCCTGGAATCTGCATTCAGACAGTAATTTGGGGCCAACATGGGACTCACCCTTTCGTTTCTCTTGTCTCAAGGATCAGAGACCTGCACCGCCTGTTGTCTGTCTGAAACTATTTTTAATATAACCTGTCCAGTTTTCTCTTCATTTAAGGAGGGGTAAACTGGCGTCTGGTCCTCCATCATTGCTGAATGTGGAAAACATATGGTTTCTTTTTCAAATCTAAGGCTGAGGGAGGTTTCCCATTTGCAGAGAGTACTTGGCACACGCATGGCTCAAATCTGTTCCAGTCGTCCCTGTGAAACTACGTAGAAGCATAAAGTTGAACTCAAATCAAGATGGCGGCACTTAGGCTTCAATGAGGCTCAGTGTTGTACTGAGTCACCTTCTTCCTCTCTTCTGCAAACCTCACCTCCCGCCTCCTCGGCCTTCTGTTTCAGGAACCCGGCACCACCCCGAAAACATGGCGGACGAGGCTGGCAGAAAGTGCACAATTCCTGTGGAAACCAGCTGGATCCTGCATTTCCCTATAACCGCCCCTCCCCCCCCCACACCAAAGCTATAAAGCTGTTGCTCCTCTTTATCCCAAACTCTCTTTAAGTTATATTTTGACCTCAAAGCCTGAAGGTGGATTTTTGACACCTGCAGCGGGCATCTCGTGGTTTGCGTCTTGTGGCCCTCTCCTTCCTCAGGGCCCATCGTCACAACCGGAAGATCGCGTGTCACTAGGCACCTTGCTTTGGCCAAAGAGCGATTGCTGGTGGGCTTTCCTCCAGCCCTTCTCCGCTGGCCCAGGTGACGAGGGGTCTGAGAAGAGCTCAAGGAAGCCTGAGGTCACGGTGGAGGCAGCCCAAGTCCTCTCTCCTAGTCAGATTGTAGGTGTATTGTTCATACACGTATTCCCCGCCCCCCGTTTTTGTTTTCATTGAGGAAAGGGGTTTATACCTTTCACTGTCTTTTTAAAGGAATGGATGACTCAGTAAGGATTCAGAGCTGCTGCTTGAAAGACAAAGTCAAGTTCCAGACCAACCAGACTTGCTCACATTTCCTGGACCACATCTTGTCTTCTTCCTGTGGCTGCTCCCCCCCCCCCCCCCCCCCCCCCCCCCCCCCCCCCCCCCCCCCCCCCCCCCCCCCCCCCCCCGCTTCCCTCTCCCTTTCCTGACAACACATGGACGGAAGGAATGTCATGGAGAGGGAGGGATGAATCACCTCACAAGTGGACGGGAGATCGTTTCCACTTAGCCCTACAGGCTTGCAGCTGGCTCCCCAGGTCAGCTGCTGAGCAGGACCCGGGATTTTAATCTGTGTGCTCATCGTGGAAAATGCTGGGGCTCTTCATACTCAGAGCATCCGTGGGAAGGCCGAGCAAAGATCTGCTCTGGCCCTCTGGCCAGAGGAGTGGAGAAATGGAAAGCAGCGGAGAGGAGAGGAGAGCAAGGAGAGAATCCTTCTGCTAACGAGGTTGATTTCCTTCCAGAGCCGCCTGTCCTGTTTGGCTCCGAGCAGAGCGGGAGAGTCTTGTAAGGAAGGGTTTGGGGAGGAACGGGACGGTCGTGGCAGAGAGAAGGGAAAGGGAGAGCAGTCAAGGGAGTGAAAAACCTCCGGCTGTCTAGTCCATATTGTTGTTGAAACGAACCTGCTCAGGCCCTGCTGGTCTGCTGCGCAGAGGAAGGCAGGAAGCAGTCGAACTTGAAACCGAACTTGAAACCAGCGGCTGTGACTGGAGGCTGGAGGCTTAGACGCGGAGCTAGACGGGGAACACCCTGGATTTTTAAAATAAATATGCTGAGAAGAACTAATGTTTTTATTGAGGAGCAAACAGAACGCCTCTTTTTTTTTAATGTTAATTCATTTTTATGAAGGAGAGGGTGAGCAGGGGAGGGACAGGGAGAGGGGGGCACAGAGGATCTGAAGCAGACTCTGCGCCGACAGCAGTGAGCCTGATGCGGGGCTCAAACTCATGAACCGTGAGATGATGACCCGAGCTGAAGTCCGATGCTCAGCCTCCTGAGCCACACGCGCGCCCCCAAGAGCGCCTCTTTTAACAAGGGGTCCTTTAGGAAGCCGTAGAAATAAGGACGTAAGAAGGATAAGAGCTACGTGACCTGGGGTCACATGTCCCTTTTGGTTTCTTTCCTGCTCCCTAGACTATAACAGACCCTTTCTTAGCTCTTGCTTTTGTTCCGTCTTACGTGGATTCACATTCAGTTTGGTGGTTAAAAAAGTCACACAGCTCGATCTGAGCAAGGCCGTCATAGTTTTTCAGCTGTGCTCCATGGTCCCTGAAGAAACAGGTCTGTGGGAACAGTGACAAGTTGGCCTCCTGCTTCTAGAGCTCTGCCGGAAACCCCGGTGATCCGTGCCTCACTCAGCAAACCAGGGAAAACACTCAGGCCTGCTGAGTTCATCAGCAACACAGTGGAAAAGTACGTTCTCTCGAAGAGAGAAAATATGAAATCAGAAGCAGGGTAGCCAACAGGAAAATGCCACCGGAGAGCTGGTGTCTAACAGCAAGTCTTATCAGGGCGTCAGTGTCTTGTGAGCAAATCAGAAGTCATTCCTCCCCATTCCACCCCATGATTGCCTTGGGAGGAAAGAAAGGACATGTGGAAAAAATTAAAATAATTTGTAACTGATTCTAAGGCAGCATTAAGGCTTACGCTAAAGTAACACGACTGATTACCAGATGCTGGCCGTTCTAGACTCGGGGGACACGGCCGGGCGTCCAGCCCCAGGCCCATCCATTCCCACCCCTTTCGCCCTTGCCCATCTCAAGAGACAGAAGAGACAGGAGTCCCCGTGGTAGCGAACGCCAGCCACGTGACCCAGCTCTGGCCAATGAAACGTCAGTGGAAATTGGCTGGGGTCTTCTGGAGAAAGCCTTTGCCTTTTTATTACAAAAGAGACAGAGCTGACTTGGATTCTGTGTGTTTAAAATTTTTTGAAATAGAGATTTAAGAAAATAATTTGCTCTTCAATTTTGCTTCGTCACGCAGTTAGTTTTGAAAAGTCCAGTGAAATTTCAGATCATTACATGGTCATTCCTTTTTGAGTAAAAAAAAATTTTTAATTTTTTTTAACATTTATTTATTATTGAGAGACAGAGAGAGAAAGAACATGACCTAGGGAAGGAGAGAGAGAGGGGGAGACACAGAATCCGAAGCAGGTGGCTCCGGGCTCTGAGCTGTCAGCACAGGGCCTGACGTGGGGCTCGAACCCATGAACCGTGAGATCATGACCTGAACCAAAGTCGGATGCTTAACTGACTGAGCCACCCAGGCGCCCCTTGAGTAAAATTAATTTAGTTAAATCTTGCAGTAACAACATATTGGAGCCAGTGGATCAGAGGTACTTTGGAAGGCTTTGGCTGGAAGCAACAGAAAACTCAAGTCTAAAAATCTTAAATAAACAAGGACTCTCAAGGAAGGCGATCTAGAGCTCGGGGAGCAGCTCAGCTCTTTCTTTCTGTACCTGATTCTTAGCGAGGTAGGGAGGCTGGAGGGACTCCATTTTCAAAAGCCTCCATTTCTGCTCTTTTCCTGCAAGGCCATCGTTACTCATGTTCTAGGTTTCTCTCCTGTGTCTGACTGAAACCCAAAAAAGCCAGGGTCCCAGTGTAAGAGGGAAGCAAGAAAGCTAATCAGTCTCTGAGTTTTTGTCCTGGGCTCCCAAGTACCTGATCACATCTAAGAAGAGTCAGATTCCAAACATGTTCCAGGACATTAGCTTCAAACAAACCTCAGCCCGCACTGGCCTCAGCACCCCCACCTTCAACGATCTATAACATAACACCTACTGTCAGTCGCTCACTTGTGATCAGACCCCACCCTGACTCCTACAGGAACACATATCCTGGACGCCTTTTCCAGTACAAACCCCTGGCTCCACGTGACGAACACTCATTCTCCCGTCCCTCCTGAGTCTCCCAGACACTCCCTCTGCTCCTCACCTATCACTTTCGGTATTCGATAACCTCTGCTTTCGTTTTCTCAGCCTGCATTCAATCTCCATCTTGCACAGAGCCAAGGGTCCTCGGACCCAACCTGCTTGCATCATGAGCATGCTGGCCTGTTGTCTCATGATCACAAAATGGCTGCGTTAGCTCCAGGAACGTGTTTAATTCCACTACAAATTTATATTTTGAAAGTTGTCAAACATGCAGAGAAACACAAGCATAAAGAAAGTTTCTCCTCTCTCACACTCCCACAGGAGGGGTCATGGCCCAGCCTCCACCTGCATATCCCTCCAGGGATGTGGAATGTACAAGGTAGTCTTTCTTTTTTCAACCTCTAATTGCTAGAAAAGTCTTTGAACCTTGAACTAGCACGTACCCCTGTAATTTTTTCCCCTGCCCCCTAGAGTGACACTGTGCAGGCCTTGTTTTAACAGCCCTCGTGGCATTTTCTCTATCTATGGATCTTGGAGCCCACTCAGAAGATGGGTATTTCAGGGGAGGGTCACAGATAGAAAGGAAACAGGCCTGCCCATCGCTGCAGTGTGAGCACATTCCAGAGGCCTGAGCAGGAATGTGGGGAGGAGGGGCTGGTGTGCCCTCCCCCATCCCTCCCACTCACCGTGTCTCTCTCGGGCTGGGGCCAAGGAGGCATGCAGGAGAAAGACCTCAGTTGACGATGACTAAGCAGCCAGAATCCGGCCCAGACAATCATTCCGCTACTGGTAGATTCTTCCCCTAGTGTGGCCTTGAGCTGAGTGGTCCACAAGCGGCCCAGAGCCGTTCTTGGCATCTGAAAGGTCCCACACCCCCACCTGGGCCAGGTGCACTGTGGGTGGTTTTTCCAGCTGTGATTGATGCTGGGTTCAGGCCGGCTGGTCCACCTGTGTGCAGAGCTTGGTCTCGGCCACAGAAGCGAAGAAAGTTTCCCTGGTCCCCAGAGCCCACAGGTGCCCACGCAGGCAGTCTCTGTTCCAACCCATGGAAGCAGCAGGCACTGTTGACTTCCCGGAGTGGGCCAGGAGGGAAGGCAGACGCCCAGGACCTGGGGGCATAGAGCACAGGTGCTGCACAAACACATGTACGGGTCTCTGAATCACTGGGCGTCTGGTGATCTCGCAGAGCCGGCTGCCAGGCGGG
>NC_043706.1:136263531-136266529 GCF_006229205.1 Suricata suricatta
AGTTTCCACAACAAATAAATTGCAATGGGAAAAAAAGAAATGGAAGGGAAACATGTATTAAAAGGAGATATTTTTTCTTTTATAGTTTACTGTCAGGTTGGTTTCCATACAACACCCAGTGCTCATCCCAACAAGTGCCCTCCTCCATGCCCATCACCCCCTTCTCCTCTGCCCCTCCCCCTTCAGCCCTCAGTTTGTTCTCAGGACTCTCCACACCCTCGCCAGCATCTGTAGTCTCTTGATTTGTTCATTTTAGCCACTCTGACCGGCATGAGGTGGTGTCTCAGTGTGGTTTTGATTTGTGTTTCCCTGATGATGAGCGTCTCTGAGCATTGTTTCATGTGCCTGTTGGCCATCTGGACGTCCTCTTTGGAGAAGTGTCTCTTCATGGCTTCTGCCCATTTCTTCACTGGATTATTTGTTTTTCAGGTGTGGAGTTTGGTAAGTTCCTTGTAGATTTTGGATACTAGACCTTTATCCGATATGCCATTTGCCACCATCTTTTCCCATTCCGTCAGTTAACTATTAGTTTTCTTGATTGTTTCCTAGAAATCTTTGAAAGCCAGCCCATCTGTGCACGTAGTCTCCATAAATACATTAATTACTTGCTGCTAGGTTGGTTTGTTTCTCCAGCATCCTTAGGGCGATCTTAGTTTTCTGAACCCCAGAATGGGGCATGTGGTCTGACAAGAGGCATTTTCTCATTGGTGAGTGTATTAGATGACAGCTCTTATTCGGTGTAAAATTTAAGTCATAGTCATACGTTTAATGAATCCTTTCAGGGAAAGTACGAAGGTACAGGAAATGGAAGGGAATCCAGACAACCGAATGTATCATCCCCTTAATTACGCTGCATGCGAGTCAGAGCCTCATCAGAGAACTGTGTGCGGCGTGTTCACCAGGCCCTCAGAAGTTGGGGGGACTGGAGGACGGCCCCAGGGGTCAATGGGTGTAACAGGAGCGACGGAGTCCAGGAGGCATGAGGAACGGTCACGGGAGCCTAGAACGTTCCACGGGGGAAGCTGAGGGGGTTCAGAGTCACTGCCGCCAAGTTTACTGTGTGCCTGTAGTCATCTGAAGTCGATGACGAGACCCGTGAGCATTCACAGGATGAAGCAGGAGGGGACGAGCCGTAGAAAAGAAGCTGTGTGCCCCCCGCCATCTTCCGCAGGGGCTGGTGTGGGGCAGCCGGGGCCGCACCTGCTGGAGCCCGGTCCTCGTCCTGCCGGACCTGCCACGCCTCTGCCATCAGCTCCTCCGGACGCGTCCTTCCCTCGATTCCAGGACCCTGCCGCGGCCGGCGTCCTACTCACCAGCCTGCCCCGCTCAGCGCCAAAAGCGTGGGGCCGGCCCGTTCCTGTGTCTTCCTCTACTCTTGTCCGCTCTCACAGCAAAGCCCCCTGGCTCACCCTCCCAAAGCCTACTCAGAATAGGAGCGTTTCTCTTCACCCCCCTCCCATCCTCCTTATGGGCAACCCCCAGGGGTGTGGCAGTGGCCTCCCCTCTACTCTCCCTGCTCTCCCTCCCTCTGCTCTGCACTCAGGTTTCAACTCAGCAGCAGGATGGTCTGATGAAACCTGAGCATCTGAGTACATCACGGCTCTGCTCCCGTCTGTCAGAGCAGAAGCCGGTGTCACAGTGGCCCATGTCCCCTGCTCCACCCCATATCCAGGCGGCTCCCTCCTCAAGGGTTTGCACTGGCCGTTCCTGGTGCCAGGAATGCCCTTCCCTGCAATATCAACAGGGCTCATTCCCTAGATTATTTCAGTTCTTAACTCTGATGTCACTTCTCAGCGAAGCCGTCCAGGACCCCTGTTTAAAATTGGACACGCACACACACCCCGCCGCCCCAGCACCCTCCTCTCCTCCCCAGCGCTGTCCCCAGCTAGCGTGTTATGCATTTTGTTTGTTTGATGTCCCCTCTGTGGCAGAGACTTCTCTGTTTTTCATGTTGCTGTTTCCTCAGCATCTAGAACAATCCTTGGCACAGAGGAGGTGCTCAGTAAATACTTGTTAAATAAATTGATCAGTCGGGGTAAGAATCGCTGCCGCGGACAGCCACAGGGCTGTGAACCCTGGCGCTGAGAGGACTCGTATTCGGGAGTGACTTCTCAGATCCCTCCACCTGTCAGGCGCTGTTCTAGGACTGGGGATACGCCAGCGACACATCCGACGACACAAAGGCATCCCTGCTCAGGGAGCTTCTAATATAGTGAGAGGAGGGTGACACACAGGACCAGTAAGTAAATAAATAAGCAGTTTCTTATGTTAGAGAGCAATGCGCGCTAAGGAGAAAAGCAGGGAAGAAGATACGAAATCCAGAGTGCATCCATCTGCCCGGCCACCGGGACAAAGTTCCACAGAGCGTGGGCTTAAACAGAAGCTTCTATCTGTTCGTCTCCGAGGAATCAGAGGTCACGGTGGTGGCAAGGTTGGGTCTTCCTAAGCCCTCTCTCCTTGGTCTGGAGAAGCCATTTCCGCCCAGTGTCTTCACAGGGTCCTCTGTGTGTCTGGGTCCTAATCTAAGGACATAGATTGGATCAGGACCCACCCATGTGACCTCATTTTAGCCTAATGGGCTCTTCCAAAGCCCTGTCTCCAAATACAGTCGCACGCTAAATGTGAATTTGGAGCAATGCAGTTCAGCCCACAAATGGGGTTAGATGGGTGGAGGAAATTTGGACAGGGATGCTCAGGAAGGCCTCACCAAGAAGACGGTTTTTTAACAGATCTGAAAGAGTAAGAGCAGCGGCCGCAGGGATGCGTAGGGGAGCAGCATTCCAAGTGCAAAGGCCCAAACGCACCCGAGGAAGAGCAGGGAGGCAAGGTTAGGGTGTTGGCTGAACAAAGCCGAGCCTGAGGCAGGTGAGCCAGGAGGGAAGGGTCACAGCGGACATGGCTTCTGGGAATATGGCTGCCAATGGGGGCCAGTGGGGAGGGTCACGAGCTCCAGGCTCATGATCCTGGGCCAGGAGGGGCAAGGGTGGTGGGGTGGAGG
>NC_043706.1:136266629-136270561 GCF_006229205.1 Suricata suricatta
GGGGTGGAGTGCGGCAGTGATTCTCCCGGTGCTGGAATGCTCTTCCTGGCTGACAGAGCCCGCTGGCCTTGGAGGCAAACAAGGTGGATGCACCCAGGGCCCCACTCTGCAGTGCCCGCGCGGTCCCTGGGGCCCACGGCAGCTCGCCTCTATTCTCCCTCCCCTGGCTCCTCCCCAGTTCGCCTACAGAGAACCAGACTTGAACTTCGGGGGAGGCAAGCAGTGGCCAGACCCTGTGTTTTTCAGGTACAGGTGAAGTACTGGGACGTTCTCCCCCAGTGCAGAGCATCCTAGAGCGGCGTGAGGGCCGGATGATCTCCTCTGGCCCACGGGCCTTGGACCACGCCTTCCGGATCCCCTACGCCACAGCAAACGTTCTGGGCCTTTCCCACTCTCCTCAGCTCCTCTTCGCACCCCCTTTTTGCTTCCTGGGGTTCAGCCAGGACCCGGCCTTTGGAAGGATGGTGCCTCCTATCCCCCTTCTCCACCCTACCCTCTCGCTGCCCTTTCCCCCCCCCCCCCCCCCCCCCCCCCCCCCCCCCCCCCCCCCCCCCCCCCCCCCCCCCCCCCCCCCCCCACAGAGAGCTTCCCTTCTCCCATCTAGAGGGGACGCATCCTGTCCACAAACTGTCTCCAACTCCCCCTCTCCCTTCCTTGCTGTCTCTCCTGACATGCAGGGCCCCGGCTCAGAAAGCCGACAGGGGACAGTGGTCCCCTCTGCCTGCATCCTGTCTGTTTCCCACAGCCCGGCTCCTGGAGCCAGCAGCCTACACTCACTGCCCACCTGTCTCCCTCCGTCCTTCCCAAGCTGACGTCCGCACACAACCTTCTGATGAAACTAACCACTCGGAGGTCACCCAACCAAGGGGCTCTTCTGAGTCCTCTTTCTTACAGACCCTGCTGAGGTTTACAAACCACTGGCCACTCCCTGCTTCCCGTGGTTTCTCTAATCTCTCAGGCTACTTCTTTCTGGTCTGTTCCCCTGCCCATCCCAGGCTCCGCCGCCTGTCTCCGCCCCCTGCGGAAAGAGCCTCTTCAGAGCCTCCACTATTCATCTCTGGCCTTTTCCACCGGGTGACCCTCCTCAACTTAAACTCGGCTCAGCCCCAACCACAGCAGCGGCCCACTCCCTCGCTCTCCTGTCTCTGTCGATGGTGCCACGCTGTCCCAGCCTCCAAACACTGGACTCCTTTCTGACTGCTCGCTGTCCCTTCTGCCTCTCATGCAATCAGGCACCCGACACAGCCTTTCATTTATTTCAAAGCCCCTATTTCTCTCTGCTTTGATCGCTTGCTGGGCTCCAGGCTCCCTGGGACCTGCCTGCCTCGCCCCAGAGGAGGCAAGCCAAGTTGAATTTCCTGCAGTGGCTTACTGGGAAGCGGGGGGGGGGGGGGGGGGGGGGGGGGGGGGGGGGGGGGGGGGGGGGGGGGGGGGGGGGGGGGGGGGGGCTGATGGAGGTGACTTTTCATTCCTTCCCCACCTCCTCCCCTTCCACTCATGGGCCCTCTAGGAGCCTAATACCGCAAACTTTCCCCCTTTGTATGAGCCTTCATGTCTTTCCAGGTTGCACTTGCCATTTAGGTATCAGAGCTGAGCTTTTTCTTTGATTGATTTTTAAGAGAGAGACAGCATGAGTAGGGGAGGGTCAGAGAGACGGGGAGTCACAGATTCTGAAGACAGGCTCCAGGCTCTGAGCTAGCTGTCAGTACAGACCCTGACACAGGGCTCGAACCCACGAACTGTGAGATCATTACCTGAGCCAAATTCTGACACTTAACCGACTGAGCCACCCAGGTGCCCCAGAGCTGAGCTTTTTCTTGAATGTCTCCAGTTCTGTTATTTTCTCCATCTGCTAAGTGTGCCAGTGCCTGGGTGACCCTTGACCCATCAAGGCAGAGGACATGTGATGGCTGTGCATTGTCTGCCTCCCCACCCCCCCCATGTTGACTGTTCACTCCAAACCAGAGGGCAGCGACCTGAAAACCCCAGCAGGCTCTGGGCTCATTCAGCCAAATATCAGAGAGATGTGACAGCCCCTGTACTTCACGGAGTCTAAGAGGCACATCACACTATTGCTGAAATCAGGGCACGGCCAAGGATTCAATGACACAATTTATTGGGCAGCCGTTTTCTTTCTCAGTGGTACATAAAATAGTGGTTCGTCTTCCAGTTGGTTGTGTCTTCGATGCTCTAAGCGGTAATGCTCAAGGGCTGGTCCTCACTGTAGGGAAATTTCTACAATATGTACAGTATGTACTAGGCAGAGCTTCCAATTATGTGATGCTAGAGAAGGCACAAAACGGAGAGAGTGAAAAAGTCTAGGGCCCTCCTTGAGGTCTTAGCCCTAATTGGTGAAACAGAGCTAAGAGAAAAGAAATATAAAGACTTCTCAAGCAACACGTGAGCCAGTGAGAGGTGAAATGTACATCTGTGAAACTGTGTGTATATAAACTGTATTTCCTGGGACCTGGAAAAAGTGAGCTTCAAGTTTAAAAGGAAAGGAAGGGCTCCTGGGTGGCTTAGTTGGTTAAGAATCTGACTCTGGATTTCGGCTCAGGTCATCATCTCACAGTTCATGGGTTCAAGCCCTGAGTCGTGCTCTGTATTGACAGTACAGAGCCTACTGGGGATTCTCTCTTCCTTTCCCCCACTCATTTTTTCTCTCCCTAAGATAAATAAATGTCTTAAAAAGGAAAAGTGGGCCAAAGGCTAGTCTGTGTCATTTCGTGGGGACACTGTCCTCATGAGGACAAAAATCTCCATTTTATGGAGGAAGAAAGTGTTTGGAGAGCCCATGAGCATCATTCCTGGGAGACCCACCACTTTGTTATCGAATTTGTGAGAACCTGGATGGAAGGCCGAGGAGTGATTTGAATCTGTGCTAAGCGTTCATGTTTATTTTATTCCCCAAATCCTCACCTGGGAGGTCGTCCACAAAGGATTGAATGTCTGTTGTTCCTGGTCATTCCGGAATTTCCGCAAGGGCACCACACTGTCCTGCTTGGCACTGGGGGCTCTGTTCCTTCTGGAACATACCCCAGAGACAAACAGCTTGACCCACAGTCTTCTCCAAAGTGAGCAGGTTGGTGCCAGAGGAGCTCAGCTGTTTTGGGAGCCTGATGGAAACACGCTGACGGAGAGATCTCTGGGGCTGTCCGGACCCACCCATCCCAGGAACAGGAAATGAGACTTCTAAACCCACCCAAAGAGCCCTTTCAGGTAATCCCTCCCCCTTCTCCCCTCCCCAGAAGATGAGTCCTACATCTGGCTAGAACCCAGTGTCAAGAGGGGCCCTGCCTTCCTGGACTTAGCTGGGAGGTCACCCAGGGGCAGCACACAGCAATGCGTGGTGCTCGGCTCCGCGCAGGGGTCCATGTGCTTTGAGTACAAACTGGTGACAACGTCTGCCCTGAAGTCAAGGACTGTACCCAACAGGGTGGGAGGAGGGACTGCACGATGGAGGGGGAAGGGCATCCGCAGGGAGAGGGAAGAGACCTCCCCTCTCCGGACCTCACGGCCGCCCCCCTGGGTACTGCCCAAGCCTTCAGCCCTGACCTCCTCTGACCCCGCGCCCATCAGATTAGCCGGTGGACAGATACTGCCGCCGCCCCCTGACAGGTGAGGAAAGTGGGCTCAGAGAAGTCAAGGTCACACACGTGGCGCGCCTAGAGATCACGGTCTCAGTTCTCTCTGAGCCAACATGCCCTTGATCTCCCCCAATTCCGCCTGGTGTGGAAGTGGAGCACAACACCCCCACGGACAGAAAGCTACTAAAAGGCAACATTTATTGAACACTTTGTACTCGCCAGACACTCACTAAGCCCCGTCAGGGGGTTAACTCTTAATCCTCACCTCGACCTCAGGGCAACGAGGCACCTGGCTTTGAAGTGCCAGGCCCAGGGTCTCGGAGGCCCGGCCTGGGGGGTGGGGGT
>NC_043706.1:136270661-136380655 GCF_006229205.1 Suricata suricatta
GGGGGAGAGCAGCGTCCTGCTGGAGGCGCGAGGCCGCGGGGACTGCCTGCTCTTCGAGGCCGGCACCGTGGCCACGCTCGGTGAGTGCGACCCCGCGGCGGACCCCGGGCCGGGTGGGCGGGGGGCGGCGCCCGAGGCGAGGGCGCCTGCCGTGGTGAGGCGTCGAGAAACGGGCACCTCCCTTCCCCGAGGTGACCGTCGCCGGGCGGCGTGGAGACAGCCGGGGGTGGGGGTGGGGGGTGGGTCGCGCCCGTATTGGAATGAGGAGACGCTGGGGTCGCCCGAGTGCCGCCCCTGGCAGGGCCCAGTACGCGGCGGCTCGCAGCACCTCCCGGGGGTCTGCCCTCGCCGCGCGCGCCGGACGGTTGCGTTCTTGGAGAGCCGGCAGTGGCCTTTTATGCCCCGCGCTCCGCCGGGACACGTTACAGATTCAAAGAGATCCCAGGGGATTGACTTAGAGGCCGCCCCGCCCCTGCGCCTGGCCCTCCTCCTTTGCACCTGTTGATGGAATCAGGGATTGCCCGTTGGTGTGTGTTGGCTGGCTTCACTCCCGGAGGGGACGGGGACCCCAGAGAAACCTCTGATGGCACCTCACTTCAGTATTTGGCCGGGAAGCTTTAGTTCTGCAAAGTACCTCAAGGACTTGGAGGCAAATGTCCTACTTGGCGACTTGACCTCCAGGTTGGATGTATTTGAAGTTAGGTGTCCAGCCAGTGTATTTCAGATCTGTGCTTCCGGAAGTCCTGAGACTGGCGCTGTGCCAAGGACTTTAGGGATGATCTCATATAACTTTCACAGTTCCACAAAAGAATTGCTGTTATCCCCGAATTGTGGATGAGTATACTGAGGCCCGAAGAGGCTATGAAACTTGCTTGCCGGGGGTGACACACCTCTACCTGAGTCCTCTGGGGCTGTGTTTATAAATGTAATAAAAGGCATGGTTTCCTGGTATCACCAGCCGCCCTGTCCCTTGTTTTGTGGCCAACCTCAGGAGGATGGCCAAAGTAAGCAAAACCAGGTAGGATCGTGAGAACGTTATGAACGCTGGAGAGTGGGCTTCCCGCTGGTGACCGGCTGTACCATCCCGTCTTGTTCGGAGCTGAACGAAGCTCAGAAGCTCACTGTCCAGGTTGCGGACAAACAGTACACTCACTGCCGCAACAAACGCTTTCTTGCTGTCTCTAGTCTTCTCTCCCTGCATTGTGTGCGTGCATTCCTCAGGATACAGGGCTGGAAGAATTTCTTCTATTTCAGTTTCCCCAGTCATGTCATTGGCATATAGTCATCGGGCTTGTTTTCAGTCACTTGGTTTCTGAAACAATGTCTCCAGTATAGTCAGTGTCATAGTGTGCGTCGAATCCGTCGAATCTGTTGATGAGATTATGCTCAGATTATTCCAGTTCGTGCTCTGTCCCGAAAAATCCAAGTTTGGTCATTTGCTAAGGTCTTGAAGGAAAACCCACAGAAATTTCCATTCCATTTTAGATGTCAACTTCATACCACATTTATCAGAGCCGAGAGACTAATTTCCTGGTACAAAAATACTACTTCATCAGAAAGATTAAAACGTCCGTCTGTCGGATTACAGCATTAAGCAAGGTTCATGCCCATTGAAGAGTTCCTTTGAAGCCACTTGGAGAAAAAGGCTTTATTTTTTTTCAAAGGTGAAGACTTTAGAAATGACTAATGAAAGTAATATAATGCATATTTTCTATTTGGAAATGAAGTTTGGGCTGTGTTGCATGTATATGACTGTGGGGACTACACTGTACGCTGGATTCTGGCACAGAGGATGTAATAAAAGAAACCGGCCTCTCCTGAACTCACATGTGGTCCACAGTTGTCACTTAACCTAGCATTCCTTTGTCAGTAGAACTTGGGTTGAATACTTAATTTTTAAAGTCTGTTTTTCTTAAGTGAAACAATTTTTTTAATTTTTAATGTTTATTTTTAAGAGAGAGAGAGTTCGAACGGGCAAGAGGCAGAGAAGGAGACACAGAATCTGAAGCAGCCTCCAGGCTCCGCGAGCTGTTGGCACAGAGCCTGATGCGGGGCTCAAACTCACAGACCATGAGCTCATGACCTGAGCCCAAGTTGGACACTAAGTGAAACTATTTTTAAACAGCAGCTGCAGCGCTTGATGGTATTGCTGGTCCAGAGGAGGATTCTGAGAGCCTTCTGTTACTAGAAAGTTGCCATTACAAACTTTTCAAGTATCTTAAATGTGCCACAATTTGATAGAATGGCTCTGAACTTGAAGTTCCCATCTAGGTTTCAGAGGGCTAGGGTTTTGTTTTGTTTTTTTTTTTTTTTTGCTTTCCTTTCCTTTATGAGGAAAAGACTACTTTCATTTTGTCTCCTGAAGCTTTCAATGTCTGCTTCTGCGTGGGACCGTGCATCTGTAGAAGCCGGCATTGCTGGCGTTGGAATCCTGACCGGTTCAAGGCTGAGGGCAGCTTCCTCTGAATTCAGCTGTGATTTCCTGTGATGGGTCTCCCCAGGGAGGAACAGTTTATTAGCATGTGGGTGGCGGTTTCTCCTAGCCAGCGGGAGTCCCTAAATTCTGCCCAGCCCTGTGGCAGTTGTGTCCTGCTTTCACGGGGAGCAGCGGGAGAACAAGCGGGGCCCACAGCTCTTCAAGGCACATTTTACCCCATGAGGATCCACACTGAAAAGGCGTTTCACCACCGGGTAGGGGCTCACACTGCTCAGCCTGTCTGTCTACACAGCTCAGGGGCTCAAACTGGGCTGTGAGTTTAGGAAAAGCACAGCCCTTCTGTTCCCCTGGGACTCTGCATACTTCCCCCCCCCCCCCAACGCCAGGCCATCTAGCCTGCTGGCAGGAAGCGTGCTGAGGGAAGGCTTGTAAATTCCCGCTTCTAAAAGAATTAGGTTGAGAATCTATCTTAAATGGAGACCAGTGGGCAGGAATTTGGAAGCAAAAGCCAAATGTATTGGCACCAGTTTTAAAAGTTGTTATTAAGTTTTCTTGGTGAGCTGCCTCAGAAGTAGGAGGCTTCTCAAGTACGGGTGAAGAGCCACAGCACGTTAACAATTCCCCGTGGCCCGCAGTCCGGAGTTAGCACGCAGACGTTCTCTCATTTGCACATTGGGACAAAAAGTAGTTGCTGCCTTTCCCTTGGTCTCTGTTAGGCATAGTGTGGACCACACGAAGGGGAGTGTGACTGTTGTTCATAGATTTCTTCTTCAGAACGAGCACTGATACTCCAAAGGTCAGTGTTCTCCAAGCGGCCCCTAGGAAGGGTGGCCTGCGGGTGTCGGTGTGTTTACACGTGTTTGTGAGTCGGTGGGACCTGGCCTCCCTCCTCCAGCCTCATCTGCTGTTGAACAGGCAACGGCGAGGCTGGGGGTGGGAAGGAGGCCTGGGAGACTTAATCAAGTTAATTAGTGAGTGTCCCTAAATTACTTTGAGCTTCTGGGGGGAAAGTTTCTGTGTAAACACCAGGCCTGGGTTTTCCCAGCTGCTGTGTTTATATAAAGGCCACAATATCCGGCTTTGTTTGAATTGGTGAAATGGCCAGGGAGCCAAGCAAAGCTTGTTCTGAACTGTTGCCTTACTTTCTCCGGCTTTGTGGCTTGGGATTGTAGGTCAGTGCATGAACGTCTGACCTGCTCAGCAGCACCCGAGAGAATCAGTCAGTGACCAAGTTATCAGCACCCCATGCAGGTAGGGCCAGGTGGGGGGGCCCCAGGCTCCTGACTTGGGCAGCGGCCCCCCCCCCCCCCCGGGGCCACACAGCCTGTTGGCCTCCAAGGCTGACACATGGATCTTATTTCCTACTGGTAGGTCTGCTCAGCATAACATTTACAAACACACAAACTAGTGTGTACATCTACCTGTCATTTTTGTAACTCGCTCGTAGGAATGATTTCAGATCTTGCCAGCCTCCTTATGTGGCTCAAAATCTTTTCCCTTGACCTTTTTCTTTAAAAAAGTTCTTTTTAATGTTTATTTATTTTTTGAGAGACAGAGAGACAAAGCATGAGCAGGGGAAGGGCAGAGAGAGGGGGACACAGGATCTGAAGCAGGCTCCAGGCCCTGAGCTGTCAGCACGGAGCCTTATGCGGGGCTCAGACTCATGAACTGTGAGATCATGACCTGAGCTGAAGTCGGATGCTTCACAGACTGAGCCACCCAGGCGCCCCTCCCTTAACCTTTAACTGTGACCATTTGAAATGAACAAAAGTAGAAGGAAAAATGAATCCCCTGTATCTGTCACTCAGCATTGGTATCTATCAGTACATTTCCGTTCTGTGTCACATGTCCCTGTATTTTTTACGAAAAATGAATCCCCTAACATTGAGTTGATTCAATGCCAAACAGGATTTTAATTTATTTGGCGTGGCTTTTCTTTTTTCCTGACTTGCAGCTGTGCGTATGTGTATACATTCGAAGTTCGCTGGACGGATTGAGATGTGGGCAAGAGCAGAGATGGCGGTGTGAACTGATTCTGAGATCTGGCCAAGATACGTTTTTAAAAAACAAAGTGATCTTGGGGGACCAGTCAACAGCAATGGTGGGCTCCCAAAGAGACCTTTGGGGGCTTGCCCTGTGCCTCTCAGCCAAACAAGGGGTCAGGCCATTTGCACCCCATCTCTGGACCCCACCCTAGATACACAGTACCCAGGAGGCTCCTACCCAGGCAGTGCCCAGTCTGCTTTCCATCATGCTCATGTCTTTTCCCGGGGTCTGTGACAGACCGCACAGTGTGCGTGTCCACTCCAGACCCCAACGAAGGGAGTGTGGCAGGGGTGCACGGCATGGGTGGAAGTGGACACACGCCACCCTGGCGGGGTGTCCTCAGGGGTGTGCCTGAGGCCCTTGGCAGAGTGGTTCCAAGCCCGGAGGCAGGAGGCGGGGAGGGGGATGGTGTCAGTGGAAAGAGAAGGGGGCTCAGGCTCGGGGCACCACCCCCACTGGCCACATTCTGGACCTGATCTTCCAGTTATAGCAACAGGGGTGAACTTCTCAAGCGAAGAGGGTAGAATGTATTTTGTTAAACAGAACTCTGCAACCAGGGTTCAGGGCACCGATGGAAGTCTGGGTCTCACTTCTGAGGTGTTCTTGGGGTACCCAGGTCCCACTTGGTGATTTTTGGCCACTCAGCTTCGGCTGTGGGACTGGATCAGCCTTTCCACCTGAGATGAGAAACTTGTTCTGTTGCTGTTGGGTTTTTTTCCCCCGCTTTTTTTTTCCCCAGGCTCAGACTTGGGAATTAGATGGGGGGGGGATCCCTAAGCATTTCCAGGCAGGGCTAGGCGGTGTGCTGGCCAGCCCGCTTCAAGGAGAAAATCCCATCCAGGTTGTGACGGTGTCTGCACCTGACCAAGCGGAAGGTTTGCAAGCAAAGCCCCCAGAGCTGCGCTAGCATTTCCAGGCTGCGTTTGCGGTGGACAGGGCTTCTGTCGTCCACACACTGGTGGGTGTCGTGCACACGCTGGTGGGTATAATGCACACACTGGTGGGTGTGGTCACACGCTGGTGGGTGTTGTCCACGCACTGGTGGGTGTTGTCCACACGCTGGGAGGCGTCATCTACGCTCTGGTGGACATTGTCCATGCACAGGTAGGTGTTGTCCACACGCTGTTAGAAGAGGGGCTGTCAGTGGGCAGGCCAGGGTCTACCTTCAAGGTCAATGCAGAAGAGCCCAGTTATGGGCACTTCTAATTTCAAGGAATGCTGGAAGGAGCCTTTGGGTACTGTTATGTAAATATAAGTCATTCTTGAGGACAATTTAATGAAAACCTTAAGACAGATACATGTCCTTGACCTAGTATCAAGGACAGATACTGTCCTGGTATCAATGGATAGACATTTATTTCAGTATAGTTCATATATGATGAGCCCATTTTGCTTTAAGTATGTTCATTGCAAGCTGCTTTGAATGTTTAGCTGACTTCATAAACTTCGGTCCAACTGGATAATAACAGCTAACATTTATGGGACAAAATAGTTAACATTTGGGGCGCCTGGGTGGCTCTGTTGGTTGAGTGTCTGACTTTAGCTCAGGTTATGATCTTGTGGTTCATGAGTTCAAGCCCCACATTGGGCTCTGTGCTGACAGCTCAGAGCCTGGAGGCTGCTTCAGATTCTGTGTCTCCCTCTCTCTCTCTGCCCCTCCACTACCCTCTCAAAAAATAAACATTACATAGGTAACATTTATGGAGCATTTACCATGTACCAGATGCTATTCTAAATGGTTGACATGTATTGATTTATTTAATCCTCCCAAGGAGACATGTACAAATTATAATTCCATGTAACACTTGGACAGAGTGAGGTACAGACAAGCATGAGTACTTGTATGGGGTTCTGCCTCTCGTTAGCGGCGGAGCCATGATTTGAACAACACCCAGAGGCTCTAGAGAACAGCGTGTTTAGGAAAATCTCCTTCGTGGGGAAAAAAAGAAAATTCAGTGTGTGTATGAAAAAGACTAGCTGTGTCCCGTTGTCTCTGTGCTTATTTTGGGTTTCAGAACACTCGTGCCGTCCGTGACGATCAGGGGTGCTGGTGAGTGTAAGCGTCAGAACATCATCCCCGTGTGCCTGGAGGTCTGTCCGATGCTTGTGTAGAGGGGAGTGTCCGGGCCTGCGGAAGCAGTTACCCGCTTGCTGGGCGGTGCCTGTGATGCCACAAAGGGGCACCTTCTAGAGAAGCGTGTGGGCTGCAGCCCCGAGTTCCAGCAGGGCCGAGGCTTGCGCCTCGTGTTGTGCTTCCTCACGGATGTCCCCGGCAGCTAGAATGGAGCCTGATTAGGACTCAAGGCTCTGAAGAAAGCCCTGGGTTTCTTAGCATAGAGGTGAGCCCCCGGCCTCCCCAAGGACATGCCTCTGAATGTGAGGGTCATCAGGCAGATACCATGTTGGACTGATGTCTTCCTGAAGATCTCCTCCATTTGGAGTGGGGAGGAATGCCTGAGTGAGTGAAGGTATCTTCCCGGCCTACCTTTGCTTGTCCTGGAGGACTCGGGCGCTGTGCCCACCGGGTGGACTGAACCGTGTTTTGCACCCAAGGTGAGCCCTGGGCATCTGTCATGGGCATGGCACTTGGCAAAGGGCCCATCCAGGAAAGGCGGACGCATCTGGCCAGGCCCTGGGGGAGCGGCAGTCCCCACCCGTGGCACGTGAGGCTGGGGGCTGCCGTTCGCTTGTACGGCTTGGTGGCTCCGGGCGGAGGGTTCACTTGGAGCGCGTCAGCAAAGGAGGGCAGACGGGCAGCTCCTTCTGGTGAAGCAGTTCTTGGCAGCGGTTCCAAAGTATGAATGCGAAAGTCAGAACTTAATCCTATGGCGGTGTTCGGAGGATACGAGACTCGCCTGCAGAGCCTCGTGTAATATCGTGGAAGCTCATTCGTGATTCTGTTCCTGAGGCTCTGTGCATTTCTGCCCCACCTCCCCCTTCTCTGGGGCCGAGCCTGACGGAGCCGGCCCTCCCTCAGCTCCTCGAGCCCCTGTCCAGCCTGAGCACAAGCTGCTGTGCTGTTTTCCTCCACTTCCCAAGAATAGGCCTCATCGGTTTTTAAAAATTTTTGTTAATGTTTATTTATTTTTGAGAGTGAGAGACAGAGACAGAGCACAAGCAGGGGAGGGGGAGAGAGAGAGAGAGAGAGAGAGAGAGAGAGAGAGAGACACCGAATCCAAAGCAGGCTCTAGGCTCCGCTGAGCTGTCAGCACAGAGCCTGATGCGGGACTTGAACTCACAGACAGACTGTGAGATCATGACCTGAACCGAAGCCGGACCCTTAACCGACCAAGCCACCCAGGCATCCCAGCGGGCCTCATCTGCCACTTCTGCTCCCTGACAAGGTCTGAGGAGATGCTGAGGGCAAAGCGGTTGCTAAGACAGGAAGAGGGACGTTCCTTTGTCCTTTAAAGCAGTGTGACATCTCACAAAACAGAACTTGGGCCACCAAAAGCATTCCTAGGTTTAGACTTGCTGTGGGATGGGGGGTGTGGGGACGGAGAGCGCAGGGAGCTAACCGCTGATGCTTAGACCCGGCCCAGGACTGGGACGGTCTGGACACCCATCAGGATGTGGGAAAACGGCCAGGTTTAAGGTGAGCAGGGTACGAGCAGTTGCTTCTCTCTGCGGGCCAGCCGCCTTTCTGTCTCTTCAACTCGTATTGACTTATTACTGTTTGGTGGTAGTGATCTCTACGCAGAAAAAGCAAACTCCTTCCCTTTCCGCAGATCTGACTCTAGAATGTTCTAGTGAGACCTCCACTAAACCCTTCGCCTGTTTGCTCTACGGCCTGCTGGTAGGAGAGAGGAGACCTGAATTCTAGCCCTGGCTCCTAATCTGAAGGACTGAGTTAATCCAAATGTGAATCTTAGGAGAAATGATCTGACGAGGCAAAATTTAAGATGGTTCTGATCTAAGCCTGAGCTAAGAATCTGTGCTTTCCATTTTTAGAGACTTACAGATTGGTTAAGATGCACGAGATGATCTCTCCTTGATTCTATCCCTTTCTGATAACCGGCAGAAGAAATTTAAAATGCAATAATAAGTGAGCTTACATTAAAGCCACAAAGTAAGGTATTTATTCAAATATCATAAAGCATGCTAAAGTAATAGCACCTTTAGTTTGTGCTTATTAATGTGCATTAACATTCTGAAAATCCTACCTTTCAACATAAACGTAGCTTTGTTTTTTAACAGTCTGCTCTGGAGGGCGAGTTTGTGTGTCTGGGAATGTGTGGTTCATTTCAGCAGCTTTACTGACTGTAGGTTGCATGAACTTAAGCTTCACCATGCATCTTATCCATGGCTGATAAATCCTGTATGTTGGAAAAACTCTTTAAGAAGAGGAGGCCGTTTTCTGCAGCTCCTGCTTCCCGATTAAGCAGAACTGAGGTCAGGCGGAGCCAGGCTGGATCCCCCAGGCAGAAAGAATGGTAGAATGCAGCCCAGTGTGGTAGCGGTGCACGTGCTCTGGTTTGGCAGAACTGTGACGCTCACGACACGGCCTGCTTCAGTTACAGACTTGTTTTTATTTAAATGGTGTGGGTAAAGAAAGGAATATTGGAAAATCTGGGCTAGAAATAACTTGCCACCCGCCGGAGACTGAGCCAGGTCCTGGTGACAAGGTCCATCATAGGTGGTGTCTGCTATTACACAGACCTTCTGGAGGGGAGAGGGGAGGGCCCTGTGGCACAGGAAGGGAGGAGCCATGGAGCGAGGGGGAGGGGCCTGTGGCTCAGGAAGGCCAGAACTGTGGACCAGAGGGGAGGAGCCTGTGGTGCAGGAGGGGAGGAGCCTCTGGCTCAGGAAGGGAGGAGCCTGTGACTCCGGCAGGGAGGAGCTGTGGGCCAGAGGGGAAGAGAGAGCCAGCACTGCCCTTCTTTCCTCCGCCACCTCCCTTGCTTTCCAAGCTGATCTGTTTAGAGGGAGCACTTGTCTCTAATTCACAGGAAGGCACCTTGTGGGCTGTAGGCTGCCTTGGAGGAAGTAGACTGGTAAAGGCCTTTTTCGAACTTGTATGACAGTGATAAAATTTGAATCCAACTGTGGAATTAGAATATGCAGCTTAACCGTGAAACATAGGCAAATGAGGAATTGTAATGACATGCCATTGCCTGCAGACTGATGGTTCCAGACTTGGGGGGCTTTCGGGTGAGTGTCTGACCTCAGCACTCACCGCCTCAGGTTTCTGGTTCTATTTGCTGTCAGGAAATTTATGTAGCTGAGAGCTTATTAGAGTTTTGTCTTTAAAGAGAAAATAGACCCGGATTGAAGACTGGGCGTGTGATCCTGTAAGAAAAGTTTACGGGTTGAACTTTGTGACTTAGTTTGCTCACTGGCTCTCCCCTGGCCTTCTAGGAGAGGCCTCAGCCCTGTGGCCTGTGTGTGCCCCCTCCTGCACACTGTCAAGTCCTGTGGTACAGATGATAAAACTGTGCACGCAGAAGAGCGAGGAGACAGATTCTGAAGTATGTGTCAGTGAAATGATACCAGGTCTGGGATTTGTTTGGCAATACTGCGGGAGGCAGACGGGAGGACACATGTGCGCGCTCACGTGCACACACACGCAGGGGAGGAAACAAGTGAAATGAGCCTGGAAAAATGCTGATAACTCTTAGAGCCGGGTGATAGGTACGTGGCGGATCATGAGACTTAGTGAATAAGCTGGCTGCTTTTCAAGCTCAGCAGATAAAAATTGATGGCTTTCCAAGACCCCATTATCAGTCAGTTAGAAATTAGAGTATAAAATAGGAAGAAAAAAAAGATTCTACCCCAGTGACAAGTTTCTGAGAATAAACATAATAAAATATGTGAGGCCTAAAAGGAGGAAGCTATAAAACTTTATTTACTAAAGCATCAAATAATTGGAAAGGTATACTGTATTCTTTAGTAGGAACATCGACAATGTACAGACGTTCTTCTCCAGTTTATAAGTGCAAGTGTCTTGAGTAAAATCCAATGAAATTCCAATAGCAGTGTGATATAAAACAGAATGAGCCGGCTAGAGTGTATCTGGACCCCCCCACACACACACACTTAAACTAAATGGCTGCACCTTATGGGTGGGGCAGAGGCTCAGGACAAAAATGACCAAGTCCGGGGCACCTGGGTGGCTCAGTTGGTTGAACATCCAACTTCAGCTCAGGTCATGATCTCTCAGTTCATGAGTTCGAGCCCCATGTCAGGCTCTGTGCCGAAAGCTCAGAGCATAGAGTCTGCTTCAGATTCTGTGTCTCCCATTCTCTCTGCCCCTCCCCCGCTCACTCTCTGTCTCTCTCTCAAAAATAAAAACATTAAAAAACATTAATCAAACAAAATGACCGAGTCCTCCTGGTCCTACTGTTTCCCTCCACCCAGTCCGCTGGCAAGCCCAGACCGCTCTACCTGTGCATGTAGCTAGATGTCACCAGTGCCCCGCCGCACAGGTATAGCACTAGTCTGGTCACTTGGATGGGCCTCCTAACTAGTGTCCCGGCCACCTCTCCCGGGGCCTCCCCAGCCCCCGCACAGGGGCCTGCTGGAGCCTGCACCGCCCACGTCCTCTGCCCCGGCTCCTTCTCCAGTCTCCTCTCCCGCACTTGAGCAGCCCTGACTGGCTGATGCCTCAGCATCTTTGTACTCGCTGTGCCTTCTGTGTGCAGTGCTCTCCCCGCAGACCCCTGCCCGGCTGCGGCTGCGGCCTCCTTGTTCCGGGCTGACTCCGTGATTTGGGCTGAGCTGGCCTGTGCAGTCCCCACTCCCCACGCCCCCCACGGCCTCCGTTCTGTCACCTGGTTTCTTGCCTTTATGCCACTGATCACCAGAAGCAACTTCCGTATTTGCTTTGGCGCACATTGTGTAACGTTGATCACCGTGAGAGTTCAGGCTCTGTGGGAGATTGCGGGTCGTTACAGGTTGCGTTGTGTCCTCCAAAAAGATATGTTCAAGTCCTAACCCACAATCAGGGAACGTGACCTTACATGGAAATCAGGTCTTTGCAGCCATAATTAAGATGTAAATGAAGAGTAGGGTGGGCCCTCAGTCCAGTATGATTGATGTCCTTATAAAAAAAAAAGAAGACAGAAACAGACACACACAGAGGGAAGAAGGTCACGAGACAGAGGCAGAGATTGGAGTGACATCCCAGCCACCAGCCGAGGACCACCCAGAGCCCCCAGAGGCTGGAAGAGCCAAAGAAAGAGCCTCTCTCCAGACTTCAGAGAGAGCAGGGTCTTGCCAATACCTGGTCTGGACTCCTGGCCCCTCGAACCGTGAGCGCATAAAGTGCAGTTATTTTAAGCGCCCTGGTTTGTTCTGCTTCCTGCCCGCAGCCCCAGGAAACCTCTACGAAGGGCATTGTCTTGTTCGTTACTGTCTTCTCAGCCCTGTCTGATGTGCGGAGCAGCCCCCCCAAACCCTGCTGAATGATGAAGGAATGGCAAAAATAGCCAAGGAGACTTTGAAAAAGACCAGTAAGGATGCACTAGACCTACCTGATAGTAAAGCACACTACAAAACCAGAAGAATGTATAATAGACAACAACCAGAATAGAAGAGAGAGCTCAGAACAGGCTTATGTCAATAGATTAGTTTATTATAACGGTGACAATTTAATCAGCCCGGGGAAAGGTGGATATTCAACAAATGGTGTTGGTATCATCGACCAGTGCTGTGCTCCGCGGGGCTCTTCCTCTATTCAGCCAGATACTCAGATCGCTTCCCCTCGGATTCCCTAGTCGGAAAGGAGGGGGGCAGAAACCTCGGCTTGCCCGTAGGACAGTGCCGGCTGCCCCTCTTCTGGGCAGTGAGTGGCCTCCCCAGGAGCTCCTGCAGGTGACTGCTTGGACAGCCAGCCACCCGCTGACTAGCTTCTCCCCCGGCGCTAAGCCCTGCACCCTGTAGGAGCCAGTATCCTTTATAAAACCCCACAGGCTTCCCCCAAGCCCCGAGCCTGGCGTCCCCATCGGCAGAGAGAATTCAGGTACAGCTCGTCCCTGTCCGGGAGCAACTGGCCAACTAAGGTCATTTTACCAAAAGCAGTGTTACCTAGTAACATAGTTGACGGTTTACCTTTATGGGGTTTCTAGGTTTTGTTAAGCCCGTGTAGATGCTAAGTACGTTAGAACCCTGTATTATCTCGTACTTTAAAATAAATTACAAAGGCCATGAAGGTTAAATATAAAGAGCCCCCACTTGTAAAGTATTAGAACATATAGGAGAAGCTTTCATAGTGTGGAAAGCCTTTCTAAACAAAGCATAAAACTCAGAAGTCATAAAAGAAAAAAAACCCTGATAGATTAAAGAACATATTTTTTATTGAAGTATATATGAAAATGAACAAATCCTAAATGTACAGCTCCATGAATTTTCACCAAGGGAACACACCCACATCACCAGGGCGAGATCTGGAAACAGCATTTGGGGCACCCAAGGACCCCTGCTCAGCCTTCACCCTGTGTCAGACTGATAGACGGACTACATAAATAGTTAAAATGCCAGGATACAAAAAGATACCATACAGGTAGTTAAAAAACCAGCAGCTCCCTGGAAGAAAGCTGTGTATAACTGTTTGCAACATAGAAAACAAGGCTGCTAATCATTGGCTATAAGAGCTCCCGTACATCACAAAGCAGAAGAACAAGCAGTTTACCGGAAAGAATATCTAAGTCATCCTCAGGAGGAAAAAGACAAATGGCCAAGCCGTGGAGCCAGCACTGCCCACGCCGCCTTGGTGCTGGGCGGGTGAGTGCTGGTTCTGTTCTCCATTCTTCCATCCTGCCCTCTGCCTCCTGTGACTCAGGCATGGAGGCCCCGGTGACAGACACTGCAATCCACCCGGTGTCACCCCTCCCTCCTGGCCCCGCAGCTGTGCCCTCACACCTGTGTCTCCCCTTCGGCCTTGACCTCTTTCCCAGGAGACATTTGTTTCTCTCCTGCACTGGCCCCCAGGTCAGCACCCCCACCCCCAGGCTTCCAGACAAGCCCAGATTTGACTTGTCCTTTAGGGGACACACCTGCTCAGGTTCAAGCCAAGTTCAGCACAAGGAACATCAGGGCTGGGCTTAGATGTTTGAGGCATGAACGGCAGGTGTGGTAGGACCGGGAGTGGCAGAGGGTAGAAAGGGGGCCACCATTGCCAGGTTGGCGCAGGTGCTAGGAATGGCGTCCCATTCAAAAAGGGGAGCTGGGGAGGACAAAGTAGGCCCCCAGGAAGGCGTGTGCGACAGGCAAGTGTTCATTCTGCAAGGGCGAATCTCCCCAGAGAGAGGCTGCCGGACAGAAGGACTTCACAGGTAAGTGACAGGGGGAGTCTGGACATGGCGCCCACGCCCTGGAGACGTGCGCTCAGGTCAGCGCAGGGAAGATTGCCAGGCTGTGTGGCTCTGTGAAGTGGTTAAGATTGTAAGGTCGGGTTCTGACCCAGCCACACACTTTTCTGTTTCCAAGGCTGGATGGAGCAAATTCCAGGTACAGAAAGCCTTTGGCCGGTTCATAAATTGGAGGAGGCAGTTCCAGAATCAATGAAATGTGGTAGGAGGGTCATTTGAGAAGGTGTCTTCTGCCCCTTTGTAACAACAGTGTGACACTCTTCCTCCGACGTTGTGAGGGGCATGTTTCATTGATAGACACGTATGGAGGGAGAGGCCAAAGTAGTCACAGTATGTGCCCCCAAACATTACTTGTGTATGCGGATAGCAAAGCGCAATTAATGTGTCTGCTCAGACTTGAACTTGTTTCATGTTTCCTGGGCCCATGTGCACTGTGTTTGGTGGGGTCCATCCTGGCGAGGCTGCAGCTCTGTGTCTTTGTGGTGCATCTAATCCTGGCAAGCAGACTGGTGTCCCTGTCACATTTCTAACGCAGGTTTTCTCCCTAAATAACAATTTTTTAAAAATCAGAGAAGCCTGAGAAATGAGGTATAGCCTATTTTCTGTATTCAAATATAGAATAGGAATTGGCCTTTTGTAGATGGATGAAGCTTTCAGCTTCCCGGAACTGTGACCTGTGCTCACCACACCATCACCCGCCAGCCTCCTGGAACGCTGCCTCCCCCTGCACGCTTTCCCCAGCCCGAGCCTTGCTGGCAGGTGTCCGTGTGCTCGCGGCCACTCTCAGGCCAGGGTTCCTCCTCCTCCCCCCGAAAGGCCGCTTCTGTAGACGCACACGCCTCCTTCTTGAGATGTCCCTTCCTCCTGGCCACGCTCTCAATCACAGAGGAGTTCTCCCACCACAACTCCTGTCCCCATTCCACGTGAGCTCATGCCCCTTAGCATGACAACCCCTGCTCGCTGGTTGCTCTCTGGCCTCAACCCCTCACTGCCAAGCCCTCCCGTCCTCTCCTTCCACACCGCTAGACCTTCCCGGCCCCAGGTATCATGCCACCCTGCATGTTCTGCCTCGGGCATCCTGTCTACCACCTGCTGCCCGCCTCGCACCCCGGACAGGTCTACAGCCGCCAGTCCTTAGTGTCCGGCCCGCACCCCCCCTCCCAGTCCTCTCCGTTACCCCGCCCTTCTCTTGCTCACGGTGCGCCTCGTGGCCATGACCACTCCTGCGAACACTCTCCACTCTCTTGCGCACACTCCTCCCTTGGATGCTTGCAGTGCGGTCCCGCCCCGCCACCCACCGCAGGGCGAGGCCACGCCCCTTCCACCCCACGCATGCGCCCTTGTTGCTGAGTGTGGCTGGAGGAAAACACAGCGCTGACTTGTTGCAGTTTCACAAAGGGTTGTCCATGCTGGTCAGTCGTCCTACTGCGTTTTCGTACTCGGGTTGCTCTTCCGCGCCGCAGGATGTCTATTTCACATCTTCTCGAGCCTTCGACACCTTGGTCCTCTCAGCTGGTGTTTTGCTTCCTGTGGCGCCCGCCACTTTCCTCTGTTATAGCGCGGCCCCTTGTTCCTGTTCTCCACCTCTCTGCCCCGTCCCCTCCTCCCCTCCTCCCTTTCAACACTTTGCTCCCATTGCCTCCCCCTTCCCTTCGTGGCCCGGGAATTTCCACCATTAAACCGACAGACAGTCGTATCCCATGTTAAGCCTTCGCTCGCCCCTCCCGCCGTCCATTCCTGCACAAGAAGCGGTCACCCGCACGGGCTATCTCCACTCACCCCACATCCTCCCGTGCACTTCAGCCAGGCCCTGGTACCTGCCACTCCCCTGAAGCCCTTCATCCAGATCCCCATGACTTCCACCTTACCGGTCCTGCAAAGATCTGCCCTCCGTCCAGCGGCACCGCCCAGGTTATCACACCGCTCTTGAAGCAATCCTCCTTTGCCTGGTCTGTACCTGCCTCGCTGAAGTTCTCCCTGGGGCTCAGGGCAGCACCTGGCACCGCGAGGGCATCGGGAGCCCTTGTTGAGTGATGGAATTAAAGCAGGAAAGGGTGTGGCTTTCCCCTTCCTCCTGGCTCCTGCCGGTCTGATAGCTTAAGATGATATATGTGGATCACGCTGCATGGCTTCTAAAGGGGCAGGCATGCAAATAGGGCTTCTGTGCAAGGGAGGAGGCTCTGAGGTGGGGTCAGAGCCGGGCTGGGAGGGACTTTCAGATGGATGGATAACAGGAAGGAAGAAGAGAGACAGGATGACCTGAGAAACTGGTTTGGCTAGTCCAAGAGGAAACTGGAAAGGTAGCTGTAAATAGAACCTCCAGTGCCAGGCCCATGGACCTAATTTGTTAGTCAGAGGAAGCAAAGTGAAGGACTTGTTACATGAGGGAGTGGTGACACATGGGGACCTGCTCCCGGAGGTGGGGGCAGACTGAAGGCCAGGAATGAGATCTGTGGTCAGGCAGTAAACACTACTCCCAAGGATCTGTCTACAGGATCAGCCCTATGTACACACCAGACATGCACAGGTTTCTAGAAACAGGCATCGTTATGCTGGCCTCCTCCTCTGGCCTGGTCATAGCCCAGCTGACCTCAGTGCAGGGAAGGGAGGGTGGAGGGGCCCACCGCTGGCCCACAGATGTTTTCCCAGCTGTCGCTGCAGGAGCGGATTAATTTCCCTTTTATTTTCTCTGGTTGGTTTATGCAGGCTAGCACAGCCTAGGTGAGAGGCAGTGCATTTGCTTAGGTCATGTGTTTTTCAGTGCCTCCCCCAGCCCCTCCCCACCCTGGCTCTTTTGTGTGACCTGGACTTTTTTGGCGAGAAAGAGAAGCAGTGGCGAGTACAGGAAAGTTTCTTATTGGGGCTGACGTGAGTCTCCCGGGTTGGCTTTCATCTTGGCTCTCAAGCTTCTGTTACAGACCCATGTTTTGATTTGCACTTTGCTTAGCAACCCTCCTGCGCCTCCATCCGCCCGCCTGAACAAAACCATTGTCTTTCTGAAGAACTGCTTTAGCTCTAAACTGATAACTCGGGACAGAGCGGTCACAAGCCCGTCTTATCTGAGCTCATGAAGGAGTCACTGATCTTGATCTGGATGATGCTATCCTCTTGAGACCCTGAAATACAAGAAGATGGTTTAAAATCATGCACAAGAATGCAGCCGCAAACGGTACCCCAGTCTTGGGCTGTCTGCATTGTTAAACTGACCTACTTACTTTGTGACACGTGGGCTGGAATTTCCTTATGGTGTGTTATTGTGGAATATGTTATGAAAGAAACACGTGAGGCTGCTTTGATTATTGATCGGGAGTGGCTATCTGCGGACCAGGAATATGGCCTGCGTGGCCCGGGTTTTAAGAAGCAGAGGCATGCTCTGGCTGCGTCCTGCTCCTGGTGACACCAGCCCCAGCCTGGGGACATCAGGCCAAGTTTGCCCTGCTTTGGGACAAGGCCCCTGTTCCGGGGTAGGCCTAAGTGGTGGCTGTTTCTCTTCTACTCCCTTGGCCCATTGGCCCTGGGGGTGGGGTGTGCGCCCCCAGGCCCCTCTCTGCCACCTCCAGACACTCTCCTTCCCTCCTCCAAAAAAGCACTCAACTTGGAACCTCAACGTGCAGTGCCTGCTGGAGGTCTTCCAGGGCTCATCCGAACATGTAGGCCGTGCCAACCCCACTGGGGGCTTAGGACAGGAACTGCAGCTTGCTGGTCGGGCAGTGGGCGGCACTCTCCTTCACGGGCGAAGAAGGGGGCACATTCCTCCTGGCGGCCCTGTACGTTCACACGGCTCTCCGGAGACCCCGGGCACATTTCACTCATAGATGTGCATCCAGCGCTGCTTACAGAGAAGCCTTACTCCCCGCGGGTCCAGTGCCAGGCGGCTGAGCTTCCAAGGTCCCCCCAAAGGACACGCTCGTTCACTCCAAGAGTGTCCACATGGCCCCATTATAGTTATTAGGGGTCACCTGTGGTTCCTCTCAGTCCACACGTGTACACACACATGTATATACATGCCTGCACATGCATGCATACAGGCTCACATGCACACACACCTACTCATACGTATATACATGCATGCGTATAAAAACAAACATGCATGTATATGCATACCTGCATGCAGGCATGCACATACCTACATGCATGTAAACATATACATACACAGAGACATACATGCACGCACATACACATATGCATACACATGTCCACACACACATGCATGCGCATAAACACACATATGTATACATATGCACACATATTCATAAACACTTGCACACATGAATATATATGCATGCACATAAGCACACACACACACATACACACATAGATCCAAATCCATGTGTGTGTGTGCACGTGCGAGCACACACACACGCAGTTCCTCAAAGAATTGTCTCTACACACTATCTCCACTTCTCTCTCCCTCTCCATTTAGGGTCTTGCCCCTCGCCCCACATACACTGCTCTTTTCTGGCTCACCAGTGCCCAGCTGGAAGGAAAGACAGCCCGTCATGTTGCAGGACACAGAGCAGCATCGGAACTTGCTGACCACTCCTGTGTCCTCAGACTCCTCTGCCCTCCAGGAAAACGCATGTCCTGTTTTCCTTACATCGTTTTGGACATTTCTCTTCATTCTACTTGACTTTCGAACACACTGTTTCAGACTCTCACTTCTGGGTGATCCCCTCCAGTCTACGGATTTTAAAGACCTTCTGTTGGCTGGGGCCCCTGTTTGTGTCTTCGGCTGGACATCTCTGCTGGGCTCCCGGCTGGCGCAGCTGTGCCCTGGAGGTTGGTGCTGGGGTGCCCGGGGGCAGGGCAGGCTCGCCCACCTGAGCTGAGCTGTGGTGCCCCCCCGGGCCTGGCCTCAGTCCCCGTCACTCGGTGACGGCCGCTCCAGCCTTCCTGTTGTCCAGGGGAAACCCCTGGCATCATGCTTGGACCCTCTCTCTCCTGTCCCACATCTAGTCTGTCACAGATCCTTTTGGTTCGACCTTCACAGTACATGCGGGTGTCTGATGATGTTAAGGAATTATGGTTAAAGTTTTTTAGATGTGATGTTGGTATTATGGTTGCATTTTTAAAAAAGTTTTTTTAATGTTTTTTATTTATTTTTGAGAGACAGAGAGAGACAGCGTGAGCAGGGGAGGGTCTGAGAGAGAGAGGGAGACACAGAATCTGAAGCAGGCTCCAGGCTCTGAGCTAGCTGTCAGCACAGAGCCCGACGCGGGGCTGAACCCACAAACCGTGAGATCATGACCTGAGCCGAAGTTGGATGCTCAACTGACTGAGCCACCTAGACACCCCATGTGGTTGCAGTTTTAAAAGGAACCCTTATCTTTCAGAGATTCTTACTGAAGTATTTATAGATGAAGTGATAGGAAGTTTGGGCTCTGCTCAGAATAATCTAGGGCAATGATTTTTACCTGAAAGACTCATTAAAACAGATTTCTGAGTCTCAAGGCCAGAGTTTCGGACTCAATGGGACTGCAGTGGGCCCAATAGTTTGTGTTTCTAATGCTGGTTATGCCGACTATCTCCGGTCCACATTATGAGCCCCGCTGATCTAAGGTACAGGAGAGTTGGGGGGGGGGCTGGAGTGAAACGGGGTTGGGGAGCTGGTAGCAGAGGAGGTGGTAGGATCATGGTAGTGTGGGTACGTGGGGTTGTTACAGTGCTCTGGTCTTCTCTGGAAATGTCCATACTGAAAAAGCATGTGCTTGCATATAGGTGTGTGTGTGTGTGTGTGTGTGTGTCCAGAATTTAACGGTTTCTTAGTACCTCCACTGCTACCACCCTGGTCCAAGCTAGCATCACCTCTTGTCTGGATCACTGTAATGCTTCCTAAGGGGTCTCCTTGCTTTTCCCCTGGCCCCTCTAGGATCTGTTCTCAACAGAGCAGCCAGAGCAGTCCTCAAAACCCTGCAATGGTCCCTGTCCCTCAGAGTGAAACCCCAAGTCTTTTTTCATCTACAGAGCTCTTTGCAGTAGGTCCCCTACTCCATTTCCTCTGTCAGACATTGAGCGACTTGCTGGTCCTTGGATGTGTCAGGAATGTGCTTCTGCCTCAGGACCTTTACACATGATCTCCTGGGCCTGCAGTGCCCACCTCCCACCTTCACTCAGCCATCCCTCTCACTCCCCTTCAAGCCCTTGCAATGAGGCCTTCTCAGACTACGCTGTATAAAACCACACACACACACACACACACACACACACACACACACACTTTATTACCCCCTCCCCTGCTCACTTTTTCTCCTTCGCCCACATCACGGCCCGTATTGTGCTCACTGAGCTGGTCTGTCTCTTGGCAGGAAGCTTGCACGGTACCTGGCGGGTGTGTGCCTTGGCCGTGCCGCTGTTCCTGGCTCCCAACCCCTCCCGGGTGGGCCTCCATTGTCATCTCACATCCATTCATGACACACGTTCCTTCCTTGCGACACTGCCAAGCGCGTGCCTTGGCCAGCCCTGCTCTGGTTCGCTGCTGTGTGCGTGTCTAGGCCAGTGCCAGCGCGGGAGGCTCTCAGCACGCTTTCGCTGGGTGAAGGCTGAGGCCCAGGGGCGGGGGGAGGGGGGGGCCTGAGGAAGAGGGTGGGAGAGTAAACGAGGGGACTCTCCTTAGAGGCTGGAACTCCGTGGCCGCTGGGAGGGGCATCGAGCTGCGTTCTAACATGCAGAAACCTACAGGAAATGCAACCGGAGTGTGAAAGACAGGAATAGTCTATTCTGGAGACATTAAGAAAGGGAGGGCCAGGACTTGCCTGCGGGCAGGCCAAATACAGCCTGCAGAGGTGTGTGCGGCCCACACGCTGCCTAAAATAAGTGTGGATTGGTTGCCAGCATCGAAAAATCAGGAGTGTCCTATTTCTCTTGAAAAACGGGGAGCTCGCGGGCACAGGGCTGGCCTGGAACTGACCGTCTGCCCCCCCCCCCCCCCCCCCCCCCCCCCCCGTGAGAGGGGCTGCGTGTCCTCTGGTCACCTGCGGCCCCTCCCACAGCCTCATTCGCTCATGTGCTTGTAGACATTCGACCTGTAAGCTCCCTTTTGAAGAGCAAAATGGATGATGGATTTCTTCTTCCTTCGAATCTGAGGAAATGTAGCTGTTTGGGACAAGCAGGGGTGTCGGGCGATTTTGGACCCGGCAGCTGGGAGTGCTGGGGGTGGGCATGGAAGGCGGGGGAGGGGGTCTGCACTGTGGGAGCTGAACGTGCCCGCTTGTACCTGCAGAGGGTCAGAAGGAGGGTTCCAGAAGAGAGAATGAGAAACTAAACCTAGAGGAGAGACAGCTTGCTGGGGTTCAGGACTTTAAAAGGGCTGGCTCAGGGGCACCTGGGGGCTCAGGCTGTTAAGGGTCCGACTTCAGCTCAGGTCATGATCTCATGGTTCATGGGTTCAAGTCCCATGTCGGGCACTGTGCTAACAGCTCAGAGCCTGGAACCTTCGGATTCCGTGTCTCCCTCTCTCTCTGTCCCTCCCCAGCTTGTGTTCCGTTTCCCTCTCAAAAATAAATTAAAGTAAATTTTAAAAATAAAAATAAAAGGAGACACAGAGACACACACCTGGAAGAAGGTCATGTGAGGATGGAGGCAGGGCTCGGAGTGAGGCAGAGGGAAGCCAGCGACAGCTGAGGACTGCCGGCCACCACCGAACAGGGAAGGATCCTCCCCAGGAGCGGCCAGAGGGGTCCCTGCCCCACAGATTCCTGCTTCAGGCTTCTGGCCTTCAGATCTGGGAGACAGTAGTGTTTTTTGTACAGCGAATCTGTTTGTGGACGAAGGGCATCTTGTCCCGAGACTGCACACCCACCCGGAAGTCCACTATAAAAGATGTCTCTATTAGGAAGGCGGTAGCTCATGGGATCCGAATGGGACACAGCGGCCCTGTGCTGTTGTGCTTGTGTGTTTGTTAAATTTGAGGATGAAAGGGGGGCGCCTGGGTGGCTCAGTTGGCTAAGCATCCAACCTAAGCTCAGGTCATGATCTCATGATTTGTGAGTTCAAGCCCTGCTTCAGGCTCTGCGCTGACAGCTCCGAGCCTAGAGCCTGCCTTAGATTCTGTGTCTCCCTCTCTCTGCCCCTACCCACCTTACTCACTCTCTCTCTCTCTCTCTCTCTCTCTCTTTTAAAATAAACACTTAAAAAGATAAAAAATAAATAAAAAAGAGGATGAAGGGGCACCTGAGTGGCCCAGTTGGTTAAGCGTCTGATTTTGGCTTAGGTCATGATCTCACAGTTCATGAGTTTGAGCCCCGCGTCGGCCTCTGTGCTGACAGCTCAGAGTCTGGAGCCTGCTTCGGATCCTGTGTCTCCCTCTCTCTCTCTACCCCTGCCCTGTTCACACTCTGTCTCTTTCTCTCTCTCTCAAAAATAAATAAAACATTAACAAAATAAGTAATAAATAAATATGAGGATGAAAAGCCTTTTTTTATTTGTATTGGTTTCCTTTTCCTGGTGAGGGGGCTGTAACGCACACGCTCCTCACCTGTGGTCCACAGAGCAAGCGGTCAGTTTTATTCCCGCAACCTGGCCTGGTGGGCACGTCCCCACCTCTGAAGCGTGGACTCGACCACATCACTTTGGGGAGTGGTTTCCCGATGTCTTGTTTTCTTTGGCCAGGATTATTTGCAGAGGTAGTGCACGCACAAAGTCCTTCTTGTCGCTGGTGAACAGAATGGGAACGTGATGATTCTTGTCGCTTAAGGATTCTGTTTGAACGCTTCGTAAAGCTCCAAGGGTTGACATATATACATATCCACACATTTGTGTTCGAATTACTCCCCTGCTTCACCAGCTTGTGTACTGGGATGGGAACCACGTGCCGCCTGGCTCTCCTGGCTCTGCCCGCAGCACCTGCATGCGGGACCCCAGTTTGGCCAGGCCTGTGGCCCGCAGCAGGGACATTCATGTCTTTCTGTGAGCCTGAATTTTCTCGGGGTTTACTTGTTTCGGAGCAGGGAGCAGGCCCCTTTTCAGGAGGACTCTGTAGGCACATGACACAGTACCTGGCTCTGAACAGTGGGCTTGTCGGGCACCTGGGTGGCTCAGTTGGTTAACCATCCAACTCTTGGTTTCGGCCCAGGTCATGATCTCACAGCTCGTGAGTTCGAGCCCCGCATCGGGCTCCTCACGGACTGTGCGGAGCCTGCTTGGGATTCTCTCTCTCGCCCTCTCTCACTGCCCCTCCCCCATGTTGCTTGCTTGCTCTCTCTCAAAATCAGTTAATAAACTTTAGCATCCAGATATTTTGCACACAGTGGTAGAGGTTGTGCAGATCTACCCAAAATGATCCCGTGAAGCTGCAGTGACTGCTGGCCTTCCTCTGTCATCCCAGATTAAGAGTCTGTCTATCACAGTAATTAAGAGGCTGAGTGGCTGCTTTTTTAGTATAGGTCCCTAATGGTGTTCGCCAGGCCCTTATTTGAGGATTCGTCCAGGTTTTGTTTTTTTCCCCCATTCTCTGCATGTGGGAACATTCTTCAGAGAAGGGGTCCGAGGGCCTGCCCCTGTAAATGCCGGATGGGTCTGTGGAATGCTTGCAGGTCACGGGCTCCCAGCTCCAAGTGGTCCTTCTCTCTGTCTTGCCCTCACCCTGGGCTGTGTCTTGTCCTGAGCCCTGGTGGTAACTGCTGGAGACCTGGGGGGCTCTGCTCATGTGGCTTCCCTTGGGATCCCTTGGGCCCAGGCCTGGGGTACCTGGGGTACGGGGGTCTTCTGCTCAGCCTCCCCTGTGTCAGCAAGTCCCTTTGGGGAAGGGGGTACTCACAAGATGAGCCTCCAGCAGACAGCATTTAGGGAGGAAGGTCCTCCCCATCGGGTAATGATGACTCACTCCTGTTTGGGAGCTTGTGGACGGGGGGGCGGGGGGGGGGGGAGGTCCGGCCTGAGGCACCTGCTCCTGGCTTGTGCCCCAGCGCCTCCGACCAGCCAGGGACTCTCCTCACCCTCCCCAGGCCCCCAGGAGCTGTGGATGCTTCCAGAGAGCAAGCTTTTGGTGGGAAGGTCTAAATCTCTGCAGCTTGGTGATTCGCTGATCACAAAACCTCCACACACGTTACTTGGGGCTGAGCTATTGTCTCTGCGTTTTCTTTTCCGAGTGGGTGGGGAGCAGGCTGCAGTGGAGGGGCTCCAGCAGGAGACGGACCCAGGCTGATGCTGTCTGTGATGTGCTTCTCCCCTAGCTCCGGAGGAGAAGGAGGTCATTAAAGGCCAGTATGGAAAGATCACCGACGCTTACGGCTGCCTGGGGGAGCTCAGGTTAAAATCTGGTAAGTCCCCGATCGCACAGAACAGCAGCTGTGAGAGCGTCTGATGCTAGACTTCTGGGGCGCCGGGCAGAGCTCCTCTCCTGCTTGTTGGGAAACACTGCCAGATTGAGGCATTTCGTTTCAGCTGTTATGATCTTTTAAAACATTTCTTTATTTCGCTGCACCGGCTCCTCCGTGCGGGGAGGAGGTCAAGGTGAATGCAGCCTGGCTCTCACCTGTCTGTGCTGCTGGAGCCGGGGAATTGTGTGCCAAGGCGCTCACCTTCATCGTTTGCCCTCCAGGACCCGAGTTCTTCCAAAGTCAGGTCTGTGGGGTCTGCCCAGGGGCTTGTTGCTCACTTACAAGGGATCTGTACTCTGGAAGGGGTGGACGCGGGAGGTCAGAAGCCCCCCGGACTCACGGGGTGTCTTGGAGAAGAGCCGGGACCGGGCGTGTTGACCAGGCAGAGGAGCCCAGAGCACCTGCCGTTGGACGCTGAGGGTGGGGCGTGTGGGAGAGGAAAGGAAAGTGCACGTAAAAATGGGCCATGTCTGACTTGGAAAAGGCAGAGAACTCACAGGGACAAGTGGACACCTCAGGATGAGACCCTTGGGGCTGAGCCTCCCGCAGGATGGCTTTTGGGGGTCACAGCCTTTCTGGGGGCCCCCTGAGTTGGCACCTCTGTGCTCCTGGACCTCATGGGAGCCCTGGTGCACTTGTGGGTCTACGACTACCATTTCCTTTCTCCTCTCTTGGCTCCTGACTTACGTTGATCCCACCCAGTGTCTCCAGGGACATTTGGGGCCAAGACCAGGGCACAGGTGACATCCCTCATTCTCAGTGCCGTTTCTCAAAATGAGAATTGGCTGTGAGATGACCAGATTGGGACCCACAGCTCTCCCCGAGCTGGCCATGCCAGCTCCACACCTCCCCCAGCAGCTGCGTTCAGAGACTGAGGAGTTTCTAAGCCGACAGAATAGCACTGTTATTTGCCGTTACTTTTCCGGGTCTTTCTTTCACGGGATGGTTTCTCCTGAACTATGATGATTGCACTGATCGTTTTCAAATAGTGTGTAGGAAAAGCATTCAGTACCTCCATGACAGATGCATTTATTAAATGTCTGTTTTGTGCCAAGGGCTAGATATAGTTGAACTTATTTAATTCTAAAGATAAGCCAATAAGATACTGTCTTTTCCACTGTCTATAGTAAAGGAAACAGGCTCAGAGGGTTAAAGTAATTGCCTAAGGTAAGAGTATAGTTAGGATTCAAACCCAGATCTAGCTATCTCCATACACTGCTTTGTCCATGAAAATGGGCTGCCTGCCAGGATTTTCCCCATAGTGCTTTTCACAAGGTTACGAAAAATGCCTGTGGTCCTAGCCTCGATGATGATGATGTGCCAATGACACTAACTTTCTTACTCTGTGCTCGACACTGTTTTAAGTGTTTTAATATATTAACTTGGTTCTCCCAACAGCCTGGGAGGTAGGTGCCATTACTGTCCTATTTCACAAAGAGAAGCCCAGGAAACCTAAAGTGCTGTATTTTGTCTATTCTGTGACACATGTATTTTTTTACATTGTAGCGGCTTGGCTCTTTGGATATGCTGCAGTTGTTGACATCTTACAGTTATAACTGGCAGTGTTTTTTCCTAAGTAAATTAATGATGCATCTTGCACCTGACCGAGACCCAGATTTAGCACAGTGCTGTCGCTTGCCTAAGGTTGGGCCGTCCTCAGGTGGTGACCTAGGTTTTTAACTTGTGCCTCCTGATACCTGGGGCTGTTTTCAACCACCGGGCTGTTCAGTCTTGAAAGTGGGCAGAAACCGGTCAGCCCCCAGAGAAATATCGTCAGGGGGCCCAGGGTGACTGCGGGTGTCCAGTCCAGGGGTCACAGCAGGATGTAGCAGCAGCATCCCAGGGCAGGATGTAGAGAGAGGTGACCAGCTCCTAGAGTTGCAAGACCCTCCTTCCTTCCCACAGCCTCCCTACGCCCCCCCCCCCCCCCCCCCCCCCCCCCCCCCCCCCCCCCCCCCCCCGCCCTTCCCCTGCACGCAGCCTCTGGGGGCTGGGCGAGAGCAGGGCCATGCCCCTGGCGCAGAGGCCTGTCAGGTACCCCGGCCCATTTCTCCTGTGCTCCAAATCCTCCCCGCCCCGCCTGCCTGAGTCACCCTCTGGAGTGGGCTGCTGAAGCGCTCTGAGGGGTTAGGATGTCAGGATTACCTGGCCTGTTTTCAACACATTCTTGAAAGGCCCCTAGGGTATCTGAAGAATGGAAGGATGGGGCCTTATAATAGAGTTTTTCAGAGCCCCTTCGGTTCCATAAGGAGGGCTTGGCTTTAACTCGGTTTTCTTTTCCTGCTGGAGGTCCCCGGCCCAGAACTATAATGTCTTCTTCTCACCTGTTGAAGGTGTTGGGCAGCGCAGAGTGAAATCCCAAGTTTTGGTTGCCACCAAGACAGGCAGCCCGAGTTGGGGTTGGGCCTCCCCTTTGACTGGTTTAGGCTGAGGGTCTCTGGGCATGAAAGGAACTTCCTTTCAGGCTGTGACTTGGGGCAAGCTGTTCAATTTCAACCTGCCTAAGCAAAAATAGCTTTTATATGTTAGAAATGAAGAAACATGCACAAAAATTACATAAAAGCTTTATCCCCAGTGCTTAGGTTTTCATGGAGAGTTTAAGTCTCTCCTTCTTCCTTGAAATGCCAGTGGGAAGCGGGTGGAGCCCTCACAATTAGCCAGGGAGTCAGGCGTCCTGATGCATCCGTGATTCAAAGCAAAAAAAGTGAGGGTATAGCAGTAGAAGAATTTATCCAACTGATTACAGGGATTTCACTCCCTTTTAACCTCAACTCTCACAGCCTCCCTCTTTCATAGCCTCAAGAGCTGAGTGTGTTGAGGTCTGTGATGAGCTGTGCCCTCTGGAGCTAGGTAGCACCCAGCCTACACGCCCACCCTCTAGATTTCCTTTCCTGCTTCACAACAGACTCACCTTCCAGATTGATTTATCTCCCTAGAGCCGTTTTCCACCTGCAAAATCGGGGAAACTGCCTCATCTCTGGATTACATAATTCAAAAGAGATTTATAGGGGATAGTGAACATAGTCTGAACACGGGGACTGAGCGGGAGGCCCGGCCTGCAGCGGGGGCCTCTGGGAGGACTAGGTGTGGGGTAAAGGTCAGGTTTCTGACTCCTGGTGGGTGGTCAGTCTGCACACAGGCTAGTGTAGGGCTCATCTCTGTGGGCAGTCACTGCACAATGAAAGTCTCTGCAGAAGTGGACTTGAAAGTGTTTAGGTTTTTTTCTTTTAATGTTTATTTTTGAGAGAGAGAGAGAGTGCCGAGGAGGGGCAGAGACAGGGGGAGACACAGAATCCAAAGCAGGCTCCAGGCTCCGTGCTGTCAGCTCAGAGCCTGATGCAGGGCTCAAACCCACAGACCATGAGATCATGACCTGAACTGAAGATGGAGGCTTAAAGGACTGAGCCACCCAGGTGCCCCTGGTAGTCTTTAGCCTTGACATTCAGGGTCTACGGTGTTCTCCAGAAAGTCTTGACATGGTAGGCCTTCATCAGTCTTAGGATAATTTATTACCTGACTGCAGTGGGGTGCTGGTAAATATTTGACATCCAGCTCTGTTGGGGGCAGAAGCCCTGATATGCAGTGTTTGCCGATCTCCATGGTGTAGACAGCCCACCCTGGCTGACTTCAGGCTCCAGCGCAGAGCTGGGGAAAGGTGAGCACAGCTGGCTCCCGTGAGCCGGTGGAAGCCGCCAGCACACCAGTGTCTGCACCACTTTTGTGTTCTAGAAAGGGAAGGTGAAGGAGATCCTTGAAATCGTGCCATGTGGATGCAGGGTATTTAGAATTCCGAGCTTGTCGGTATGGGGGGGAGGCCTTGGGGACCCTCTGGCCAAAGCGCCCCACTCCACGGGTGGGAAAGCCCAGAGCCTCTGCTGTGCCTACAGCTTTAAGCAAGAGAGCGTCCTGCACGAGCAGGACAGAACGTGGTCTGCAGGAGCCCCGGGCTCGGGACTGGCGTGAACCTGGCTAGGGAGCGAGCTCTGAGGCCGAGCAAATAGACAAATGCCAGCACAGGGGAAGCCAGAGGCCAGAACACACCCAGCATTGTCCCTGAACAAGTGGCATTGTGTCTGCGCGTGACTCATGCACCCCAGCACCAGCCCTGCCCAGCCAGATGACAATGGCCACAGCTCCGTGAGACCCGGACCCCTTACGGCAGGGGTCAGGGGGTTTGGGGCAGCCATGCCTTGGCATTGGGTGTTGAAGGCAGCCCCCTTGAGGGAAAGAATTTCTAAAATCGGTGCCGAGGTCGCCGTGGTTTTTGTGTGTATGGTAAAATACATAGAAGATGAAATTTCCCATTTGGACTGATTTCAAGAGTATAGTTCAAGGGCATGAAGGACATTCACAATGTTGTTCTGCAGCTATCACTACCGTTTGTCTCTAGAACATTCCTTGTCTTCCCACACAGAAACCCTGTCCTCCGTAAACCATGTAGACCGGGGTCCTTGCCTTCCGTGTCTCCACCCTGCGTGTTCGGGCCTCCTGCCCTCTGGTGGGGTGTGCATGTCCCTGTGTGATCCCTTCTGCCTCTGGTGTGTCTGTGACCTCACCCGCCAGTGGCCGGGGACCTCTGACCCAGGCATGCTCTCCCTTTGGCCCTGGAGTCAGGGTTCCCTTGAGCTGAAAGGAACAGAGGGGCCGCCTCTCTGGTGCATCTGAGGGCCAGAGCCCTCCCAGGCCGGTGGAGGCCTGCAGGGGCCAGAGCCTCATCTCCTGACGCCAGAGGAAGTTTGAATTTTGTCTTTCCCCTGCTCTAGGGTCCTTACTGGTTTCAAGCCCCTGGACTCAGCCTCAGCTGAGACTTTGGAGACCCTCCCCCACCCAGGCCTGTTCACTTCTTCCCTGGGAGAAAACTGATCCTGCCTTACTGAAAACAGCCTAGATCTTGTGCTCAAGGTGATGTCTCACACGCCTGGGCAGGTGAGCCCCCCACCAGCCCCACTCATATCCCTAAGAGACAACACCACACTGACTGGCCGGGGGACAGTGACCACCAGTAGTCTAGTGCTAGGCTCAAACCAGGATCCTTTCCTTAAAACCTGTCAGGTGGGGCACACCCAAGGGTGCTAGACAAGATGGGGCAGGCGGAGTCACGCCAGCCCCAAAGGAACAGGAAGCCACGTGCCAGGCGGAGTAGGTCCAGGGGCCCCTCCTGGAGAGGCCGTGGTCTAGCGCGGCTCCTCTGGCATCACAGAGACTGTCCACCAGGCACAGGCTTGGCCGGTGCTAAGGGAAACATCCTAGGTCCTCCCCTTCGTGGTTTGCCTGGGAAAGTCGCTGCAATGAGGGACGGGTGGCTCACTCTCTCTGCCCCCCCCACAGCCACCCTTGCATTGCATCCCACCTTCTTCGCCCCCCAGAACCCTAGCCAGTGTGTTGCTCCGGGAGGTGAGGACCTCCAGCTGGCGGAGGGAGGCCACAGACTGTAGTCAGGCCTGTCGGGGAAGTAAGGCGCCTCCGGGACTGGGGAGCAGTTTGTTTACAAGTCAGGTGTTAGAGGTTGTTTTCGTTCTGCACAGCTGAAGGGGACCCTAAGGGGGGTGTCAGCTGACAGCACCGCGAATAGTAATTTTCTAGATAGATTTGTGATTTTTTTTAAGCAGGTGACTCAAAAGGACTTTGTAGAATAGTAGGGCAACATTTCTATAATGAAGCCCTTTCTGTTCTCACCGATCTGTCAATGTGAACAAGGTTTCTTAGTGTTCACATCTATAAAAATGAAAAACAGAACTAGCATTGGTAGAGAACATAGTTTCCTCCCGTTAATAAATAACATTTATCCATGGATATAAGGGCCAGAGGTCCACCTTCCCAACAAATCTTTATTTTTTTATGGTAAATAAGTATTTAGTAGAGTGGTTTGTTTACGTTGCTGACTGATTTTGTACTAAAAATCATTGTAATGATAACTCAAGCCAAAGTCTTTGAAACACTTTCAGCATTAGGATCAAATCATGGCACCGTATCATCAATATTGGACACAGAAGCACAAAATATGTGATATTAGGATGAAATTCGGGGGCGGGGAAAGTGGAATGGAAATTCAGAGGAAAATCCCATCTGTTGAATAAGAACTTGTTCATGGATTCCTTTAAATAATATACAAGGATGATTGTCAAACCGGGGTCTGGTTTCCACTGTAATGAGGTCTACTAGGGGTTTATTCTTACATGTCAATATTTAGCATGTGCTGGAAAGTACATTATTCACAACCATTTAGACTAATGATGAACTCTTTCAGTGTCGATTTGGAAGTGAGCAAGTGGTACCTTAGCCACACTCTTAGTGAGGCAGCAAGCCATCGTGATCGAAGGCTGCCAGACCTTTGGGCTGGATGAAGCCGTGTTGGCATCTTGGGTCCAACACAGACTTGGGCAGGTGATTCGGCCCCCTCCGGGAACTAGTCCCTCATGCAGAAAATGGCAGCGATGTTAGGCACGTTGGCGATCCTTCTGCAAGGATAGAGGTAAGAGCAGTGGCTCTGGAACCAGACTTGGCCCAAGTAACTTGCCCAGGTGGTATAGCCCGAAAGTGGATTCAAACCCCAGTTCCCCCACTGGGCCACCTTGGGCAGGCTTCTCAACCTCTCTGTGCCTCCGTCTCTGTCCCTGTACAGTGGGACTACAAATGGCACCTCCCTCAGGAGGCTGTTGAGCTCATAGAACAGAGTTCACATGCAACCGCCCTGAGAATCAGCTGAGCTTGGTTCCAGTCCACTCCCGCAGCAGTGTCTTTATTCACCTGTGCCTTCTCCCAGCCCTCAGTCCCCGGACTCAGGAGCTCAAAGTCTCATTTATTTTAAGAGCCTTTTCATGTCTGCTGCAGCCACCCATCCCAAGCCTCCCCCGGCCGCTGCCCTGCACAGGAAATGCCTACTGTCTTCAAAGCAACTGGGACTCTTGCCAGGGACTTGGTCCACCCACACAGAGGCTGGTGAGGAAGTGGTGCTGGAAATCCACTCCACAACTTGGGTGGAGGGACGTCAAGTTTTCCATGCCTCTCCTTGAACCCACTCCCTACAGAGTCCAGTCTCAGCCTCGCAGCCTAGACCGCTGGGGCTGCCCTCCGGCCACTCCTCTGACTGTCCTTGAACCCCCTTTTCTCTGCACTGAGCACATTGCAAGAGGCCGATGGGATGTCCGGGCGTTGGTTCTAGCATAGGCTGCGGGAATATTTGTATTTGTGAGTCTATACTCTGAGGATATCACCCCCACTGCCTGCCAGAAATGACTCTTGTCCTGCCCAAGAAACTCAACCTCCTGACACCTGTCACTGTCCATAGCATAACTGCCTAATTCTTAAGTTGCTTTAAAGTAGTTTCCTGATAATCTTCCTGGGGTGGTGGGATATGAGCCCATAGGTTCACCCTCTTGGTCCCCCAACCCAGTAGGCGTGGTGACCTAGTTATTGAATGAAGGCATCTTTTGCTTTATTTATTAAAAATATTTTTAATGTTTATTTATTTAGGGGAAAGAGAGAGACAGAGCATGGGTGGGTGAGAGGTAGAGAGGTTGGGAGACAGAATCCAAAGCAGGCTCCAGACTCTGAGCTGTCAGCACAGAGCTGGACACGGGGCTTGAACTCATGAGCTTCGAGATTATGACCTGAGCCGAAGTGGGATGCTTAACTGACTAGGCCACCCAGGTGCCCCTATTTTGTTCAATTTTTAATGTTTATTTATTTCTGAGAGAGAGAACGCTAGAGGGTTGGGGCAGAGAGAGAGGGAGAGGGAGGATCCAAAGCAGGCTCTATGCTGATAGCCGAGAGCCCAATGTGGGGCTTGAACTCACGAGCCATCGACCTGAGTAGATGTCAGACACTTGACTGACTGAGCCACCCAAGTGCCCTGAATGAAGGCATTAAAAAAACAACCCAGATGTGTCCTGGCCCCAAGGACGCATCAGGTGTGAGGAGGGAGTGGGCAGAGATGGTGAGCATCGGTCCTCAGGGGCTTTGATCAGAGTGTCCAGAGGTCCAAGCCACTGGCCTCCTGGCTCCAGATAATGACCACCGACTATGCCGAGGAGACCTTGCTGGGAACAGCTCCTTTAAACCTCAGCAGGGATGGGAAGAGTATCTTTTGGACCAGAACCATGCCAGCCTCACCCGAGTTATCTCTGGGGTCCTCTCCTGAAATAGAGCAGGGGTGCTGTCCCTGATGTCCCCAGAGCAGACCCTTGCCACGCACCCCTGACCCACACAGCACAGGTGCCTGTTGTGCGGTGCGGGGTGCAGAACAGAAAGTGGCTGTGGATGGTTTGGTGTGGTCCCCGGGGGGGGGGGGGTTTCTTGTTGTCCTGGAAACCAGATCAGCAGTGGCCTGGGTAACACTTGACAGGGGTTGGGAGGGGCTTGAGCTGCTCTCCTGGCTTATTTCGGAAGTATTCATCCAAGGCTGTGTGTGTGCCAGGATATCATAATGCAAGAGTCCTGTCCCTAAGAAACTCCCACTCTCCTGGGGACACAGGTGGGATGGAGGTTGTTAGCTGTGCATGCACGGGGCTCACAGGGATGCTGTTGGCATGTAGAAGGGGCACCTAGCAATGTCTTTGGGGAGCAGGGAAGGCTCCAGAAGGGCAGAGAGGAATTCTGGAAAAGCAGGGCTGAGCTAGGTGGTCCTGATGAACCCTGGGAAGGCTCGTGGCTGTTCTGGAGGGCGGGGGCAGGCAAGGTGGGTGGGGGTATCCCAAGGCTTGAGCAAAGGCCCAGGGGTATGAGGGCATATGGGGCATTTGAGGAGCTGCAGAGGATAGCCCCAGAGGGCTGCTGGACCCAGGGTGTCTATATGTGGGGAGGGAGGGGGTGGCCATCCTGCAAGGATCGGGGGAGGTGGGAGCAATGGGGGGGGGTTAAGCAGAGAGGTAGGTCTTCCATCGGTCAGCTTTGAGAGGTGACTCTCGTGACTGGGCTTGCAGGACTGGCCACCCCTGCAGAGCTTTCCAGGTGGTGGTGGTGCTGCTGCTGGTGGGGGACCAGACTCTGGGCGCCAGGTGCCGGGCTCAGGTCACATCCCTGGTGCTGTCCTGGTGGAGACATGGGCCGTGAGCTGCTCCGCGGCCGCCTGTTCACTGTGGTCCTGAGCCCTCGTGTCTGTTTCCCTTGCAGGCAGTGCCTCTCTGAGCTTCCTGGTTTTGGTGACAGGCTGTGCGTCAGTGGGCAGAATTCCAGAGGCTGAAATCTACAAAATCACAGCCACCGACTTCTACCCTCTCCAGGAGGAGGCCAAGGAGGAGGACCGCCTCACCGCCTTGAGGAAAATCCTCAACTCGGGGGTCTTCTACTTCTCGTGGCCCAACGATGGGTCTAGCTTTGACCTCACCGTCCGGGCGCAGAAGCAGGGCCAGGACAGTGACGAGTGGGGGAGCTCCTTCTTTTGGTGAGGGCCCTGGGTCGTCTCTTGCCCCTCGTCCCCTCCCCCCCGGTCATGTGGATGGTGGGCTCTGATTGGCACCTGTGTCCTTGTTCTCTCCCTCACATCACCCCCCCACCCCCACCCCAGGGCCCTTGGTACCTCTGTGAGCCCAGTCTCAGCGCAGTGAGAACGCCAACTCCCTCATCCCCACCCCCAGGTCAGGGAAGGTGTTCAAAGCAGTCTGATGTAGATTTAGTAAAGGGACTCTAAGAGCAGGAGAGCCTACATCCATCCCGTGGCCCCTAAGCCCTGCTCAGTGCACCTGTGGTCCTCTCAGCGATCCTAGTTACCCTCCAGCACACACACATTTCCCACCGAAGCTCACATTCCAGACTGTTCTATGTTCTCTGCTGGTGGGCAATAACTCAGAATCCTCGTAGTAATTTATGAGGTAGGGTGGTTTGCTACTCCCATTTTACAGATAAGGAGACTGAGGCTTGAACAAGTGAGGGAATTCCAAGCCAGGCTTTCTGGCTCCAGATCTCATACTGTTAATCATCAAGCCAGACCAGTTCCAACTATAAGGAAACTGAGTCAGCCTGCAGGGGTGCTGTGCAGTGATGTGAAGCCCAGACAGAGGTGCCTGGGTTTCTGTGTGTGTAGGGTCCTCTGGGTGCTCCTTCATGGACATAGCTGGGTGTGGATGTCTGTATAAGTATGTAAATTATCTATGGTCCTTTCTGGGCCTCGGGGATCATGACCTGGCAGGTCTGGGGCAGGGTGCCAGGCCTGGCTGGCCAACGATGCTGTACCCCCAGACTGACCAGGACCTGTGTGGGGAGTGAGTCAGGAGCCAGTGTGATGAAAATCCTGCCGGAGAAACTGCTCCCATACGCCTTATACACCGAACCATCCTAAGAATGCCAGTGCTGGCCTTTTGGAGCTCAGCCAGTTTTCCAGCCCTTTCCAGGGTCGGTGAGGCTCATTTACATCCTTTATTTATGCCTGCCGCTCTCCGTTTGTCCCAACACACGAAGTCATAGGGATCCCTGGATAAACGTTTTTCCCTTGGTCCTTTGGACCCCTCACCTGGCCCGACTTCCCTCTGGAGGAGGGGGGCTTCGCCATCTCTTTCCATGTGCCCCAGCATTCTCCACCCCCAGGTCCTTGTGGGCTTTCTGGTTTTGTTGAGTCTCAGGGGGCAGTAATGTGCTCAAACGCTAGAACACCTGTGAATCTCCAGCTGCTCTTGTTCAAATGCAGATTCTGATCGAGCAGGTCTGGGCTGGGCAGCGAGGTGTGATGGTGGCCCCTGAACCCTGTGCGGTGGTCTGAGGACCCCTCTCTGAGTCACGGGTCCAGGGGATGGTGTTTCTGTGAGTCACTGATTCCATTCTGCAGGGACCCGCTGGCGCACGTGCCCCTGAAGTCTGCTGAGCTCCGGGGTCACGGCTGTGCGTCACCAGGTGTGTTGTACTGAGGCCGTGGAGTCACTCTCAGTGAGGGCTTCCACGCAAGAAGCAGGGTGAGGTGTCAGAGGCTGGAACATTCTTGGCAACATCGTAGGGCCCTAGGGGATGCCGAGGGAACTGGGTGGCCCCAGGACCTTTGTGACAGCCCTTGTCAGGCCCCCTTCTGCCAGCTCTGTGGCTGGAGACTTGAGGCCCACAGATAGCAGTGAGAGTGGAGTGGAGGCCAAGAGGGGCTTGGGAGGGGGGAGCCCCAGGTGGAACCACACTCCATCTTGAGTTGAGAGGAGGCAGCAGCTCTGGAGGGCGCCAGGCTGCTGGGGCCGCGCCACACTCCAGGGCGTGGTGCTAGGGCGGCACCCACGCAACTGACCACAACTGAGTCACCCTTGACTGAGCGGTCACGGGCTTGACTGCCCAAACCCACCATTTGGGGTGCAGTGTTCCAGGTCTGGACCCACATCTGGAGTCAGATGGGGTCAACGCTGAATGTGGCTGGCGTGAAGTGGTTTTCCAGGCTGGTGACTGGCCCCGCTGGTAACTGCCTCCCAGGACGGTGAAAGCCTGGGCGGAAACTCAGAGCACTTCTTTACGGATCTGGGTCTCTTCCTCGGAGGAAACGAGCCATCCTCCTGCAGAGCGCCAGGCCGGCGGGACTGCTGGCGGGATTCGGAGTGGACTATTTGGCAGAAGGCTCCTTTGCCTGACCCTTGGGGACTGATGGCTCCCCTAGCTGTGGGGCTGAAGATTGGAACATTCTGGAGGCTTTGCCTTGATGCCATTTGTAGATTTAATTTGTTACTAAAGCTGGTTCATTATCTGAATTTGAGACAGAGATTCAGAGGAAAATGTGTTTTGTGAAGGAGTGCTCCTTGCTCATCACTTTCCAGGCAGACCAGCACTGTGGCTGCGGGAGCCCAGAGGGGGCCACACTGGCCACTCCCTGGGGTGGGGGGGGCATCTCTTAGGGCCCAAGTGCAAGGGCTTGTGCTCCCAGTGGGAGGCTGGCCTGAGGCCACGGGAGCCCCTGCTGCTTGGAGGCGCTGCTTGGAGGCTGAGGAGCCACCTGAGCGCACTTTGAAAGAAATGAGAGAAGGCTGTGATCTTTGAGGAAGGCTCTAGGGCAGGAACAGGGCTGCCTTTTTTTAAACAAATAGGGCATTGTGATCTAGATTTGCTTAATACCCTGTGGGAGGGAGTCTTCCGTGAAGTCGGGAGGGTCTGAGAGGCTTCTGAATATGGTCCCCTGAGCACCCCGAATGGAACTTCCCCTGCAGGGTTGGGGGTCCTGGCACCCCTCTGAGGCCTCATTTCTCAGAGAGGCTGCTGGGGCAGAGTCAGGTCGAGTGGGTGTTGGGGAGCTGAGAGAGAGTAGGAGGAGGCTGTGGCCGGCGCAGGTGTGGCTGAGCGCAAAGGTGTGGCTCTGCGGCGTGGGGCCTTCACTACCAGAGGAGATAGGCCTGGGCCTGGCCGAGTCAGTGAAGAGGGCAGGCTCCCAGCTCCTCGATTCTGCTTGCAGGCTCTGTGACCTTGAACAAAACATTCACGTCTCTGTGCCTCAGTTTCTCTAGCTGTAAGATAGGCTGAATGATAACAGCTTTCACATAGGACCTTTGGAGGATGAAGTGAGCTAATCCATTCCAAAGCACTTAGAATGGGGCTCGGTGCCCCTGATAAATGTTGGCTTTTCTCCCCATCCTTATCATCAAGGACACCAGGGGTCACTATAGGCCCAGAACAATCCACCCGGTGTGGGGAGGAGGTACTGGAACTTTCCTTGTTTTATTTTTGTGTCTTCCTTTTTCATTTATTTTGGATTGCTACCTAGTGCTCTCATTGGGATAGGATAGACCTCATGGGTTACGTATGTAATTTAAATTAGCATGCATGTATTTAAGGATTTTTTATCATTTATAATTTAATCGCAAAACCAATGATTAATGTTTTTACCGGTGGGATTTCTGATTTAAAACGCGGAGGGCGGGGTGGGGGGTGTCTAACAGGGAGGCCCCCCTGACAGTCCCTGGTAGCAGTTGGCTCGCTCTCCCAGCTTGGCTTCCAGTCGCTGCCACTGACACCCGCAGCGGCCCCGGGAAGCACCCCTTCCCTGCTGCTGCTGTGCGGCTCCGCCGCCCGTCTGCTTGGAGGTGGGGGGCTGCTTGGAGAGGGGTCGGTCTCCGAAGCATGTGAACCTCTGGGCCATTTGCCTTGAGCGCGATTCCCCCAGTTCTGCGGGGGAGCAGGGGGGGGTGCCCTCCCGGCTTGCTTTGGGCGCCGGTTTTCCGGGAGCGCATGCGCGGACCTGAGTCGCTGCGGGGCTCCGCTTTGCAGGAACCAGCTGCTGCACGTGCCCCTGCGGCAGCACCAGGTGAGCTGCTGCGACTGGCTGCTGAAGGTCATCTGCGGCGTGGTGTCCATCCGCACCGTGTACGCCTCGCACAAGCAGGCCAAGGCCTGCCTCATCTCCCGCATCAGCTGCGAGCGCGCCGGCGCTCGCTTCCACACCCGCGGCGTGAACGACGACGGCCACGTGTCCAACTTCGTGGAGACCGAGCAGGTCAGTGCCCGCGCCGGTGGGTGGCGCCCGGTGGTGCGGCGGGGACGCAGCCGGGCGCGTGCCTTTCCATTTGGGGCGGAAGAGGGCTGGACATACTGGAGGTCGTTTCTGCGGATCGTGGCTCCTTCCTGCAGAGGCCAGCGTGAGTCATTGGGGCTCGGCCTGCAAACGGGGCCTCCGGTTCGCTTGGAGGATCTTTCTTGATTCACCTCTGCCGGGGTGATACTGCTCACCCAAGTACTTGCAGCTAAAAGGAAGCAGGAGTTTGTGCCCTGGTCATAAAGGATGGCAGCGGTGTAAGAGGGCGGGCGATGAAGGATCCAACATGATCTTGAGACAAAAAGTAGATCAATACAGCGTGGATGAGGGTATCCACATTCTAAATCAGTTTCGTTCTAAATCAACCGGAGCATGGCTTAGCACCTGGGAGTTGTGAAATCTGCGACATTTGCTCTCCGTTTCCATGAATCTAACCATCTGCTTAGTCTCTCATTGATTTTTTTCCTCCCTAAATTCTGTTCTCATTTCCAGAGATGCTGCCTTGCACTGATTTGTTTTTTTCCCTCTGTACCTTGCAAATCTGTAGGATAATGCCCCTTTGTAGACTAACAGGTAGAATAAATTATACAGAAAGGCCAGCCCCGTGAAAGGCACAGGTGCAGCATGGCCATGGGTGTCCAGCAGCAAACAGCCTGTGTTTATTTAGTGGGCTATGTGACTTTGCGTCCCCTCTGTCCTGAGCTGGGAGAGGCATTTCCTACCAGGACTTTAGCCCTGTGATTCCGCATGGATTTGAGCACCTGCTTTCTGTGGTGAGCAGCCTCGTGCTTGGGCTTAAGGGGAGGAGGTCCTGTTGCAGTCAGGTGCTGAGGAGGAGGCCTTTGGAACAGGAGCTAATGATGGGCAGCAAGGCATTTCTTGTCCATGAGTCTGTTCACTCTGCCTGCTCTCCTGGATGTAGATGAGGCTGCATGCGGATAAAAATGTCAGAAAACGTGGGCCCTAACTGAAGGCCATGTTTTTTTTTCTCACGTGAGCTTTTTTTTGTTCACATGCCCCACCTGCATTCCCATTATCTATATTCCCATCCCAGATTTTAATCCTTGCGTTATGAGCCTTTGAATCATGCGGTTCATTCACAAATCTTTACTGTTTATCGCCCACCATAGGCTGGGTTCTGTGCTGGGAACCGGGGCCAGAGGTGCAAAGCATATTTGTACAAATCAAAAGACCCATGCCCTTGAACCTGGATACTGAACCAGACTGAAGAGGTTTTCATCAGGGAGCCCTGGGGCGGGTTCTTGCACTTGGCCCCTGCCTTGCTCTCCATCTGGCCCTTGGGTACCGTCCCTTGTTTGCTCTTCCTGTTTGATGCTCCCTAGAGTTGTGAATTTCAGCCATTTTTTTTTTAAATTGGGGTCTCATCTACTGTATCTGACTCCTCAGCAAAGCAGTTGCCCTCCGTATCGCCATTGTCCCTGAAAGATGGGGCATTTTAACACTAAAAATATGTCCGTGGGAGGCGTTTTCTCAGGCTGCTGTGACGAAGTGCCACAGACAGGGGCTTAAGAAAACTAGAATTGATGGTCCTACGGTTCTGGAGGCCAAAGGTCCGAACTCCAGGAGCTGGCAGGACCGTGCTCCCTCTGAAGGTTCTAGAGGAGGATCCTTGTTCCTCTTCCCTCAAGAGAGGCCCCCGCTGCTCGCAGCCCTCCCATCTCTGCCTCACCTCCACCTGCTGTCCTCTTCTGGGAAGTCCCTCTGCCCTGTAATGAGGGGGACCCACACTATCTAGTGCGCCCCATCTTTACTGTAACTGCATCTGTAGTGACGGTCTTCAAATAAGGTCACATTCCCAGGTGCTGGGATTAGGACTCCAACATGTCTTTTTGGGGGACACAGTTCAACCCACAACAAAGACATAATGCTAAAGCACTGTGCTTTATTATTTTTAAATATTTTTTAATGTTTTATTTATTTTTGAGACAGAGAGAGTATAAGTAGGGGAGGGTCAGAGGGAGAGGGAGACAGAATCTGAAGCAGGCTCCAGGCTCTGAGCTGTCAGCACAGATCCTGAGGCAGGGCCTGAACCCACAAACCGTGAGATCATGACCTGAGCCGAAGTCAGAGACGTAACTGACTGAGCCACCCAGGTGCCCCTTAAGGACTATGCTTCAAAGGCAGCACATTTAGCTTTATGAAAAATCTCAGTAGTGTCTTTGCTTTTCTCATTTTTCTCTAGACTGGGGTTGGGGCTTTGCTCTGTCTCATCTCTGTGAGCCTGATACTTGGCATTTGTCTCAAGTACCCAATTGCTCGGGCCCAGAGACAGGAACCCTGTTGTTTGGGCTCAGTGACAGGCCTTGTTGCCCCGTGGCCAAGCCAGCAAGGCCTCAGGGACACCAGTGCCCTGCTCTCTGGACCCTGGAGCCGACAGCCCAGTGCTGTTTAAATGCCCTCCACCGGCGTCCCTTCTCTGGCTCCGGGAGGGATTTCTTGGTTCATGTAGCCTCTTTTGTGTTTTCTCTTCCTCTTCCGGGCCCTGGATCAGACCACAGTTTTCTTGACGACACCCTCACCTCTGCCTTGCTCTGGAAGCACTGGACAAGTGACAGGCAGCCGGACACCCCCCTCTGCTGTCTAGCTGAGATGGCAGGCAGCTGGGAATGCGGCCCCCATCTGGGACCAACATGTGGCTCCTTGGCCCCACGGCGATGTCGTTTTCACCAGACACGTCGCAGGGCACGGGGGTTGTGCTGGCTTCGCACCTGAAGCAGTTCTTGGTGGGGCTCCTCCCAACAGACCACAGGCCCTCAGACAGTGTGCCCACCACGGTGGGGGAGAGGGAGGGGGAGGGGTCCGTGCCCAGAGATGACTCCAGGTGTGTCCTCATTGGCAAGACGGAGCGAACCCCGAGCCCCTCAGCTGACTTTGATTGTGAGCCTGCCCAGGCAGGGACAGGACAGGTGCCTTCACCCTCCCGGGAGTGCCTCCCGCGGTTGGTGCTCAGCTGCAGGGTCCTGTCTGCAGAGAGACGGGAAAGGCAATAGAGGAGTGGGGCAGAGACAGTCACATGCAGCACCGCGTGGGGAAGCCACGGAGGGAGAGGAAGACGCAGGTGCATCGTCCCCTTTTCTGAAATGTTCTCAGAGGCAGGATGAGCATGGCAGAAGGAAGGCGGGTGCTCCCCGGGAAGCAGGAGACTCCCACCAGCACCAGAGAGCCGCTTGCTCTCGGCCCGGCCATCGTGGATCGGTTTGGTTTGCAGCACTCTATAGCAATAGAAGTAGTCGGGGTTGATCTAAATTTTTTTTTTTAACATAAAAATCTTTTCCTAAGTGAAATGTATACTTAACCAGTGTTCCTGCGGAGCACAGTTTTGCCCTCCGCCCCCCACTGTGGAGGGAGTCAGGCCGTGTGGGGGGGATGCACAGTGGCCTGTGACATGGTGCACAGTAAGTGTCCGGGAAGCCTGTAACCGCACTGGAGCTGGCCTGTCCAGGGCCATGGGGCTCTGACGGGGGCAGGAGGGGCTGGAGAAGTCACTCCCGGGATCCCCGCAAGCTCCTCTCCCCTGCATCCGAGGGACAGAAACCGTGCGGTCCGGGCCCGATGGTGTCACGGGGCAGTGTGTACCTCCCTGCAGTCTTGGTGGCTTTGCTCCTGGTGATGGCAGACTGTGCACTGACAGCATCCTGAGGCCTTCGAATCAAAGTGACGCAGTAGGCAGAGCGGGGCACTCTTTGGGGTAGCCTGGTGTCGCCTGCTTTGAGACCTGATGTTTGGAGAAATGGTAGGCCCTGAAACACAGATTCGTCACCAGAGGGCGGCAGGCAGCGTCTTGGAGGAGGTTGGGGTGGAGCCGCAGCGGGAAGGAGCCCCGGCTGGGACTGCCTGCCCCCCACGCCTGCCTGCGGCCGCCTGCAAATCACATCTGGCCGAGGACCCTGCCGCAGAAGTGAGACCCTTCAGCCCCAAGCCTGTGGCCACTTGGGAGCGCAAGTCCTTCAGGGAATGCATGAAGGTGGCTCACGGATTGTCACGCTGTGCTCCTTGGCACGTGCTGGGACTAGACAGGGAGCAGGCTGGGCCTGTGAGGCGGGGTCTCCCCTGAACTAAATGCTCAGGGAGCCAGAAGAGAGGGAGGCTTTCAGTTACCCACTCTGCCTTGCTTAACATTGTTCCTAAGAGGAATGAATGAGCTTTCTTCTCCAAGGCAGGCTGTGTGTGTGTGTGTGTGTGTGTGTGTGTGTGTGTGTGTGCATGTTGGGGGGGGGGGGGGGGGGGTTTGTGTGCGTGTGCATTTGTGTGTGAGTGCATGTTTCATGTGTGTGTGGCGTGTGTGCAGGTGTGGACCACGTCTGTCTCCCCGGGAGGAAGCCTGGAGTCCTTTCGGCTCTGCCGTGAGTCATACCTGGTGGGATTGTTCTGCAGCTGTGACTCACCGTGCAGCAAAACAAAACCCAGAAAGTCCCTTTGGTTTACCAAAAAGAAAAAGATGAAAAGTATTTGCCTCTTGACGACAAGGCTGCTGATGAATCCAGTGAGGGGTAGGACCAGTGCGTCCCACCGAGAACGCAGCAGATTCGGAAACATGGGTTCGTAGACACCTCACCCGGAGACACGAGTTCAGCCAGTAGAAGACAGAAGCGTGTCTGCTGGCTTGTGATCTTGCTGCGTTATCCCTTTCTCTTTAGGGTCGCTGGCTTTCTGCGTCCCCCATCCCATGAAAGGGGCCGCTCAGAGTTGCCAAGGCAGGACCAGGGCGTCCGGGCCTGGCCTTGCTGCTACTTAGCCATAGCAGTGGCTCCCAGCCCTTGTCTGACCCTCCCTGCGCCCCCAGGGCTCTGACCCCACCCTGGTCAGTCCTCTGCAGGGGCCTCCCGGGAGGAGCAACGAGCCACTGCCCTGCGCTGGGATCACATTACTCATTCACTCCTCCCTGGGACCAGATGGTTGTAACTGCATCGAGAAAGGGAAACTGAGGCCCCAAGTGGTTAGCATGCCCAGGGTCACCCTGCAGAGCACATGGGAGCTGGCAGGTGAAAGGTGCTGACCCGCACTGACGCTCCACCCTCCTCCCCTCTCCCCGGGATCCAGAAGCCCTCTGTGAGGTGAGGCATCAAACTCTGCCACGGGGATTAAAACCTATGTTCTTTTGCTCAGAAGGGAAAGCACCTCAAATTCATGGCTGGTGTGGGATGATCAGGTTTGTCTTGTCACCTTGGGAAGAAAGACAGGGGCCCTGATGATGAACGGGACACAGACGTAGAAAACCTTCATGTGGAAGGAGCAGTGGAGAAATTCAGCGGCATCTTTCCTTCCTGTCCCAGGAGTGGGGTCGAGGGCGTGGGGACTCTCAGCAGGTGTTTTCTGAAGCCGGTTCTGCCTCAGCGAGTTCCCGCTCCAGCGGAGCTTGTCTGAAGCTGGAAGTAGCTCCATTAGCACGTGCTCAAGTGGAGGGTCATAGTTCCAGTGCTTAAATCACGTCCTGGCACTGCTACGGGCTATCTTTATAGAGAAATGTTGGCTAAATTGGTTTCTTTCTCAGCATTCTGGATCTGTATTTTTTTTTAAGAGTTTCTTAAAATGTTGATTTTTTTTTTTGAGAGAGTGCAAGAGGGAGAGAGCACGCACACTCGTGAACAGGGGAAGGGCAGAGAGAGAGGAAGGCAGAGAATCCCAAGGCACATTCTGAGCTGTCAGTGCAGAACCTGACATGGAGCTCAAACTCACGAACCGTGAGATCATGATCTGAGCCAAAATCAAGAGTTGGACATTCAACCGACTGAGCCACCCAGGTGCCCCTGGACCCATATGCTCTTTTTTTCTTAATTTTTTAAAAATATTTTTTTAATGTTTGTTTATTTTTAAAGGAGAGAGAGAGAGGGAGGCAGAAAAAAAGGAAAACACAGGATCTGAAGCAGGCTTGAGGCTCTGAGCTGTCAGCACAGAGCCAGATATGGGAGTTGAACTCATGGAGTGTGAGATCATCACCTGAGGGGAAGTCAGACACTTAACTGACTGAGCCACCCAGGCGCCCCATATGCTCCTTAATCCCAGGGTAGCCAGTGATGCCTACAGTAGTCTAAGCATTTTGCTATTTTCTTCTATTTCTTTTCCTTTTTTTTTTTTTAATAGAATTGTAAGGGCAGGTGGTAGTCGGTATCTGAAACCAGAGAAGTTCTTAACCTGGTGCTTTTTCCCTTTGGAAATTAGGGGATAGGCGCTCAGCTCCGCTCTGTCGCTTACCAGGCTAGAAATTCCTGTTGTCCGGGGACCCGCAGATCTGCTCAGGTCCTCGCCTAAGAATTACTAATGCATGTGTGATCTGAGCATGATCTAGACTCATGGAAAGCTACCCTGTAAGGGAGCAGCCTGGTAAGAAATGGAGAGGATCAGCAGCGTTGGCCCGGCTGGCCCTGCCAGGCCAGGGTAGAATTACTCAGATAAAGGGCAACGCATCTGATAACCGCCACGGCGTCCCCTCGTGATGCTCAGGGCTGCACTTGTTGTCCCTTTAGAACTCCCCTGCATGACAGTTTCGAGGGAGGGGAGGGCTGGGGGCACATGAGGAGTGGGTACACTCTGCAGTAGCCGTGAGGGGGCGGGAGGGGGTCTGTTGGTTAGCGTGTGAATATCCTCTGCTTCCGTGCAGGCGCCCTGACCCTGGTAGCGTGGGGAGGTTGGGCTGTATATATGTGGTCTTAGTGGTGGGTTGGAGAACACGGTGGCGTAGGGTGAGGAGCACCTACAAGTTCAAGTCTGCTTTGCCAAGTGCAGGACTGATGGGTGTAGTCACCGAGGTCTTCTGGCTGTGGCTACCTTTTCCGGTTGCTGTCTGCTACTTGGCTGGTTGAAAGCGAAGTGCTAAATTCGAGAGTGCATTTGCTTCTGTTCCTGAAGTGGGGTGTGGGGAGGCCTTGCTGGGATTTCCAGGGAGCTGGGAAAGGCCGTGTTTATTCCCGGTCAGCCGCAGCCCTCCCCGGGTGGCCTCGTGCCCGGGCTCCTCTGAGGCTGGTCGGCCGCCAGCAGGCCCGTGAGCACACGGGGCCGGCCTGTGGGTCAGAGGAGCAGACGGCGCAGAAGTCCGCTGTCTGCCCTTCATGCCGGCTGGTGTCGGGTCTCAGGCGGCCGGATCCCGTTACGCGGCCCCAGGACATTCAGTTTCATTGAGGAATCCTTTTTCCCTTTATGTTTCCCTGCGGTGCAGACGATTTACATGGATGATGGAGTGTCATCTTTTGTCCAGATCAGAGGCTCCGTTCCGCTGTTTTGGGAGCAGCCAGGGCTTCAGGTAGGTAACGACAAGAGTAAGTCCACCTTAAAAAAAAAAAAAAAGGTAAGTATTACTGTTCACCTGTCCTTCTTCCGAACAGCTGTGTTTTGTTTCTTTTCATCGTGGCGCAGTTTGAGGCTTGTTCTGCAGCCCCGTGCAATTGAGCCGAGCTGCCAAAGTGTGAACACCTGTGTGCGCGCGTGCACGCGTGTGTCATGTTTGTATACAGCAGTGCATACGTTGTATGGCATTTTCTGGTCCTGAGCTTGCTGTCGATGCAGGTGAAGTGGGAAGGAAGGTCTTTGCTGATAAGTGAGCCACAGAATGTAATTGAGTAGAATTCCTTAGCCCCCAAGTTGAGTGTATGGAGAGCTTGCCCGGAGATGTGTTTTGGGAGCTGTGACCGTCCAGCAGGGCTTTGAAAGGTTCTGAGGCCCCAGTGGCCACGCAGCAGGTCTGGCCTTTGGAGGTGCTTGTTGTGGGGCTGCGTGAGAATGGCACGGAACATTCCCATGATTTCTAAAAATACACCTTGCAGTCTAAAACAGGACTCTGGGCAGTGCCAGGGGTGTTTGGCATTCTGTCTCCTGGGAAGAGCTCGGGGTGTGGTGCCACGTTGCAAGAACACGTTTGTCATCAGTGGAACTCTGCGCTGCCTCATCCAGGGAGTTCCTTCCAGGAGGGTCATGGGCCAAGTGGACCTGGGACCATTCGCCATCGACCCCAGATCGTCCTCCCTGGCGTGCGTGATCGTCTGTGTGCTCAGAAGACCTCTCTGGCCGGCGTGGCTCCGGCTCCTCTTCCCAAGGGCTCTGTGTGATGGCGGTTGGGTCGTCCGTGGTGCCTGAACAGGCTCAGGGCCAGCTGCCGGCTGCTCGGGGGTGTTTGACGTAGCTGGGTCTTTCCCCGGACTTGACTTGAGCCTGTGTCATCAGAAGGTGCTTTGTCCGTGTGGCTGTCATTGTGCAGTGAGGTGGAGGGGTGAGTATCTCGTGGGGGGGGGGGGTCTGGCCTCTGGGGGGGGGGAAGCTTTTTTAGCATTCAGTCTTTCTATCAAGAAGGAACACTGAAGACACATGGGGATGGCTGGTGGCATTGCGTGGTGGCACAGAGAGGCACACGTGAGGATGATTGTAACATGGAAGAGTTAGGAGGTTTTTTTGGCTTTATTATGGTACAATTTACATGCCATAAACTTCACTCATTTGAAGTGTACAATTCAGTGGTTTTTAGTGCATTTCCATAGTCCTAGAGCTATCGTCATGGTCTAGTTTTAGAGGCTCATCACCGCTAAAAACCGGGTTCCCACTGGCAGTCACCCCGACCCCCACCATCCTCCCCAAGCCCTATGCAACTGCTAGTCTACCTTCAGTCCCCATAGATTTGCCTATTCCAGAGCATTCCAAAAGGATTTTTGAAACTTGATTTTCTTTAGATTCAGAGTTCTTCTGAAGCTTCTGGACTTCTGTATTTAGCAAACGTCGAATGAGTAGGGTTAGATAAAAAGGAAGCAGAAGACCATGTTATGTTTCATGTGAAGATTTTAAGAAATCCAGAAATTGGGGGCAGTCGCGGGATTTGGGAAGGAGCCTTTAAAATTCATCCCCTTCCTCTTCACACCCAGTCCTGGGGTCCTTCCTCTAGGGTCTCTGAGAGGCTGAGCTCCGCCGCGGACTGTGAGAGCAGGGTTGGGGGTGGCCGTGATGGCCAGCAAGTTCCTCCTTGCTGTGTGTCTGTCTGCGGGGCATTGCAGGGGCTGCCCGAGACCTTCGAGGAAGAGTCCCTTGTGTCTTGTCTGAGGCCTTCCGGCCTGTTGGCATCTTCCGTCCTGTTTCTAGGACTCTCCATGTTCTGGTCTTGCTCTTCCCAAAGCAAAGCAGCGCTGTTGTGTCATTCCCCTAACTTTGGTCCCTGCCTTGACCCACTGGAGGCCCCAGATGCAGCCTGACCCTGCCGTGGAGCAGCTGCCCCTCTACCCGACAAGGGCAGTGTCGGCGGGGTGTGGCTGGCTCGCTTTTGGCAGCAATGCCCCCTTCTAACTGGTGCTTCTCTGGAGCCTCCGTGGTTTCTACTGAATAGGTTTCTAGAGGCTTTAGTGTCCAGTGATCTCATTAAGGATTTGCTAACCTTTGGGTCTGACACCCATGCTTATCCTCTAAATCTCATCCACCACCAGAGAGATTAGGTCGCCCTCGCCAGGACCGGGAGGCAGCTCAGTGATGGTCTGCAGTCCCCCTCCCTGAACTGTCAATAGCTCAGCCGGAGGATTGATTCTGGTTGTTTTTCTCCATTTGGAACCCCCCCCCCCCCCCCCCCCCCCGCCGGCCCACACACACACTTTCTTAGGTGACTTGAATGATGCAAAGGTTTTGGGGTGAAGAGCTTATGTTTTAAGTTGGAGGGTAGCGCCCTCATGGGGCTCTTCCTGGGAACCAATGAGCCCCGCCGGGTTTAGGGCACAGGGTGGGGGAGGGTGGGGTTAGGCAGAGAGGCCTTGGGTGATGAGTTGTCTGCCTTCTAAACTCCTGAATCGTGACACCATTTCTATCAGCCATGTACCTTTAACAGTACCGTCTTCACCATGTAAATAGGATTGTGGACTGAAATTGTACTTTTGAAGCTAATTGCTCTCCTGGTATGGTTAGATAGTATATATTTTTAGCTTAAAATTTTTTTAATGTTTATTTTTATTTAAAAAAAATTTTTTTAATGCTTATTTATTATTGAGACAGAGAGAAACAGAACATGAATGGGGTAGGAGCAGAGAGAGAGGGAGACACAGAATCTGAAGCAGGCTCCAGGCTCTGAGCAGTCAACACAGAGCCCAACGCGGAGCTTGAACCCACAAACGGTGAGCTGACCTGAGCCAAAGTCTGATGTCCAACTGACTAAGCCACCCAGGCACCCTGTTTGTTGTTTGTTTATTTTTTGAGAGAGAGAGAATGTGAGCAGGAGAGGGGCAGAGAGAGAGAGGGAGACAGAATCTGAAGCAGGCGCCAGGCTCTGAGCTGTCACAAAGCCCCATGCAGAGCTCGAACTCACGAACCATGATATCATGACCTGAGCTGAAGTTAGACACTTAACTGACTGAGCCCAAAAACTTTTTTTAATGTTTATTTCTGAAACAGAGAGAGAGCAAGAGAGGGAGGGGCAGAGAGGGAGGGAGACACAGAATCTGAAGCAGGCTCCAGGTTCTGAGCTATCAGCATAGAGCCCGACATGGGCCTTGAACCCGTGAACTGTGAGATCCTGACCTGAGCGAAAATCCAGAGTCAGACATTTAACCCACTGAACCACCCAGGCGTTCCCGCCTCCTTCTGTCACTTTAGAACTTCCTCCCCTGTAACAGGCATATGCACAAATGTCTTGCAAAAGTGAAGGTAGGTCTCTGTTTCAAAGCTCTATTTGACATCACCAGTTGGAGGAGGAGGAAAAGTAGATTTGTCCCCACTGCCTTCCCGCCTTGCCTGCATTCACTTCCTTCTTGGTAAACCCCATTTCCTGGGCTCCTGCAAACACGGCCCTGGATGGGCTCATTTGTGTCCTGGTACTTCTTTTTTTTCTTGTTTGGTTCCAGAAAGGACATGAGATGGCTTATAGCACAACAGTTTCAAAAATAATGAAGAGGTTGGGGTGAGGGAAAGAGACTTGAAAACGAACTGAACCCGGGATAGAGTTGCACGCGGGCCCCGGTCTTGTGGTTGCACGTGGCTCCTTACCAACAACCGTCACCGAAAGAAACAAGATCTCGAGGTAGCTTCTCCTGCGATTCCGAGCATAAACTTTACGGTTACGGGGCCTGGTGGCAGCTCCTATTCTGGCTCCCCTTCTAAGGGACCATCTACTTTCAACAGGTTTTTATCTCAGGAAAAAGTTCTTATCTCAAGAAAAACAAAACAAAAACCTGAGAAGTTCCTATTTTTGCTAAGCCTTAGTTTGCTCTTCTGTAAATGGGGTTAACAATCGACCTCCTGGGGGGTTCTGGAGAGGATTACTGTCAGAGCGTGTAGTAGACTTCAGTGCCGTGTCCAGAACCCGTAGAGCATGTCATCAGGAGGAGAGAACGCAAGATGCATTGGGAGAGCGTGGCTCTTTGCACCCAGAGAGTGGTGACAGCTCCCCCGTCTCCCTCCGCGAGGCCTAGAGGTGGGGACAGGGTGCACGTATCTATCAAGACATGAGACCCAGTGACCAGGCTCCCAGGTGTTCCCTCCGCCGGCTCAGAGCAAGCCATTCACTGAGTGTCCGTGGGTATGTGGGGGCCTTTGATGTCATAGCCCCTGCCTTTGGGAGGAGGGGACACGTTGTGATGGTGTCGTGTGAGTAGAGCTCATGGGAGAGGAAGGCTGAGATCTGTCCCCCAGGCTGAGGGGGTGGGTGTCTGAGTGGATTCGGGGGATCAGACAGGAAGGCACCCTTGCAGAGGGGTCCACATGTGCAGGTGCTGCAGCCCTGGGGGTCACAATGTGTCCAGGGAGCTCCGTGACTTGTTACCTACAGCCCAAGGCAGGGGGGGGCCACAACCAGAGGTCAGACTGGTAAGGCGGACAAGGGCCAGATCAAGGCAGGCCCCATATGTAATGGTAGGAGCTGCCGATGGAGGGGTGCTCCGACTAGGCCTCCCTTTAGAATCCCCCCAGGTAGCTTATAAACCCCCTGATCCCCAGGCTGTCTGCTCTCCTAATTAAATCACAGCATCTGGGCATGGGAGCCAAGCTGCGGTACTTTTTGAGGCCCCTTAGATGACTCCAATGTGTGGGAACATGGGACGCACTCAGTGGTAAGCTGATAAAGCAGACTTTTAGTGCCAGGAGAGAGAAGCTTGGGTTTGTAGCATTAGCCCGCTTCTCTGATGTGAAACTCCCGTCTTGGCCAATTTGAAGCTAGCAGCTTGACGTCAGTGCACCTGACGCTGGGAAGCATCGCACATGCAGTTGGCAGGTGAGCTGGAGGGAGCTGGCTGCGGTGTAACCGGACCCCGGCGCGTGCAGGTTCCGGGGGTGGGTGACCTGTCCCCACACAGACACAGGAGGCTTCAGTGTGTGGGGGAGGAAGGAATGCGCGGGGAAAGACCCCCCGGCGGGACCATCCCAGCGATCCAGAGGAGAGGGGACTTAACTGCAGGAGGCCAGTGGCATGCAGGGACCGGTGCCGAGATCCCGTTCGTGGCTAGGGGACTTTCTCGGGTGCCATGCGGACTCCGCTTCGACTCTCACAGCCACGCGTTCTTGAGACCGGCTGTCGCCGCTGCCGACTCCCCTGGCTGTGTTTCTAGGATAGACTTGTGGCGTCAGGGACCAGTCAGGGCTCCTAGGCCAAGTGTGTGCACTTACTGAGGAGGCTCGGAGCATGGTGAGGAGAGAGAGGGCATCCTGAAAGCCGCGGTGGCCGTCAGTCCCGTGTGTATGTGAATCATTTTATTATTTGAGTGTAGTTGACCTACAGAGTTATGTGAGTTTCAGGAATACCACCTAGTGATTCCCCATCTCTGCATTCTGCTTCACCGATGACAAGTGTCACTACTGTCTGCCCCCATTCAAGCTATCACGGTACCATCGACCGTGTTCCCTACACTGTGCCGTTTATTCCCATGCCTCACCCAGTCCATGGCGGGAAGGCTGGCCCACCGCTCCCCCCATTTTGCCCACCCCCTCCATCCTGAGGCTCCTCCTTAAGGCTTCTGACACACTGTGGCCTCAGGACTGTGTGACAGCACAGAGGGGAGGTGCAGGTCAGTGTCCATGGGACAGATGTGGCAGCCGGATGTGAAGCCCGAGGTGACAGACTGCAGGTATGCTGGTGGAAGGGTGGCCGCCTCAGAGGACGTCCAAGGCTGCGGCCCAGGGCCCTGTCCGCTCGAGGAAGCAGAGCGCCCGTGACCGTGGACATGGCTGCTTGTCTCCTTGTTGGCTCACGCACAATGCAACCGCAACCTGAGCAAGAAGGGATCGGTGAAGATGAGCGGAAGCCAGAGCCTCTTAACCAGGAGTGCACGTGCGTGCACGCGGCCTTCCCCGAGGGCCCACCCCACAGATTTCCATTTAGTCTGAGAGTTTGTGTTTCTTTTCTTTCTTTTTTTAATGTTTATTTATATTGAGAGAGAGGGGCAGACGGGAGGGGCAGAGAGATGGAGAGAATCCCAAGCAGGCTCCACACAGAGCCTGACACAGGGCTCGAACTCCTGACCCGTGAGATCATGACCAGAGCTGAAATCAAGAGCAGGATGCCTAACCCGTTGAGTCACCCCGGCACCCTCGAAAACTTGTATTTTTTTTTTTTTTAATGTTTTTATTTATTTTTGAGAGACAGAGAGAGACAGTGAGAGCAGGGGAGGGTCAGAGAGAGAGGAAGATACAGAAACTGAAGCAGGCTCCAGGCTCTGAGCTAGCTGTCAACACAGAGCCCGATGCTGGGCTCGAACTCACGAACTGTGAGATCATGACCTGAGCTGAAGCCGGACGCTCAACCGACTGAGCCACCCAGGCGCCCCGAAAACTTGTATTTCTATCAAGCGTCCCTGAAAGTGCTGATGCCGCTGGCCCAGGGACCACACTTTGAGAACCACTAGAGTCGGGGCCCCATTCTGCTCATTCGCTGCCCTGGTCCTTCATTGTGGGTGATGCCCTTGACCTCTGAGCATTCTCAGGAAGGTGTGATGCCGAGCTGACTGCTAGGGGAACAGACACATGCCTGTGGTGGCCCTGCCTACCCCCATCCACAAGTGGTGCTCAAAGTCTGGAGTGACCAGGCCAGGCCAGCGGCACAGAAGGGACGTGCCATGGCCCAGGCAGGCTGTGCCCTCTCTGCTCTGGAAGATTCCAGGTTGCTCTCCGTCTAGCCCTCACCTTTCCCCGGGACCCACCAATGTGCTTGAGAACCTGCCGCATCCCACCCTGTTGTTCTGCTCGGCCTCAGTAGCTGTGTAGGAGCCATTGCCCATCAAATTAACTTGCACTTGTTACGCAGACTTGCCAATAACCACAAAGTGTGTTTCTGGCCTTTCTAGACCAGCGGCATTCTCGGACCGGGGATTCAGGGTGCCCCATCTCTTTCCCATCTTCCCATGGCACCAGGTGCCACGTTGACTCCAGGCGGCAGGATGAGCTCGCTAACCCCGTTCTGGACTGAGTGATTGTTGTAATGGAGGAACTTAGAGCTCAGAGGTTGGACACTCTGGAGTCCAGCCATCTGAAATTTCTACCTGTGTTGAAGAAAACACTTTGGGTTATGATTCAGGGAGAGGCAGACGCATCCAGTAACAGAATTTGTCATGGGTAAAGACCAGGCTTCTCAGCCCTGAACGCTTGTTTTTCTTGTCTCCCCTTACCGTGTTCCTCTGGGAAGGGTTCTAAAAGCAGCCGCAGCTTCTCCAGGGGAGATTTCTTGCCCTGATGGACTGGCTGACTCACGGCAGGCAGCCCCTTCTCTTGGGATTCAGCCCTCAGGGATCTCGAGGACAGTGGTTAAGAGGAACTTAGCCCTGCTTTCCCCAGGTGCCCGCTTTCTAAGTTCAGAAGAGAGGCAGGAGCTGACCGACCGGCCTTAGAGTGCAGGATGGAGCAGTCTTCTCGGAATTGGGACTATGGAAGTTTCTGGAATCAACTATCAAATTTCCTCAGCCAGGGATTGATGCCGTTGGGAAAAGGAGCACAGAATAAACACCGCGGCAAAATGAAAGCAGTTGGTTTAGCCTTTTTTAAGAACTCCCAAGATTACTTAGGACCAAAAGCAACTTGGGACTTTATTTGTAGGATCATTTAGACCGACACCCCTAATCTGAGTAGTTTCTAACCCTATTGCTGGGAAGCCAGTGGTCTAGAGTGTCTCTTTCCTCGGGTGTGAAGAGGGACTGATGTATTACTGTGACGGTAAGACTTGTAAATAACCCTCCACCCACGTTCAGTAACGACTGCGTCCAGTGGTGTGGACAGACCAGCGGCGCTCTGTTCATCATGCTCAGTAACAGCGACGCCCAACAATACACTTCGAGAAACCTTCGGTCTTAAAATGATGCCAGACCTGGGGCGCCTGTGTGGCTCAGTCAGTTAAGTGTCCGACTCACTCAGGTCATGATCTCACAGTTCAGGGATTCAAACCCCATGTCAGGCTGTGTGCTGCTCTCTCTGCTCCTCCCTTGTTTGCACTCTGTCTCTCTCGCTATCTCAAAAAATAAATAAACATTAAAAAAAATTAAAAATTAAAATTTAAAAAAATGATGCCAGACCTACAGAAAACTTATAGGAACAGGAGAGAGAACTCCCCTGTGTCCTGTCCCCAGATTCTGTGTTACCCTTTTTCCCCCCACACATGCTGTCCGTTATTTTCTGAATCTCTGGAGAGTAGTTTGCACACATTACGTCTCCTTGCTTCATACGTCAGGATGTTTTTCCTAAGAGCGAATATGTTCTCTTGCATCACCGCGGGAGCAGTGTACCCTCAGCACGTGTGACGGTGACACAGTAATCTAACGTCCAGTCCACATTCCAGATTTATTGGTTGCCTCTGTAGGGTCTGTCGGGGCACCTTGACCCCTTCGGTCCGGGATCCAGGCCCGGACCCTGTCCTGCGTGTAGCTGCCCCAGCTCTGGTCTCCGCTGATCTGGTCAGTACCTTTCCCCTCTCGTCTCCTGTGACGTCGACATTTTCAGAAAACATGTGCCTTCTTTTTTCTGTAAGTCGGAAGGGCCTCAAGTGGAGGTTTCCGGGTGTTGCATTGTGATCAGGTTTCGGGCACGGATCCCTGACACCACATCCTCGTCAGCGTGTCCCATGTGGAAGCCCACGGTGTCCACGTGCCCCCTCAGTGACGTTAATTTTGGTCACTCAGGCAAGGTATTCCTCCATTTCTTCATTTACTGTGTCTTCCCTTTCAACTGACAAGCATCCAGGAGAGACTCTGAGACCGTGCAAGTGTCGTCTTCCTTACCAGACTCTCCCTTAACGTTGATGATCAGCAGGTGCTTTTTGCTGAACCTTCCTTTACTGTGGTGGCTGTAAAACGGTGATTTTTTCCCCCACCACTCTCTTTGCATTTATCCATTGGTATTCAGCTGTAAGGAAGGGCCTTCCCTTCTCCCCCATCCACCTGCCCACCTCGCTGTCTGCTCATTCAGCCAGCCAGCTGCCTCTCATCTGTGTAGATTCACGGATTGCTGTTTTATTATCAGATTATAATCCGTGACTGTCCTTTCTAGTTCAGTGATCCAATTGTCCCAGATTTGTCCAGAGAGAGCCTTCCAAGCTGCCTCCAGTAACAGTATGTAGTTGGTTCTATTCATTTTGAGGGAGAGACAGAGTGAGCATGCATGGGGGAGGGGCAGAGAGAGGGAGAGAGAGAACCCGAAGCAGGCTCCACACTGCCAGCACAGAGCCCAACGCGGGTCTGGAACTCACGAACCATGAGATCATGACCTGACCCGAGACCAAGAGTCAGACGCTCAACAGGCCAAGCCCCTCAAGTACCCCACAACAATATGTAGTTTTAAGTTTGTTTTTTAAAAACTTCTGATGTTAAATAGGTAATTCTAAGTAATAAGGCAAATTTGTTTGCAGGTAGCCGTAACTCAGGGGTCAGCAGGGGTCAGGGGCCCCAGAGTTGCAGAGAAGGCTGAGAGGTGGCTCTCGCTCCCCAGCTGGCTTAGCCTCACCTCTGCTCCGCAGGTCTGACGTGGGCCTCGTGGGCTGACCCTGAAGTTTCTCCTCTGCCTTTGGGAGAATTCGAGCCGGCACGGGCCGTGCTGCGTGGGGGCCGGGCTGCTGCACGTACAGCCAGGCTCAGGCTTTGAGACCCGAGTTCAGGGCTGGCCTGAATAGGTCACGGAGGGGGCGAGAGGCTGCCGTGTGCCACCCGGCTGGCAGGGCGGGGGCGTGGGAAGACCATCACTTCCTGGGTTCATGGAACAGGAGGAATCACTAGTGTTCTTTCTCTTTGTTTTAGGTTGGCTCTCATCATCTGAGACTCAACAGAGGCCTCGAAGCCAATGCCCCTGCTTTCGACAGGTAGGGTTGTCTGGGACCGTCCTCGGGAGCCTTCCCCCTGATCAGACAGCGGCATGGGGGCCGGCATGCAGGGGGCGGGGGCTACCCCAAACCCTGGACCTGCATCCGCCTTTTACTTTGGTTCTCTGGGCCAGAAGGGAGTTCTCAAAATGGGATATTTAGTGACTCTCAGGTTTCCCTGAAAGCTCATTAATACTGAGGTTATACTCGGCAATTATTTTATCTTACCAGTTGCTTAATGAAGTTTTATTCCTTTGTCCCAGTGAACAAGGGATAATCTACCTACAGGATATTTGTAGCTGCTCGTTTTTCTTTTAAAAGTAATAGATTTCAAGACTTAAAAAGCCATAATATAGAAAGATATAAAGTAAGAAGTTAAAAAGTATTCTAACTTCCAATTCCCACTACCAGAGATTTCACTATTAGCTTTTTACAGAGCATTCTAGAAAAACATTGGGCAGATGAGATTTCATTTTCTTTCTTTTTTTTTTTTAATGCTTGCTTGTTTATTTTTGAGAGAGAGCAAGAGAGAAAGCAGAAGCAGGAGAGGGACAGAGAGAGAGGGAGACAGAATCCCAAGCAGGCTGTCAGCCCAGACCCTGACACAGGGCTCAAACTCACAAACCACAAGATCATGACCTGAGCTGAAATCAGTAGTCAGAGGCTTAACCAGCTGATCCACCCGGCGCCCCTAGAGTTCATCTTCTGAACCACAGACGGGACCGTTACACATTTACTGCGACACACGCTGCTTAAGAACAGCCATCGCTAACTTAAACAGTAATTTATATTGGAAATAATCCATCGCTTCTTAAAATATTTGCAAATTTGATCTGAATACAAATTTTAAAAATCAGTGAATGTCATGAAAATTCCGGGAGCGATTTTTTAAAGCATTTCAGTCGTTCTGCCTGCATCTCAATCTGGACCTTCAGTCCGCACGCACCCTTCCTGTGTTCCACAGACCGGTCGGGTGACAGCCGCCCGACTGTGAAACCTGGTGTGCACGTCTGAGGACACGTGCGGTCTGCTGATCCAGGTACCGTTGCCTGCGTTCAGGATACTGTGTGCGTGTCTGGCGCTCCGTGTGTGTGGAGTCATTTGAGGAGACCCTGATCTGCGTTCGGTGTTCTCAGGAAGCAGGAAACACGACGGAAAGTGTCCACAAGTAGAAAGGAAGACACCTGCCTGCTAGCGTGATTCAGAAGCCTTGTGCTTATGCACTTTTAAAAACTACATATAAGCTTTGCGCAGCGGCAGTATCGTAGCCGATGAGGTTTGTCCAAGGCACAATTATTGCTAATTGAAAAACTACGTATACATTTTAAGAACGTTTACACCCACTTCACCATTGCTACATCTTGCTGGTGTGTGCACCTGGGGGGATAAGCCCCCTTTTTTCTCACAGGAGCCCCTTCAAGACTGCAAGCCTTTCGGGGCACCTGGGGTGGCTCAGTCCGCTGCATCGGACTTCGGCTCAGGCTGTGATCTCATGGCTCTTCAGTTCGAGCCCCACGTCGGGCTCTGTGCTGACAGCTCAGCAGAGCCCGGAGCCTGCTTCAGATTCCATATCTCTTCTCTCTCTCTGCCTCTCCTCTGCTCACACTCTGTTTCTCTCTCAAAATTAAACATTAAAAGAAAACAAAGGACTGTAGGCCCTTTGACCACTGAAGACGTGGCTCACTGCACACTTGGTTCCTAACGCTTTCTGGCCGGAGGCAGCTGAGGCCGTGTGCACTCCTGGACCGGGTGCTGCCTGGCATCTCGCTGGGTGCTGCCCCCAGAGCTCATTTCAGTCATGTGTGGGAGCGCAGGCACCCGCTTTTCTAGCAGACCCACCACGGTGGGTGCCGGGGATCCCCCCGAGGAGCTGGGCTGGGGGTCCCTGGAGGTGCCCCCCATCTCTGGCACATCCGGGGGCTCTCAAGGGTGCTTGGTCCAGAGTAAACCCTTACGCCCCCGCCCGCCGCACAGAGCCCCGTTCCCTGGGTGGCCTCAGCCCCCGGAACACCTGTGGCCAGTGTCCAAGTCTAGTAGGTTGTTCGCTGTTGCCTCTTGGCCACTCGCCATCAGTGGGAGGGCAGGGGGTCCCCTGGCCGTGCGGCCAGAAGAGGATCTCTTCTGCTGGTAGAGTTTGGATGGAAGTAGCAACCCTTTCACAGGGGTGGTGCCTGGGTCTCACCCGCGGGGGGCGCTGGACGACTCCTTCCGGCCTCTCTCTGCTCAGAACCGCCCACACCTGCAGTCACAGGGTGGCCACGAGGCTGGCCTGCTGGCCCCTCACCTCTGCCTTCAGTGTGAGAGAGATGCTGTGGAACAGAAACGAGCCCGACTTCTAATCCCCTCCCCCCCTTCCCCAAGTTTTCCACGGAGCTCCCCACGACAGTGACAGTGGGCAGGCAGGGGAAGGGCCCTGGGGGCCCAGAGCAAGGCGGCGGGGCTGAGTCTCTGGCCGGCCTCAGTGCAGGCTGCCAACCGCGCCCCCAGCCCTGAGGCGAGTCTTAGCTTATCACGGATCAGTGTATTGTCCACCGTCAGCATGAAAAGGAAGGAAAGAAAACCCAGCTCCTGTGCACCAAGCACTGCGTGCTGTGCTTGTCACTTTTGTTTGTCCTATTAGTGCTCAAACCATTTTTTGCAGTACAAAGGACTCGCTCAGAAGGGACAAGTAATTCAGTCAGTGGTGCTTGGGCTGCAGACAGGAACCAGGAGCGACGCTGTTGCTCTCCCAGCTCTGGGTTTGGAGTCCGTTGGGATGCAGGTGCAGGCGCTGCGTGGGGGTCACGTGGCCATGGCGGGCTTCCTCGCACTTCGCCTTCGAGTCATGGGTGCCCACTTGGTGGCCCCCAGAGCAGAGCCTCCTCCCCTTTGGCTCCACGTGTCTGACCCCCGGCCAGGACTCGGCTTCCCCAGGCACACAGAGCCAGGAGAGCCCGGAGGGGCTGAACCCCGCGCCTTTTGTTTCTTCTGGGACCTTCACTGGGGCTGCTCCCGGGGACAGAGCACGGGCTGGTGCATCGGCCCTGACGGCACTGATCGAGCTGCACCTCTTCCTGGGGAAGGGGTGAGGGGGACCGCAGGGAGGGCAGGCCGCCAGGAGCATCACTAGAGAATTCCTCCATGTGACCTGAGCTAGTCGGCAGACGACCTGAATTCAGACTGCCCCGTTCAGGATCCGTATTCTCCTGTACTCTGCTATCCCTCCAGTTGGGATGAGAGAATTCTTTTTTTCTTTATTGGGCTAAACTTGGCTCTTTTGTGCTAATTAACTTCAAATGGGTTTATAAAGGAAACCTGTCACTCTAGAAATTAGGAAAACACAAGAATGTATAAAGAAGAAAAGCATTTTAAGTCACATAAAACTTTTACCAGTGTGGTGTGCCATCTTCTAGTCTTTTTCCCATATTTAGGCGTCAAGATGGCATGAAGAAAATAGTTTACATCTGCTTGTTGTGTTGTCTTCCCCTTGTGTTTTTAAAAATTATGTCTAAGCATTCCTACCATCATTAAGGTTGTAAAGTTAACTCTTCAAAAGCTAGCAATAAAGGATAAGTATTTGTTTCTCCCGAATATTTCAACATTTACATATTTAAAAAAAATTTTTTTAATTTATTTTTGAGAGACAGAAACAGTGCAAGCAGGGGAGGGGCAGAGAGAGAGGGAGACACGGAATCGGAAGCAGGCTCCAGGCTCCAAGCTGTCAGCACAGAGCCCGGCCCAGGGCTCGAACCCACAAACCGTGAGATCATGACCTGAGCTGAAGTCAGATGCTCAGCCGTCCCTCAACATTTATATTTTTAAAAGTCCCTGATCTACAAATATTTTCCTAAAGCTTGAAATTTAACTGTGCCTTTGTTGTACCCAGATTTTAATATCGCCCCCAAAAACCAGAGACCGCCAGGGAGGCCGAAGCACGCATGCAAAAGCAAAGGGCTTTATTACTACGGGCTTATAAGCACGGGCTCGCAGACCCCAGCAACGCAGTGGGTACACGTGGAGTGAGCCCCGAACATGGGGCGGCAGGGCCTTTTATGAGTTTGGGAAGGGGAGTTAACAGGAAATTGTGACACCGGCACAGGGGTCCAATCAATATAGGCGTGACTAGGACCCTCAGGTAGGGCGTGACTAGTCTTAACCTCCATCTTTAGGCCCGCCCCCAGAAATGTTAATGGCCTTCAAGGTCAGAGGGGAAACCTGAATCAGACCTGCATCCTTACACCGTCTTGTTCTGGTTAAACATACTAAAAGGCAGCACTTAGATAAACGTTAGACCCTGAGGTTTCAGCCCTCCTACTAACTCTTCTAGTTTAGAGAGGGAAGGTACCAAGTGAAATTAGAGATTAATCTCACAGACGCCCATGTTGTCTTTATGGAGCTCTCTCAGCTGTTCTAGATTTAATGGTGGTGCTTTACCGCAAGTCCGGCCTCTCCTCCGTCTCGTGTTGTGCTTGTTGAGAAGTCTGACATGCTGGGAGCTCTTCTCCGCCTGAGCCTTACCTGCACACGGGCTGTAGACACTTGTCGCTGAGGGTGGGGTTGGTAACTGGGAGAGACTGGTTTTCTCCCCCCAGCCCACCCATTTTGTGTCCTGGAGAACGGCTCAGCCCAGACCTCTAGTGCCACGCAGTCCCCTCCTGTACCCTCTCCCCTCGAGGGCAGGGCCATCGGTCTGCGTCCTGGGCTCACGGGCTCACGGTGCCACCCCCATCCGTTGCAGGCACATGGTGCTTCTGAAGGAGCAGTATGGGAAGCAAGTGGTCGTGAACCTGCTGGGGAGCAGAGGCGGAGAGGAGGTGCTCAACCGAGCCTTCAAGGTAAAGGCCCCGCGGACGTGGGGTGAGGGAGATGAGGGGGCCCCTGCCCAGAGGCGGGCTTCACCATGGCCTCACTGCCCTCACTGTCTGGGGCGTTTTGTCCCACCAGCTCTGCAGTCTTAGGCGCTTCGGGCTCCTGATGTATGAAATTTAATGGTCTCGAACTGATGGTTAGAGAATTTGCTCAAAGTCAAAACAAAGCCTCTCCCTCCCGCTGCATTTCCTCCAGACTCGCACTGGGGCCCGGAGGGCTCTGCCTAGCCAGGCCCCTCTGCCGGCTCTCTGGGACACACATACACCGCACACGGTTGGGCTTCACCCCACAATCCCCGACGGCTCAGGGAGCCTGAGCTCCCCCCTTCCATGTTTGCTGCTGGCCAGCGCCTCCTGGCTAGCTCACCCCGACACCATTGAACTCTGGGTGGGGTGCTGTTCAGAGCTCCTGCTCCTTTTAAAGTGGGGAATCGTGCATGATTTCCTCCTGCTAACTTAAGCCTTCAAATCTGCCCTCCCTGTCTGGGCCAAGACTGAGAGCAGCTTCCTTTGCCCGGCTCCCCATGGGCTCCCTGAGGCTGTCTGGGCACGTTTGGGCCTGGTGTGGGGGATGGGGGCCTGCTCAGGGGAGGAAATGGGGCCTCCCTGTCCCCAGAGTCTACTACGTGAGAAGTTCCAGAATGAGCTCCACGCCCCTGTCCCAGGGGCCCATGTCCCCCACGTAATGGAGAGAAGCCTTCTAGTTAATCCAAGGTCAAGGAAGCTGCCACAGGGAGAGTGAGATGGGACCTCTCCTGGGAAACCTCACGGGGAGGTGATGTTTGCTACCCTCCTGACTCCTGACCCCGGGCCAGTAGGAGCTGAACCCAGCGGTGCTCATTTCCCTCTGCTGGGAAAAGCTGTGTGCTCAGAGCAGACTTTCTGGTGGCCAGTTTCACTTGGCCAGACCTGCTTTTCCTGTTTGATGTGTTGTCCGTGGCAACAAGCTGGCTGAGTAGCTCCCTTCCCACCCGTCCTGGCAACAGCATTCACAGCTTATTTTAAGGAAGGAGAAAAAGAGAAAACCCAAGGATCTCTTCTCCCTTTATGTCGTGAGTTGTGGGGAGGGGACATCCTTGGCAGGCAGCTCCCATCAGCTGGTGGAGGTGCTCCCTCCCTGGCTGAGGGGCTCCTGTGTCCCTCGCTAGTGGAGCAGGAGGAGGCTGTGGTCTGGTGGCCCAGCTGGAGGAAGGCAGGGAGGAGGGAGGAGGTGGATGCCACCTGGAGGTGACCGGCACCAGCTGGTGTCACATAGAGCTGTGGCTTCCTCAGCCCCGGCACTGCCAGCTTGCAGCCTGCCATCCTCAGCCCACAGCGGGACAGGTGCTCGCCCCAAAACGTGAAGTTGCAAAGAGGTACACTAGTCAGCTCAGCTGACTTCTTTTTCACAGCGAGACGTTCTTGACGCTCAGAGCCGTGCACTGATTGGCCTTCTGACTCACAGCGGATGGGCACTTTGAGTTGGAGGGACCGCAAGGCTCGAAGTCCATCTCGTCTTTCAGTCATTAGACTCTCTGGACAAGTCTGACCGAAGCGCCGCAGGAGGGCCTGGGGTGGGACGGGCCAGGGACCAGGTGCCCTGGCGAGGCCGCTGGGCATCTTCTACCACCGGGCTCTTGAGAGAGCTAAGGAGTTGCTGGGGAGGTTCCTCGTGTAGAATGGAGGCCTCTGTTGGGAGCACCGAGCTGCCTGGAGCCCACCTGCTATGCGTCCCCATCTCTGGTGCCACCTCCCCTCCAGACCATGTGCCAGCCTGGGCCCACTGGCCCTGACCACCTGTTACCCCATCCTGCAGTTTCCCTGAGCTGTGCCTCTGGCACCTCCCCTCACAGGGATCCAGAGGCCCTTGATGGGAGAACTAGACAGCTCTGAGCCCACCCACCTCAGGCTTGCGCTTGTCAGGATGGGACTGGTTACCAGGGCAACAGGGAGCTGGATTATGAGCTCCACAGCCTGCTGGGCCACCCCTTTCTGATGGGCCCGTGGCACTTGGGTGCCCACAGAGCAGACTGGTCCATCATCAGTGCCCACCCACAAGCCCTGCGGGAAGGTGATGTCAGTATGGAGCCGTGAGCTGCCCCAGGGAGCCGACCTCCTCTGGCTGCGTGTTGCCCAGGGCGGACCTCCTGCCCCTTCGCAGGCAAGATGCTCTTGGCCATACGGTCCTCCGGGTCTTCGTCCCTCCCTCTCAGGGTCTGGACCGATAGACAGCTTGGTCCGCCATATGCCTTAAAGCTAAACCATGTGCCCGAGCGATGCCTTGGGCAGCCACCCGGACTCCAGCCGTGCTGTCATGCTGTCACTGCACTCCTCCCCTCTTAACCCTGCCACCCTCTCCCTTCCACTTTCAGAAGTTGCTCTGGGCTTCTTGCCATGCCGGCGACACGCCTATGATAAACTTTGACTTCCACCAACTTGCCAAAGGCGGGAAGCTAGAGAAGTTGGAGAACCTGTTGAGGCCCCAGCTGCAGCTCCACTGGGATGACTTTGATGTGTTCACCAAGGGCGAGAATGTAAGTCCACGGTGAGTTTCCGCCTGCGTCCTCATGCTCCCGCCTGGCAACCAGCGGCGCGGCAGGGGCCCTCCGGGGCTGGGGGCCCCCCTTGCTGCTCAGCTGCCCTTGCAGTGTCCCGGAGCACAGGCTCAGGGATGTGGGGGGTCCTGGGTTCCAGCCTCCTCCTTCCTCTTCTTGCCTTCAGAACGCGCTCTCGAGGTTTGCAAGATGGTAAAGCATGGTTTTCTGGCAAAATAAATTATTCATAAAGGGACTATGTTAAAACGTGGAGTTACGGTGCCCATAGAATTTCTTGTCCAGGGGCACCTGGGTGGCTTAGTCAGTTGAGCACCCCATTCTTGATTTCAGCTCAGCTCAGGATCTCATGAGTTTGAGTTCCGCATTGGGCTCTATGCTGACAGCACGGAGACTGCTTGGAGTTCTTTCTTTCCCTCTCTCCCTGCCTCCCTCAAATAAACATAAAAAAAAAGAAAAAAACCTCATTGTTCAAACGGGTGAAAGTTCATGTGAGTGACAGGGACAGCTGGCATGAGCCCCTTGCCCAAGGACACTGGGGTATGGAGTTTCCTGCTCAGAGCCGAGAAGAGAAAGGAAGCCTGCTTTCCTCAAATCACAGTGCGGTCCAGCCTCATTATTCACAGATTCTATATTTGCAGATTTGTCCACTCACTAAAATTTAAAACATGGTTTTTTAACATGTATTCATTTTTTAAGAGACAGAGCACAAGCTGAGGAGGGACAAAGAGAGGGGGAGACACAGAATCCGAAGCAGGCTCCAGGCTCTGAGCTGTCAGCACAGAGCCTGACGCAGGGCTTGAACTCATGAACCATGAGATCATGACCTGAGCTGAAGTCGGACAGTCAACTGACTGAACCACGAGGCGCCCCTTCACTCACTAAAATTTGTTGGTTAGCCCCCACAATCCATCCTTATGGCCCGTCATGGTTCTCACAGACCTGCTCAGCACCGTGAGGAATTGGGAGTCTGCCTTCTGTTTCAGCACTTTTACTAGAAAGTGTCTGTTTAAAATGGCCCCGAACATAGTGCTAAGTGCCATCCAGCGTTCCCAAGCACAGGACGGCTGTGATGTGCCGAATGGGGAAAATGCGTGTGATGGAGGAGCTTTGTTCCGGGAGGTCACAGAGCTGGTGGCCGTGAGTTCAGTGCTCATGAATCGACAGTCTCTACTAAGGTCCCTCTATGCAGAAACACACGTAAAACAAGGTTACATCTTGATTCGCTGATGGATATGTGTGAACAGAGACTTTCCTCTGGGAGCGGTAGTTCAGCGTTTGCTAATCTGCTAATGGTTCAGTTCACGAATTGTGCATGGCAACTTTCTGGAACGTAACTATGGCAAATAACGAGAATTGGTGTATTTTATAACGACCCAGGTATACAGGCTGCTGAGAGGGTGGGTGCCACCCCAGCGGTGCTGGGGTCCCTCGGTGTGTGCTGGGGGTCCTGGGGGACTACCAGAATAGGTGACTCTTGGTACCATTTCGTTTGGGAGTCTCCAGTCAACCCGAGGCCATCGCTCCTCCGACCACAACTTGTAACCATTTGCCTTTCCTGTTTTCCTAAGTTTTCAGAAGGGCACTTTGCGGATGAACTGTCTTGATTGTCTGGACCGAACGAACACCGTGCAGAGCTTCATTGCACTCGAGGTCTGTCCCTGCGTCACGAAGCCCCTTGGGCCACACGGGTCACGTCCCGTGCCCTCCGTTGGCAAGAAGAGGGTGGCATCACTGGGCTAACTTTCTAACTGTGAGGAGGTGGGGCAGAGCCGTGGCAGGCACCCGAGAGAGCACTTCCTGGGCGGCTGGCTTGCCCGTACCACAGTAGGCCTTTGCCCCACTTGTAGGCACACTTTTTGGAATGCGTCCCAGAGATGGTGGCATAGAGGTGCCAGGTGCCACCTTGAGAAACAGAAGTTCCGGGTCACGATTACTGTGAATACACAGTTTGGCAAGGGCAGCGTGAGGCTGGCGGAGATGAGGCTGGATCTGAAGCCCAGGAGGGAGACCCGAGTTGGTCTCGTGGCCCGCTGGACCGGTGCCTGGGCGACCTCTTCCGGCTCACTGCTGGGAGGAGGGGTGGAGTCACTGCTCCCCCCAGGCTATCCCTCCTTGCCCTCCACCCCTCTGCTGGTCCGGGGTGGGGCATGGGGAGGAGGTCAGGAGTAAGGGGGCCAGAGCAGGGCTGGTGGAATGATGGAGACAAAGTTGGGGTGAGTTGTGCTGGGAAGCCCCGTTCTTTGCCGCGAGGGTTCCTAGTTCTCTGGAGGGGCGCAGGGTGATCCACAATCTGCCACATGAGGAACTCCCGGGGATGAGGCCTGGTGACCTTCACCTGAGGCAGCTGTGGGGCCGGAAGCTTCCAGGTGAGCAGGCAGTGATATGCGTCCCTTACTTCTCATCCAGGTCCTTCATCTGCAGCTCGAGAGCCTAGGGCTGAATTCAAAGCCCATTGCTGACCGCTTCGTGGAGTCCTTCAAGGCCATGTGGTCCCTGAATGGGCACAGCCTGAGCAAGATGTTCACGGGCAGCCGGGCCCTGGAAGGGAAGGCCAAGGTAGGGGCAGACCACGGGGGGCGAGGGAGGGCCCGCGCGGCGCCCCCTCACGGCCTGCGGTCTGGCCCGCGGCAGGTGGGGAAGCTGAAGGACGGGGCCCGGTCCGTGTCCCGCACCATCCAGTCCAACTTCTTTGACGGGGTGAAGCAGGAGGCCATCCAGCTGCTGCTGGTGGGGGACGTCCACGCCGAGGAGGCCGCAGACAGAGGAAGGGTGCTCCTGGACAGCACGGCCCTGCTGGGTAAGTGGCTCCCACTCCGCCGTATGGAGGTGTCCAGCGGCCCTGCTGCCCGGACGGAGCATGTGTGTGTTGACGGGTGGCGGGGGGGGGTGCTGGCCAGCCCTTCCCGCTCCTCCCCGCGCAATCCCAAGTGGCAGGCAGCAGGTGCTCCCCTGAGCCGAGCTTCCGTGACCTGCACTTCTGACTCATGGCCGCAGCCTGACCCTTGACCTGAGCAGCTTACAGCTGTGTTTTGTATCTTATGAGACGGAGAGTCATGTGCAGCCGAAAGAGGAGGCTCAGGAAAAAACAAACTTTATTCTTCAGAAGTAAAGACCTGTAGACGGAGAATTAAATGGGAAAAGGATGTTTTATGCAAGTGAGAACAGAAAGAAAGCTGGTGGAGCTGTACTCCTAGCAGACGAGAGAGACTTTCAAACAAAGACTAATAATAGACAAAGAAGGGTGTTCCTAATGACAAAGGGTCCATTAAACAAGAAGAGACCAGGGGTGCCTGGGTGGCTCAGTCGGTTAAGCGTCAGGCTTCAGCTCAGGTCATGATCTCACAGTTCGTGGGTTCAAGCCCCGTGTCGGGCTCTGTGCTGACAGCTCAGAGCCTGGAGCTGCTTCCGATTCTGTGTCTCCCTCTCTCTCTGGCCCTCCCCTGCTCATGCTGTCTCTTTCTGTCTCTCAAAAATAAATAAAAAACATTTTAAAAATTTAAAAACAAGAGACAACTCATATACGTATGTACACACCAAGCATGTAAGCGCTGAGATCTATACAGATAACAGACCTAAAGGGGGAGATTGACAACAGTACAGAAATAGCAAGGGACTTTAATACCCCATTTATTTACATCAGTGGATACATCACCCAGACAGAATATGAGTAAGGAGACCGTGGCTTTAACACATCAGACCAGATGGACTTACCAGGCAGAAACAGAATATTCCTCCCCAGAGCTACAGAACCCACTTTCTTCTCAAGTACAGATGGAACATTCTTTAGGGTGCATCATATATTAGGCCACAAAACAAGCCTTAATAAATTCAAGAAGATTAAAATCCTATCAAGCATCTTCTCTGACCACAATGTATGAAACTAGAACTCAATTACAAGAAAACTGGGGAAAAAACACAAAAATGTGGAGATTAAACATCATGCTGCTGAAAAAATAATGACGGGTCAGCAAAGGAAGCAAGGGAGAAAGCAGAAGATACCTGGAGACCGAGACAAACAAAAAACAAATACGACACACCAAAATCTCTGAGATGCAGCAAAAGCACTTCTAAGGGGAGTGATCATAGCAGTATAAGCCTACCTCAGGAAACAAGAGAAATCTCAAACAATCTGTCTTTACAACTGAAGGAACTAGAAAAGGAAGAGTAAATGAAGCCCGAAGTCAGTAGAAGGAAGACAATAATAAAAGAGTGGAAACCGTGAAATAGATTCAAAAATGGTAGAAAAGCTATATAAACGTAAGGGTTGGTTCTTTGAAAAGATAAAACAAAATTGATACCCTTTTAGCTTAGACCAACCAAGAAAAAAGTGTGAATCAGAAGTGAAAGAGGAGGAATTAGAGCTGACACCACAGAGATACAAAGGCTCATGGGAGACTACTGCAAATGATTCTGTGCCAACAAGTCAGACAACCTAGAAGATACAGGTAAATGCCCTTCTCCCAAGACTGAATCATGAAGAAATACAAAATCTGAATAGTAAGGAGAATGATCAAAAGCCTTCCAACAGGGGGTCCTGGCTGGCTCAGTTGGTAGGACATGCAACTCTTGATCTCTGGGTTGTGAGTTTGAGCCCCATGTTGGGCATAGAGATTTTAAAAAACAAAACAGAGCAGCTAAAAATTAAACAAACGAACCCTTCCAACAAACATAACTCCATGACCTGAAGGCATCACTGGTGAAGTCTACAAAACATTCAAAGATAAGATTTAATACCTATCCTTTTCCACTCTTCCAAAAAATTGGAAAGGGGGGAGTTCTTTCAAACTCCATTTATGAGGCCATCATTACCCTGATACCAAAACCAGACAAAGATGGGGTGCGCATGTGCATGTGCACACGTGTGCGTGCACGCACACACACATACGCAATTGCAGGCAGTATCACTGATGAACACTGATGTAAAAATTTGCAATATAATATCAGCAAAGTAAAATTCAACACATCAAAAGGGTAATTTACCATGATCAAGAGAGATTTATTCCAGTGATTCAGGGATGGTTCAACATCCACAAATCAATCCACTGATATACCACATTAACGAAATGAAGGATAAAAATCGTGTGGATCATCTCAGTAGTTAGAGAAAAAGCATTTGACAAAATTCAACATCCATTCTGATAAAAACTCTCAACAACGTGGGAATTGAGGGAATTTACCTAAACGTAAGGAAGGTTGTGTGGAACAAACCCACAGCTAACAACAGACTCAAATGGTCAAAAGCCGAAAGCTTTTCTTCTGAGAACAGGAACAAGACAAGGACGCCCACTCTCGCCACTTTTATTCAATGTCTGTTAGGGGGCTAACTCACAGCAATTAGGCAAGAAGAAGAAGAGGCATCCAAATGAGAAAGTCACTATGGAAAGCCCAGAAGGCTCCACCAAAAAACTGTTAGAACTAATACATTTAGTGAAATACTGGGATATGAAATCAACATCTAGAAATCTGTACTGTTTTTATATGCTAATAACAATCAGACCAGTTAAGACAATTCCACTTATAATTGCATCACAAAGAATAAAATACCTAGAAATAAATTTAACCAAGGAGGTGAAAGACCCGTACTCTGAAAACTGCAAGACATTAATAAAACTGAAAAAGAGGCAAATAAATGCAAAGGTATTCTGTGCTCATGGACTGGAGGAATTCATATTGTTTAAATGTTCATACCACCCAAAGCAATCTACCGATTCAGTGCAATCCCTGTCAAAACTCCAGTGGCATTTTCCACAGAGCTGAACAAGTAATTCTAAAAGACCTCAGGTAGCCAAGGCAATCTCAAGAATCTTGAGAAAGAAGAGCAGAGCTGGAGAGACCAAGCTCCCTGATTTCAAACTAAAGTATAAAGTTATAGTCAAACAGCATAGTTTCAGCATAAAAGTAGACATACAAAACAATGGAACAGAATTGAAAGCCCAGATTGAAATCCATATATATACAGACAGGAAATTTATGACAAAGGAACCAAGAACATACAATGGAGAAAGAGTTTCTTCAATAAACGGTGGTGGGAAAACGGGACAGCCACAGGCAAAAGAACGAAACTAGGCCACTATCTTACACCGAAACAAAGTCAACTCAAAATGGATTAAAGACTGGAATGTAAGACCTGAATTTATAAGATTCCTAGAAGAAAACACAGGTATATATATTTGGAGATATATATACATATGTATGTATTTGGAGATATGTACATATATATTTGTGGAGATATATATATATTTGGAACTGACTCCAAAGGCAAGGGAAACAAAAGCACACATGTAAATGCTATAGAGAGAGTGGAGAAGAAGGGGAGGACCTAGCAATTTTCCTTAGAAAAAGGTCTATGTTTTTAGAAATTTTCGAAAATTTAATTTGCCCTTTGCTGCTTTCATGCTTCTGTGGGGACGCCCACTGGGCCTCAAATAGCCAAGGTGATATTCATGTCAAGCTAGAAATGGGGTGAGCTCAGTCAAAGCTGAGAGAGGGTCTGAGTAGCACAGACGTATTAAGTAAATGGGTTGGTATGACTTAAATTTGCAGCAAGTCACTATTTTCAAAAATGAAATCTGTTGTGGATACTCAGAGGATGGATGTGGTTCAGAGTAATGATTTTTTTTTAAGGGCTTGAGTCTGAGGTAAAGCAAACAAAACATCTCAGGCCTGAAGGGTGGAAGGTGAGAAATGCAAAAATGGGTAAGACATTCCAAATTTAACATATATGCATCTAAAGTATGGTAGGCTGGGGCACCTGGGTGGCTTGGTCGATTGAGCATCCAGCTTCAGCTCAGGTCATGATCTCACAGTTCATGGGTTCAAGCCCCGCACCAGGCTCTCTGCTGTCAGCACAGCACTTCAGATCCTCTGTCCTCTCTCTCTGCCCCTCCGTGTGCATGCTTTCTCCCTCCTTCCTCCCCTATCAAAAAATAAACATTAAAAAAATACTAACGTATGGTGGATGGCAGTGTCCCCTTGCTTCCGTCCCTGCTGGCTTGTGGAGGGGATGCTGAGGCTGGGTTTCCTGTGGTCTGAAGCCGCAGCCGGTGAGGCTCTGGTTGGGTAAAGGGCGTGGAGAAGGAACGTCTGGTCCTGTGTTTTCAGGACTTGGTGGAAAAATGCCACAGGGAAGGGGCACCTGGGTGGCTCAGTTAGTTAAGCATCCGACTCTTGGTTTCAGTTCAAGTCATCACCTCATGGTGTGTGAGGGTCAAGCCCCACATCGGGCTCCACACTGAGTGTGGAGCCTGCTTGGGCTCCTCTCCCACCCACCCCCGCGCCCCACCCTTTCTCTCTCTCAAAATGCATAAACAGCCTTGTAAAAGATGCCATCCGTGGGGAAGCGTCCTGGTTATGGTGGCCTCGGCCCCTCACCATCTTCTCACGGGGCACTGTAGGACCGGCGGCCGTGTCTCTCCAACAAGGAGCTGACGAGGGTTTCTGGAGGACACGTGCGGTTGTGCGGTGTGCACACACGTGCCCTTTCGTGCCTCCTCACAGTGACCCCCCGGATCCTGAGAGCCATGGCAGAGCGCCAGTCGGAATTCACATATTTCAAGCGGATCCGCATCGCCACGGGGACCTGGAACGTGAACGGAGGCAAGCAGTTCAGGACCAACCTCCTGGGGACGGCCGAGCTGGCCGACTGGCTGCTGGAGTCCCCCAAGCGCTCGGGCCTGGCGGGGTCCCAGGGTGAGTGCGCACGCGGCCACGGGGACCTCAGTTTGACCTTCGCCACCGCCAGCTCCTCCTCAGAGTTGGTGTTTGGTGTTCTTGCTCCTCAGAAAGTTTAGAAAGTTCCACGGTCTACCTTTCCAGCGCACACCTGGCATATTATTTGCACCTCCTCTGTCCCAGAGTTTGGAAGGGCTGTGGGCAGGAGTCTCCCTCTTCACGTGCAGAGCTTCCTGGCTCCACTTACACAGCCTCTGTGTCGTGAACGCCCATCAGAGCAGGCCCCATACTGCTGTGAGCATCAGAGGGAACCCCCCTACTTTGCGAGGAAGGGCTCTTTGTCAGCCAACAGGGCTGGTGGGGACAGCAAGCTGTTGTCACTTGGGGTATTTCACTGGGCCCCCAGGCTCAGCAGTGCCCCCTAACTAGGAAAACTCACTGGGTTCAGGAGGGAGCAGGGGCTGTGGTGACTGTCACCAGCAGATCAGAGAAATTGGGTAGTTTTTCTTTACACAGAGAAGAGAAGCTCTAAGCCGGTTAAGTTTGAAGTTTCCAAGTTGCCCTGTGGGGCCAACGGGGAAGGAAGTGGAGAGCCTGGCTGTCCCGACGGCTTCGGGGAGCGCGGGGTGTCCCTTTGTACAGCGCTTGGACCCACAGGCTGGACGGGGAGGGGGCTGGAGGGATACGGCAGGGGTCCTGTCAAAGCCTCACTTCCCAGAGGGGCTGCAGAGAGAACGGACGAGCAGTACTTTGGCTTGCTGTGTGCCCAGTAGATGTGGAATCAGAGTCCCCGGGTCGCAGGGTGGCCACCTCGAGCTGGGCAGGGTTTCCGTGCCCTGACCACCGGACGACCGTCCCCCGCGCCAGGAAGGACCACCTCAGTCAGCCATAACCGGCGAGGCTGGGCCCAGCTCTGTGAGAGGTCGTGAGGGGCACAGGCAGGTATGAGACAGGGACGCCCCACGTGCCTTTGGGCCGGATGCACGTGTCGGTCACCAGAAGGAAGAGGGACGGACAGGATGGAGCCCTTAACTACCTGCCAGGTGGCGTGGGTGGTTTGCACGTGCCGTCTGATGGGTGCATCACAACCTCCTTGTGAGACACTGGTTATCTTCCTTTCCGCAGAGAAAGGAGCAGAGGTTTGGAAGGGTCAGCAACGTGGCCCAGGATGCAGACAGGGCAAAGCCACGTGCACAGCGGGATGTGAGGGAAGGTGGGGCTCTGCACGGAGCTTCACTGAGTCCCCTGGACACGTCGTGCCCACGAGTTTGCTAACATGAGCCATGTCGTGTCTGATTTCCTCACCTCTGGCCTTTCCCCCCAGAGGCTGACAGCCCAGCAGACATATTTGCCGTGGGGTTCGAAGAGATGGTGGAACTGAGCGCAGGGAATATCGTCAATGCCAGGTGAGCATCCAGGCACGAGGGGTGCAGGGCGGCACCCTGAAGCTCACCTGAGGCTCTCCTGAGCCAGGGGCGGGTGCTGGGGCCGTCCCGCTTCAGCATCCACTCACCCGGGACCCTGGACGTGTAGGTGCTTGGGATTGCATTCCTTGCCCGCACACAGATGGGTGCCTTCGGTTCCTCTTTCTTTGCAAATTAAGGAAATAGAAGGACGGGCGTGGTGCCACTGTGTATTCTCAGCCGTGTGCAGAGGCTGAGTCATGCTGTGAGCTGGCATTGGGCTCCTGGAAGGTTGGGCTGAGGGCCGGGCTGGAAGGGTGCTGACTCACCTCCCCTGGGGAAGGTGAGAAGTGTAAGTGCAAGGAGACAGTGCTGCTGTTCCCTCCACCAGATGCAAAGGAAAGCAAACCACTGTATTCACGTTTTCTGTAAGGCCCAACTGGACTTTTTCTTTACTGGCTTTATTTCCAGGACTTTTCCGAACAAATAATAAAATGTGTGTAGCTTTAATGAGCAAGCTGCTGTGTTGGGTTTTAGGTGGAGGGGGTGGGGTGAGATGTGGGTTGTGATGTCAGTGGCACAACCAGAAATACGCAGGTCGTCCCCTGCAGGAGCTAAGGCCGGGAACTGATGGGGGGGTGGGGACAGCGTGGCACCGTTTCTGTAAAAGGGATAAACCAAGGGCGGGAGGGGTCTGTGGGTAGGAGAGCCCATCTCCCGCAGATGGGAAGGCATCGTTTCTTTCTCTGCTTTTCCAGTACCACCAACAGGAAGATGTGGGGTGAGCAGCTCCAGAGAGCCATCTCACGCTCTCATAGGTACATTCTCTTGACTTCGGCACAGCTGGTGGGCGTCTGTCTGTATATCTTTGTACGTCCATACCATGTCCCATTCATCAGGTAAGAACACGGAGTTTATGAACGTCTGGGGCACACGGGGTTGTTGGTCTCAGTGTTTTGTTCGGACTTCCTGCCCCTCCTCCCCTCCTGGACCAGGAATCGGGACTTGCATTATTCGAGATCAATGTATTGCCCGCCCCCCCCCCCACCGGAAAAACCAGGCTGAATAGAATATTGTCTGGCGATTAAAAAGCCACAGTGGGAACCTTGCAGGTCAGGAAGCTGAGCTCTTTCAGAAAGAGTGATTGTTGTCTCCCAAACTCCGTTTTGTGAAGGGAGAGGGATTTTTCTGTTGAAGTTTTAGACAGGAAACCTCTGACCAAGAGCTGAGTAACCCATCAGGAAATGCCAGCTCTTTTGTCTCTTTTTAAATTCTAAATAAGACGTGTGGGCAGAAAGCCTCTCCGCCGTCGCCCTCTTGCGATGTCCCTAAAGTGACAGCTTTGTGAGTGCCGGGAAGGGAACACCTAGGAATGGGCGTCATCTTGGGAAAGAGTGTGTGTATGTGTGTGCGTACACGTGTATGTGTGCATGTGCACACTTGTGCGTGTGCGCGTGTGTACACGTGTGCATGTGTGTTTTAAGGTTTGGGAGGCACTCACCTTTTCCCTCAATGACCCCTCACCTCCCATTGGTCCCTGGTGTCACTCGTGTCCATAGCGTTCCCTCCCGTCCTTGTCACCGCCCCGGCCGGGCTGCACCCGCCCTGCTGCCTGGGAAATACACTAAATACACCTCGCGTACTTAGAGGCGAGGAGCCTCCCGTGGCTGAGCTTGGAGAGCAAGACTGTGCTCTGTGCTCGTGGTCCCCTCCTGTGACACTCAGAAAATCTTTAAGTCCATGTCCCCCTGACTGCTGATTATGGCAGTTTGGCGGTGTCCAAAGTGAGCGGGTAAAAGTCAGTGGAGGCAAGGTGAGGGCAAAGGTTAGAGATGAATCACGAGAGGCCGGTGCCTCCAGATTTCCCAGCTGCCGCCCACATCCCTGGCCCCTCCTTCAGCCTTAGCTTGTAATTTAGCTCATGTGCTCCTTGGCCCCCCTGGGTGCTGAGTGCTGGTCCCAGGGAGCAGGGGCGGACCTCCGTGTGCCTCAGTCTACCGTCCCGTGGACCCGCACACTCGCTCGTGTGTGTCATAAGCGGGCCCTTGAATGAGAGTGGGAGTCTGCATGGAAACTGACTACTCAGCCTGACCCAAATAACTGGATGTTTCCTGTTTATTAACACACGTGGATGACCTGGTGGCAGCACCCGTGCTTTGCTGTGGGGGATACGGGGGTGGGGGCGGGACAGCCATGGAAGCAGAAGGCAGGGGTGGAAGTGGCAGCATCATGAGGGCTTCTGTGGGCACAGGCCTGTGGAGACGGTCCTTCAGGCCTCCCCGGAGGCAGCCATCAGCAGGGAGACCAGAGCCGTCAGGAGTGCTGGCCCCGCCGGGCACCATGTGGCCTGGCCGCTGGGGGCGGGACTGACAGATTCCGAGCCGCCAGCGCTTGCTGCCGCCCCGCTCTTCTCTGTGGCAAAGTGGGTTTACGCTTGTCCTTCTGAGCCTCTCAGGGGCCGCCGCCCATGTGCGTTCTGTGTTGCAGGGACGTGGCGATCGACACGGTGAAGACGGGCATGGGAGGGAAGGCGGGGAACAAGGGCGCCGTGGGCATCCGCTTTCAGTTCCACAGCACCAGCCTCTGCTTCGTGTGCAGCCACCTGACGGCCGGGCAGTCCCAGGTCAAGGAGAGGAATGACGACTACAGGGAGATCACCCAGAAGCTCAGTTTCCCGATGGTGAGCGGCGTGCCATGGGTGGCTGGTGGCCCGAACGTGACCAGGACGTGTGTGCCGGCTCCCTGCTCTGGGCAGTCCACGCGTGGCTTTCTGAGCGGCCAGTAGAGGCCAGGCATCAGGGCTGTGACCAACCGAGGGGCCCTGCCCTTGGGGGCTCAGCTCTGGGAGAGGGGAGATGACCAGGATGGCCCAGTAGGGGTGAGCCCAGGGGTTCCGGCCTGGGGTGTTCTGTGCATGAAAGTCCTTCTGCACTGACACATTCTCATTGCATCTTTGTGTGTTTTCTGTGTTTCTCATTCACGGTCCATGCTTTGTCCACATTGGTGAAGAACATCTGAACCCCCACAGTGTGAGTCTTGGTGTCCCTGAGATCTGTGGTCCTCACACATGCCTTCCGTTGCAGCTCCGATAAGAGCACCCGTTTTTACTTTTAATTTTTTAAAAATGTTTATTTTGAGAGCATGACAGAGTGTGAGAGCAGGAAAGGGGCAGAGAGAGAGAGAAGCCCAAGCAGGGTCTGTGTGGTGAGCGCAGAGCCCCAGGCAGGGCTTGATCCCGGAAACTGTGAGGTCATGACCTGAGCCGAAATCAAGTTGGATGCCCAACCGACTGAGCCACTCAGGTCCCCGAACGCCCATTTTTTTAAATCTGTGAATTCGAGGTGCCTGGGTGGCTCAGTCAGTTAAGCGTCCCAACTTCAGCTCAGGTCATGATCTCGCGGTTTATGAGTTCAAGCACCGCATCAGGCTCTGTGCTGACAGCTCAGAGCCTGGAGCCTCTTTCAGATTCTGTGTGTCCCCCTCTCTCTGCCCCTCTCCTGCTCATGCTTTGTCTCTCAATACTAAATAATAATGTTAAAACAACATTTTTAAATCTGCGAATTCCTCACTAGGGAGCTCTGGATCCTTCCCCGTGGTCTCCAGGTTGCGGATAATATGCACCATGCTGCCCTCTAGTGGTAGCAGGGTTTTCATCCCAAAGCCAGTGGGTCTTCGTTTAGGATTCAGATTTGAATGCCCTTCCTGTGCCAGGATGATTGCCTGCACACCCTCAGCCTGCTGCAGACCTCCAGTTTCCCAGCAGTGGGGGGGGGGGGGGCAACTTTTCCCGCCACCTGCTGTGCCAGTGTCTGTGACACGGTCGGCTGGGTCACAGAGCTGCTGCATGTGAGCCCAGATAGATCCCCTAAAACTGACATCCTGTTTACTGGGCTGCACAGGCACTCAAAGCAAAAACCCTTCCATTTTCATTAATGAGCATTGTAATCTTTGCTGTAGTTTTGTTTCTTGGATTAAAAAAGAAGCAGAGTGGGCCCTGGGTGGCTCACTCAGTTAAGCGTCCAACTTTGGCTCAGGTCATGATCTCATGGCTTAGAGTTTAAGCACCGCATCAGTCTCTGTGCTGGCAGTTCAGAGCCTGGTGCCTGCTTCCAATTCTGCATCTCCCTCTTTCTCTGCCCCTCCCCTATTTGTGCTCTGTCTCTCAAAAATGAATAAAGTTAAAAAATTTTTTTAAAGAAAGAAACAGAGTTAGAAATTTATAATGTGTAGTCTTCTCATTTACATAGGGCATTATGCATGTTTTTTCTGTGTGTCTCTTTAGTTTTAATTTTTTTTTTGATGTTTTATTTTTGAGAGGGACAGACAGACAGACAGCTAGACAGCATGAGCAGGGGAGGGTCAGAGGGAGAGGGAGACACAGAATATGAAGACAGGCTCCAGGCTCTGAGCTAGCTGCAGCACAGAGCCTGATGCGGGGCTCGAACCCACAAACTGTGGGTTCTGTCTGAACTAAAGTCAGATGCTCAATCGACTGAGCCACCCAGGCGCCCCTCTTTAGTTTTTTTAAGAAATAGTCCAACCCTCCTCGCTTAAAATGCAATTTCAAAATATTAAACTTTGGACATATTCAAAATATTCAAAGGGCTTATATAACAGCAGCCTTTTTTTTCAACAACAGAAATATTGCAAGATGCTTATAAGTTAATGCTCTACACCTGAGCTGCAGGTAATTAAGTTTAAATTAATTAAAATTAAATAAAAACTCCTTGGTTCCACTGTCCACATTTCTTGATGGCCACTCGGCGGCTGCTTGTGGCTGGCTGCTCCCGTTCTGGGCAGCGCAGATGAGAACATTTCCATCAGTGTAGAACGCTCTGTTGGACAGCCGCACTCCACACGTTTATTTGGTTGTGATCATTTTAATCTTCCACTCAGATTCCTGTCGTGGTTTGCAGGGAGTGGGGGTGTAGCAGAAACAGATTTTGGAGTTGGGCAGATCTGAGTTCAGATGCTGCACTTTTTTCACTAGTGGTATAACTTCAGTATTTTTTTTTTAATCTAAAAGAGAGCCAATAGTGCCTGCTTCCCAGGGGTGCCGTGAGGGCAGTGTGGCCCCAGAACACAGCCCAGCGCTTACAGATGGGTGGACGGGTGGTGCACAGTGGCCGCTGTCATTGTCGCTGGTGATTCATGGCAGGAGAGAGGACGAGGGTCAGTGCTCTCCTTGGAGAGCTGTGCCAGCGGACCTCGGGTTCCGGGTGGGCTAGACCCGGAGTTGGGACGGAGAATGGACGGAGGGTCGCGGAATAGAAATGGATGAAATCCATGAGGTTTTACAAAGTCGCACATTCTGAGCATTTTTACCTATTTCCTTAGGCCTGATTCTCGTAACTCAGTGTTTGGGGCAGCTCTTTGGGTGTGTAGACGGAACAAAAGCAGGAGCACAGCCGGTCACGGAGCTGGGGCGGGCTCAGTGCGAGGCGCTGGCATGGTCCCCAGTTAGAGCTGCGCTTTCTCCAAACCGCTCAAAAATACCGTCATTTCAAACAAGGGGCGCCTGGTGTCTCAGTCTCTTGATTTCAGCTCAGGTCATGATCTCACAGTTCATGAGATGGAGCCCTGAGTTGGGCTCTGAGCTGACAGGGAGGAGCCTGCTTGGGATCCTCACTCCCCCTTGCTCCCCGCCCCTCCCCTGTGCCTTCTCTCTCTCTCTCTCTCAAAAAATAAACTTCTTTTAATGTTTATTTATTCATTATTGAGACAGAAATAGAGCATGCATGGGGGAGGGGCACAGAGAGAGAGGAACACAGAATCTGAAGCAGGCTCCAGGCTCCAAGCTGTCAGCACAGAGTCCGACGTGGGGCTCGAACCCATGAACTGTGAGATCATGACCTGAGCTGAAATCGGCTGCTTAACTGACCGAGCCACCCAGGCACCTCTCAAAAAATAAACTTAAAAAAAAAAAAAAAAAAGCTGTGTAAAAGCCCCTCGGGAGGTGTACAGGATTAACGAAAGATGAGATGCTCTATTAGGAGACTTTTTTAAGTAACATTTTAAGAAAAACTCCATCTGCGTATTACGTGCGTGGTGAATTTTTATCCCGTCTCCCACCTTCGGTGCAAGAGGGGCCAGGATGACTGTGGTTTTATCTACGACAGGGAAGAAACATTTTCTCTCACGATTATGTGTTCTGGTGTGGCGATTTCAACTACCGCATTGATCTCACCTACGAAGAAGTCTTCTATTTCGTCAAACGCCAAGACTGGAAGAAACTTCTGGAGTTTGATCAGCTACAGCTGCAGAAGTCAAGTGGAAAAGTAAGTTGTGCTCTTAAAATCTGTCTTCATTTAATTTACCATGGAGCAACATCTAAGCGTCTACACTGGCATTGCGTAAATTAAGCTCCGTGGGTGGATTTAACGGCGATTCTAATGGTAAAACGTGAGGCGTGTGAAGTTAGAGAAACGAGAGCGTCCATTCACACCCCTGCCTGGGCCTCATCCAGCAGGCCACGTGCGGGGTCTGTGTGTCCGCTCGTGTGGGAGCGGCCGTCACCCTGCGGAAGGCTGGCGGGCACACAGGCAGCCCTGGGAGCAGTGGCAGCAGGTACCTGTCCACCAGCACCGGAGCCAGTGCTCTGTCCCTTTCTCCTTCACTCAAACCCAGCCCTCAGTCCTCTGGGTCCTGCCAGGGAGTAAGTAGCTGCGCTCAGCGGGAATTAGGGCCGCATCGAAGGGCCCCGGGTCGGCAGTGAGCACCGCGCTGGGAGAGGACGGAGAATGTATGCCAGCCCACGTCGCCTCCTACCCACACGCCAGCCTCTTAGGATGTGCCGTACTTCAAGTGCTTTATTTTGATATTTCTGTTTCTCACAGAATGCGTGAACAAATTATGACCATATTTAATATACTGTGAATACCAATTTGTGTGGATAATCCTCAAGACTGTCCTACAAATTAGGTATTATACCCATTTTATAGACCAGAAAGCTGAGGCGAACGTCAAATGAGCCCAAGGCCACACAGTCAGTACACAGAGCCACGATGTAGTCCAAGACTGTCAAACTACAGAGCTCGGGGTTTTACCCGCAAATGACCCACGTGCAGTTTTTAATGACTCCGTAGGCTGTGACATGATGGGAAAGATTCAAGTGTAGGATCTGTCCTCTGCTTTTCCAGCTCCCACTGGCCAACTTCCAGATGACCCAAAACCCGTCTTCTCCAGGGAATACTGTTTGCTCATGTCGGTGTCTGTTAGCTTTGTGGCAGGCGGGGCCGAGACGCCAGGCTCACAGCCACAGTCCACTTACTTTTGGAAAACGCAGCTGGTAACGTGTGGTGAGCGGGACATTAAAGTCCCTCCTGCAGCAGGAAGCAGGTGTTCCTCAGTGCTTTTTCTTTTCTTTTTTTTAATGTTTTATTTTTGATACAGAGAGAGACAGAGCATGAGAAGGGGAGGGTCAGAGAGAGAAGGAGACACAGAACCGGAAGCAGGCTCCAGGCTCTGAGCTGGCTGTCAGTCAGCACAGAGCCTGACGTGGGGCTCGACCCCACGAACGTGAGATCTGACCTGAGCCGAAGTCGGAGGCTTAACCGACTGAGCCACCCAGGCGCCCCCCCCAACGCTTTCTATGCACACCCCCCCAACCCTGCCAGGGACGTGGATTGCTGAGGGAGGCCCGGTGGGAAAGTAACCACACCCCACGCCTCTACCCCAGGTTTTCTCTCCGCCTCCTGTCAGTGTTGTCCGCACCCTTCCACAGAGGCACTGAGACAGCGAGTACAGGCCGTTCTAGAGTGCTCTCGCAGCATGGCGGCTGGATCCAGAGCGAAACAGAAAGAGGGTTCGGCCTCAGCTCTGTGCTCCTGTTGACCCAGTTCACTTAGTTAGCAAATATCGACAAAGACCTTGACAGCAATGGCCGGGCATCGTGCTGGGTCTGGGACGGCGTGGACGGGCACCCGTGAGTGTTGCCGGGTGCCCTCCGTGGCCTCCCGGGCACCGACAAGTGGACGGTGGTACGTCGGGTCCTTGAGGCAGGTGGACGATCCTGTGTGGCATGTGTGAGTCGGCGGAATGAGTGATCGTCACTCCGTTGCTAATTAAATCGCACACATACGTTCAGTTTTAAATGTATTTGCAAATATAGCGTAGACTCTGTCTTTCAAGGAAGAGCCCTTTGTAATGTGCTTTTTAGTTTTGTGTTTTTACATATGACGCACAGAATCTAGGAGAATGAAGGCAGTCTTGGTCTTTTCTCCCAATAGATTTTTAAAGACTTTCACGAAGGCACCATTACCTTTGGACCTACTTACAAGTATGACGTGGGCTCGGCCGCCTACGACACAAGTGACAAGTGCCGCACCCCTGCCTGGACCGACAGGGTCCTGTGGTGGAGGAAGAGGCACCCGTCTGACAGAACAGGTGCGTGGGACGTGGAGGGGCGGTCGATTCCAGATAGGGGAGGTCGGGCTTGGAACCCGGAACTACGGGAAAAGTCCTTCCGGTTGTTGGCCCCTCAGCTCTGGAAGTTGTGCTTTGGGGAGCTCCCCTCTGGCTCCCTGTGTCCCCGCACACCCCACCCCGTCTGCCTTCTGTCCGGGGTGGGCGACCACAGCTCTGACGTCCGGCGTGTGTGCCCTCACCCACGACACTCACTGCAGCCGGCCCCTGTTGTCCGGCGCGTGGGGAAGCGTTGGCGCTGGCCAGCCAGGCAGGGCGGCCGCTTTAGAACGCCTGCACGTAAGCCCGCTCGGCCTTGCTGACGAGATGGGTGCCGAGGCTTCGAAGCCAGGGGATCCCATCGCTCAGATCAGTCTGTGGACACCTGTGACATCCCCGGGGCACCGGGAGGCAGGGACACCATCACGGTCTTAGTCTCTGCATCTTCTGGACTAAGGGCTGCAGACGCCCTGCGTCCCTGGGGCTGGAGACCCCGCGCCTACATCCCCACTCCGTGCGTCCCCTGGGGAGGAAGGCGGTGGCCCTGAACCCCCGACCTAGACTGCCTGCCCCTGACCCCAGGCCCGTCTTGGCGTAGTTTCTGGCCCCGTGGGTTAGAGGGAATGAGTCTGAGACGGGGGGGGGGGGGGGGGGGGGGCGGTCTGCAACCTAGACCCCTGAGCCCAGGCTCCACACTTGGTGTTTCCATATGTTGATACGATTTTGTGTTGTGTGTGGGTCTCTTGATCGTGATCCCATGAGTAGCTGGAGATCTCAACCTGCTGGACGATGACGTAGATGCCAACAGCGCCAGACATTCCTGGTCTCCTGGGGCCCTCAAGTATTACGGCCGAGCGGAACTGCAGGCGTCCGACCACAGGTACGGTCCTGGCCGCCGTGGGCACCTTCTCCCGGTGAAAATGGCATCTGCTGTGCCCCGCGGTCCCCTTCCAACACGTGTGTGCACGCGTGTGAAATTCGGCAAACAAGGAAGCGTGTGACAAATAGCTGTGTTCCCACCACCAAGAATTAACCTGTGTTATTAGTATTTGCAATTGCTTACATCAATGACATCATTTAGAGAACATTTCAGGGATGCAGCCTGCGCTGCTTTGTCATTTAAATTCCCATAAATGACGTCATTGTGCAACATGCGTTGTTGGCCCTTAATGTCTTTGCCATCCAGTCAGGTCGATATTACAGAACTGGCTCATTCACTCGAAATTGCTGTCCAGGGTTCCAGTGAATCCGTCCATGGAATTTACCCTTTCACCTGGTGATGTCGTTTCATTACAAATGCCATAGGGTATTTTAAAAAATGTTTTTTAATGTTTATTTATTAGGGAGCAGAAGCTGGGGAGGGGGCAAAGGGAGAGGGAGACAGAGGATCCGAAGCAGGCTTAGTGCTGAGAGTGCAGAGCCTGATGCAGGACTTGAGCCCATAAACTGTGAGATCACACCCTGAGCCAAAGTCAGACATTCAACGGACTGAGCCAGCCGGGTGCCCCACACCGTGGGGTTTTTAAGTGTTGGATTCTGAGTTCTTGGATGCTCTGAGCTGTTGGTTTGGACTTACAAGTCTTGCATTAAGGGTGGAACAGAGCAGCAGGGCTGGTCAGCTCAGTGTGCACCCGGACCAGTCTCCCGGAACATCTGTGAAGAGACAGAGGATGGCGTTTGAGGGCGTAAATAGGAAGGGTCTGATCTCCCACAGCCGCTGCCAAAACTTGCCTGTCAGTTTCAACTTCTACAAGGAAAGAGTTGGCGGTGAACAGTTAGTAATAAATGTAAGTCTTTGGCTATTCTAAATTCTCAAGAAACCTGTTGTTGCAAATCCATAGCCAGAAATGACCCTTGGGAAATCTCCGGATATAGGACTTTGAGGTTTACCAATTCAGCGAGTGTCTTTAGATGCAATTCATTTAACCATATTCACGGAGCAGGGCCTTGTGTGCTAGGCGCTGTTTCTGGCTCTGAGGATTAGCAGGGAACAAAACAGACAAGACCACATTCTCATGGAATTGTCTAGTGAGGATGGACAGGTAAGTGCTGTGAGAGAAAGAACAGTAATGGCAAGAGTCACAAGGGGTTGGTGCTCTTTTAAACCCAGTGTTCAGGGAATGCCTGTCAGATCTGATGGCCATGGAGCCAAGACCTGAACGATGTGAGAGTGGGAGCCATGGGGGTGCCGGGGGGAGAGCATTGCAGGGTGAGGAGCAAGTCAGTGAGCATTCAGGAATCCAGAGAGGAGAGGCAGAGTGGAAGGAGTAGAGGAAGTCCTAGGAGGTGAGTGAGAAATGCAGACCACATGGAACCTGGTGGGCCACAAAAAGATGTTGGGTTTTACTCGAGCTGAGGAGGGGAGTTTTCCGACGAGGTGTTGACGGAATCAGCTGATGGGTATCCAGTGGGGCCAGGGAAGGACCGTGCAGCAGGCACAGGGAGAAGCGCGCCAGTCTTGGGCCAGGGGGCCGTGGGTGCCCGTGGCAAGAGGAGGTTGGGTTCTGGAGGGGTTTTGAGAGCGGAGCCCGTGGGATTGGATGGCGTGTGTGTGGGCGCGTGAGGATTTGGGGAGGACCCCAGGGTCCGGTCTAAGCAACCGCAAGGATGGAGTGGCCTTCCCTCAGCTGGATGCTGGGAGCTACAGATCTGGACGTGATGGTTGGAGATGCGCCTTAGACGTTTATCGATTTTTCTAATCACAGGAGCAGGGCATCTCGCTTACTGCTAGTTAGGGGGAAACGTACATAAACCAGCAAATCCTCCGTAGTTCTGTGTCTGCAGCGGTTTGTCGTGTGTTGTCTGCGTTTTCCAGGCACGTTAGAAGATTTCACACCAAAGTGTTAACCTGTGTGTGGTGTGTGCTCCCGCATAGATGTGCTTTTAGGCATACAAATGCATGTAAGAAAATTGGGATTATATTATGCAGACTTACCATTTTGTCTTTTAACTTACGACATTAATATTTTATAATTAAACTATTTTAAGGGCCCCTGGGTGGCTCAGCTGATTACGCATCCAGCCTTGATTTTGGCTCAGGTTGTGGTCTCGCCATCGTGAGATCCAGCCCCGGGATCAGGCTCTGCACGGACACTGTGGAGTCTGCTTGGGATTCTCTCTCTCTCCCTCTCTCTGCCCTGCCCTCCACTACCTTGTGCACTCACTTGCTCTCTCCCTCAAAACAATAAACATTGAAAAAAATATTAAGAAAATTTTAATTTTAAACAAATTTTTCGGGGCGCTGGGTAGCTCAGAGCCTGGAGCCTGCTTCAGATTCTGTGTCTCCCTCTCTCTCTGCCCCTTCCCCGCTCATGCTCTGTCTCTCTAGCTCTTTCTTTCAAAAATAAACATGAAAAATAAATAAATTAAAAAACAACTAACCTTTCAAAAAAAAAATAACAGTTGCATTATTTCCTGCCAATCTATTTTCTTGTGTGTGTCTAGACTTTTCCAGCATTACTCTCATTAGCTGTTTAAGATCTTATCCTACAGCTACACCGTAACCTCTTGTGCAACAGCGAGATTATTTCCCCTTTTCCTTTTCCCTCCCATCAGCAGTAATAATCAACCTTGCCTATAAATCTTTGTCTGAATCTCTGGTCATTTTCTTAGAGTCGTAGAATTGAAATTAGTAGATCAAAAGAGACGAACATTTTTGAGATTTTTTTTTTTTTTAAGTTTATTTTTGAGAGAGAGAGAGAGAGAGAGACAGGACGAGTGAGAGAGGAGCAGAGATAGAGAGGAAGACACAGAATTAGAAGCAGGATCCAGGCTCTGAGCTGTCAGCCCAGACCCTGACGTGGAGCTTGAACCCCTGAACTGTGAGATCGTGATCTGAGCCAAAGTCGAATGCTCAGCCTGCTCAGCCACCAGGCACCTCAACATTTTTGAAATTAACCCCAATCGCCACGTCGCCCTCCAAAAAGCTTGAATCCCCAGCAAAGGGAGAATCCGCAGGTCCCCGTCCATGGCAGTGCTGGCGAAACCACGTAAAAGGTCTTTGCTAGTGGCCGGCACTGTTTCCTCTGAATCATCTGTAGGTTAAAATGCCAAGACAGCGCTGAGATTGGGCAGAGATGGAGTCCGCAACCCCAGGACAGGACAGCCGGGCCGCGGGCGCTGTGCTGGGGCCACACCCGTGGGTCGTCGGTGTCCCCTGCAGGGCGGGAGCTGCCCGGCCCTGTTAACGGTACCGACCTTCCCTCCGTGTCTGACACAGACCCGTGCTGGCCATCGTGGAGGTGGAAGTGCAGGAAGTCGACGCGGGCGCTCGGGAGAGGGTGTTCCAGGAAGTGTCCTCTTTCCAGGGCCCCCTGGACGCCACCGTCATAGTCAACCTTCAGTCACCAACCTCAGAAGAGAAGAACGAGTTTCCAGAGGATGTGCGCATGGAGCTCATGCAGACGCTGGGCCATTATGGGACCATTGTCCTTGTCAGGTAAGTGCTGCCCGGCTGGCGCGGGGCCCCGTGTGCGGGTCACACACATGCCGGCCGGGTCCTGGCTGAGCTGCCGTGTTGCGCTCAGCGCTGATCAGCCCGTCTCGTTTATTCCAGGATCAACCAAGGGCAGATGCTGGTGACTTTTGCGGACAGTCACTCAGCTCTGAGCGTCCTGGACGTGGATGGCATGAAGGTGAGTCGTGCATGGTGGCCTGTGGAGCGGGGGCTGCTCACTCCCCAGGGTTTTCTTGTGCTTCTACGTGGTGCCGGCATCTCCTTACCTGTGTCTCTAGACGTGGGCGCCACATGAGCTAGCCCTCTTCCCTCTGGAATCTATTTCCGGTGTCCTCCGTGAGGGATCTGATGTCCACTCCTGGCCACTTGCAGAATCTGGGGGAAAGAGCGAGTTCTCGCGCCTGGATCCCGCTGAGTCACTGGGTCTGTCTTGGCTCCCACCTGTGCACGGGGGCACCCTGCAGTCCTCCTCTCTGTGCGTTTCGGAATACACCGCGTACAGGTGGTTTCCATTTTGGTAATATCCCGGCCTGACGTTCACACCGAAGACGATAATTCAACTTTTATTTGGACCACGTGTGAGCCATGCCGATCATGCCTGAGGTCTAGACCCTCAATTTTTCTTGGTAAAACAGGAAGATTGGCCTGCTCCTGATGCAGGAGTTTGAGCGAGGAAGCGTTTGAAAGGGAAGAGAGAGGTTCTGACCTCTCTGTGTGCTCTCAGCTGGTCGCCCGTCTTCACAGGTGAAGGGCAGAGCAGTGAAGATCAGACCAAAGACCAAGGACTGGCTGAAGGGCTGGCAGGAGGAGATCATCCGAAAGCGGGATAGCATGGCGTCCGTGTCGCCAACCGCCAACTCCTGTTTGCTGGAGGAAAACTTTGACTTCACCAGTTTGGACTATGAGTCAGAGGGTGAGTAGTCCCTGTGGCGAGGCGGGCGGGCCGGACACTCCGGCAGCCGGCGTGAGATGCGCGGGACCCCCTTCCAACACCCTGCCCGCAAGGGTTCCCGAGGGTCCTTGAAGTTCAAGTGTGCTGTTCCACGCGGGCAGTGTGTGTGTCTAGGGGCGATGGTGTGAACCAGTAAACGGGACCTGCGGCTGTCCCGAATGACGTTGAAAACCACAGTTTTGAGGCCGTGGGCTTGGTCCCCTCCCGCCTCCAGTGTGGACGGGATTCCATGTCCGGTGTGGACGGAGTCAGGGTCCCGCACCCACTGAGATGGCCTGCAGGCGTCCTGATGCGGAGCGGCAGCAGGATGTTGAAACAGACCCGCCACTGAGACACGGTGCCAGTCACCCTAATTGTGTGCTGTGACGTTTCCTTCCCCAGGGGACATTCTCGAAGATGACGAAGACTATCTGGTGGACGAGCTAAGTCAGCCCGTGGTCTCAGATGGCGAGATGACAGGGGACAGCCCTTCTGAAGCCCCCAGCTACCCAGCTGCAGTGCCTGCCGGCAAGTTGCCGGCACTCACTAAAAAGAAGCCGCACCCGACCTACAAAGGTAGCGTGGCCCTGGCATTGTACTCTTCCCCTCCCGGCAGGGCATTGAATGATGCCACCAATCAAGTGCCCACCACCATGAAAGGGCTGAAACAACAAGTCTTAGCAAGTGGTGGGAATGGGGCCCGGGCCCGTGTCTGGGCACCACCGCACTGATTTTCTCTAGTGCTGCTTTTTTTTTTTTAATTTATATATTTTTTTAAATTTTTCATACCTGGTACCCTTATAACCTGAGAGATTTACGTTCATTCCTGTTTTCTCTATGTATTTAAATGGCCACAGCGCTAAACTGATTTTACATTGGTAGTTTTGTTTCTCTTCTCCAAAACTTCTCTGTTTCAATGCCATAAGAGACCTAGGCTTTTTTTTTAATTGAAATATAATTGACCACAAAGAAAGTGTGGTTGATAGACCGTGTTAGGTTAGCTTCAGGCGAACAGCATGGTGACTCGGGTACATTACAAATACTCACTGCGGGGTGTAGTTACCATCTGTCACCTTGTGATGTTAAAACAATGTTACTATATTCCCTATGCTATGCTTTTCATCTCTGTGCCTGACTTCTTTTATAAGTGGAGGTTTGTACAACCACCAGTTTTCTATGTGTATGAGTCAGTTTTGGGGCTTTTTTCTTTTGCTGTTTGTTTTGTCTTTTAGATTCCACATATAAGTGAAATCATATGGCATTTGTCTTTCTATGTCTGATTTATTTCACTTAGCGAGATGCTTTCTAGGTCCCTACAGTGTCTCGGTCCTGAGTGCTGGTGTGTGGTTACATTTATATAATATGTTATTGTACAGCGACAGGATAATTAGCATCATTCTGTCGTTTTATTTATTTTATTTTAATTTTTAATGTTTATTTATTTTTGAGACACAGAGAGTGTGAGCAGGGGAGGGGCAGAGAGAGGGAGAGACAGAATCTGAAGCAGGCTCCAGGCTCTGAGCCATCAACACAGAGCCCAACACGGGGCTCAAACTCACAAACCACGAGATCATGACCTGAGTCAACGTCGGCCACTTAACTGACTAAGCCACCCAGGCGCCTATTATTTTAGACTTCAGCAGAGAGGGACTGAAAGTCCCCACGTTGAGCTGCAAGGCCCTGGGTTGTCTAGCCTAATGGCGCTTGTGAGTGGAGAACCCTCTAGTGTTACCTGGGAGGTAGGGTCGTTGGTGCTCCAGCCTCGGACCCTGTCAGTGGTGCCACGTGCTGCACAGGTGCCTTCCAGCTGTCGGTCACTGTGCCTCCCCCACTGGAGGACAAGCTGTGCCCGGCGGGGCCAGGACCCTAGCAGGTGTCAGGACCCTGTGAGCTGGGACACAGAATACGGAACGGGTGAAAGGGAACTGAGATTCGTCCCAGGGAAGATAATTTGCCGAGAGAGGTGCCGACACCCCCCCGGCCCCTTTGATTGTACAGCAGCCCCAAAGTCGGTTAGTGGCCTGTCTGCCCTGAACCCTCAGGAGCTTGTAAACTCCCAGGTTGCTGAGCCCACCGCGGGCAGGCGGGCTGGGCCCCTGGAAATCTGGCCTCTCTCAAAGCTCCCCGGGGGACTGAGGCACGCGGCTGGGTGTGGGGACCGCTGCCTGCTACACAAGCAGCAGACTGTCCGTGCGTCGAGATGGTTCTGTGCTCTGCGCATCCAGAGGGCTCCTGCCCTGGAGCGGAAGTGACTGAAGGGAGGTGCTCTTCAGACAGGAAGTGGCCCCTTTCTCCAGGGGTGGCCGTCATTGAGGAAGCCCCCCAAGGGGAGGGCGTGTATGAGCATAAAGGCCTCTTTGAATGAAAAGTTAGAGCAGCGGCACCTGGGGGCCTCAGTCAGTTAAGCTTCAGCTAGTGTCACAATCTCACAGTCAGTGAGTTCAAGCCCCAGGTTGGGCTCTGTGCTGACAGCTCCGAGCCTGGAGCCTGCTTCAGATTCTGTGTCTCCTACTTTCACTGCCCCTCTCCTACTCACGCTCTGTCTCTCAAAAAAAAAAAAAAAATGATCAGAGCATCCTGGAGCTGTGTGGACATCGAAAGGGCATGTCCTCTACGCTCTGGGAGGTCAGACATTCCCACCAGAAGAAGAAATCCTGCTTCTCCCCAGCTCCAACCTCAAACATCCCTGGGTTTGAGCTGCTGGAAATGGGAGCGGTGGAGTGTCTGAGCCAGAACAAAATTAACTGGGCTGCGTTGTCGTGTGGGAAAGAAGATCTGAACGTGTCCTGAACTTACGTGTAATAAATGCACAGATACTGAAACCAAAGCAGTCACCTCTTCGCGCCCCTCTTAGCCTTCGAAGGTATTTGCAGGACAAGCCAGGAGGGTGACGCCTGTGGAGTAGCTGGCGGCCGGCTGTGCTACTTGGAGCCCCATAGGAGCCGGGATTCTCCACACTAGGAGCTTGTCCCAGGATGGCTGAGGGAGCAGCTGTCCTGTGTTAGAGTGAGGGGCTCAGACCGAGGGCCTCCGGTCTTCCAGTTGTCTCCTCTGCCCCGTGCGAGAGCCTCCTTTGTGATTCCAGAAGGAGACACACCTCACGCTCGGCAGTATTTCTATGTCTCTCACGTCTGGACACAAGTCTTGTCCGCGGTTCATATCTCGTGTCCCAAGCAGGCATTGGGCAACCCTCCCCCACCCCAGTCCTCACAGCAGCAGAGAGGGGTCCCCTGTCCCCGGGGGACCCTCCTGCGCCGTCAGCCCGGCACAGACCCGAGTCCGAGCCCCGACGCCCCTCACCCACCTTCCACCGTGTCCTCCAGATGATGCTGACCTGGCGGAGCTCACACAGGAGCTGGAAGCAGTCGGGGACTTGCGCCACCGTTCTCCAAGCAGGTCCCTGTCGGTCCCCACTAGGCCTCGGCCGCCTCACCCGCCGCAGAGACCCCCCCCTCCAAGTAAGACTTCGCTGCTTTGGGCTGACGCCGCGCCTGTGGGGATAACCGCCTGCGGCCTGCTCCTCGGCGCGTCCCCGAGTCCGCTGCCGCCTCACCGGGTCCCCGGTGCCCTCCCCGCCTCACTCCCTTTTGCCTTGGTGTCAGAGACGGTCGTGTTTCTCCTGACAAACTATGTGAATCTTTTCCAAAGCTCTTCACCCTCCTGTGGCTGTGGTTCGCTTTAAGGCGCCTTCTGTTGGAGATGGTAGAGGACGGAAGGTGGAGGCGACCACTGAGCGAGGACCTTCTGACCCCGTCTTCCTCACTCCTGCAGAGGCGGCCATCTGTCCCTGCCTGCTGCCCGCCCTCTCCCTGCTTCCCAGGGTCGCAGTGAGCCCGGATGCCCCTCCCTCCAGACGCGTCCTGGCTCCCCCAGGCCTGTGGCCGCCTGTGTCCGGCCGCCTCCCTTCCCCGCGCGCTGAGCAACGCACCCCTGCCTGCTCCTCAGGCCCAGGGCTTGGCCCTCACGCTTTTCCCTCAGCGGCCTGAGAAGGATTCCGGATGTGCTTTTGACCACTTCCTCTTGTACCTCTGCTGGTTGCTTCTGTCCCCACCCCAGAATGTGAGACAGTCAGACACAAGATTTTCCTCAGGCTTTACTTTCCATTTGGGTTCATCTTGGCTCACGTCACCATAGTGATGGATGGCGAGGGGAAGCACCTGACTTTTTATGTGTATTCTTGACTTTTCTGCGTTAATACTCAGAGTAAAAAAATAAATAAAGCTTATGTCCTATTGCAGAAATTTTACTGAAATAGATGAATATCAAACTGTTTAAAATTCACTTGACTGTCTACAGATAACAATTGTTAATCACAAGATTCCTGGCCTTTTTCTCATTATATATGTCTGTAACTACCCACAGTTATTCTTCACCTTTTTACAAGATCGGCATCCATTTTGTTTGGTCATTGGTCTTTCGTCTAACGTCTACGTCATTAAACGTTCTAAGATACGATTTCTGAATGACCATAGGTGTAATTTAATATCATTTATCCCTCTGCTTTGGAATATTTTTTAGATTTTTGTCCACAAACCATTTTTTAAATTGGGACCTAATAACTGTGGTGTGTTTTAAACCACTTAAAAATAAATTGGCTTTTATATCAGATTTGAACGCCCCACCGCCCACCCCAGGATGTTAGATTAAAATCTGTGTTCACATAATATTCTCCGGAGAAGAGTCACACAGTGCTTGAGAACCAGAGGAGGAAGTTAGTGCCGACTCTGTGAAGGCCCAGCAGCCCCGCGGGCCCGTGCCCTCCGAGCGTCTGCGGTTGGCTTTGCTCCCGGCTGGCTGGGAAATGACCCCAAAGCGGCCAGTGACCTCACTGAGATGAGGACTCTGCCTCTTTGGTTTTCACAGCTGGTTTAACGGTGAAAAAGTCGGCTTCAGACGCGTCCATCTCCTCCGGCACCCACGGCCAGTACTCGATCTTGCAGACGGCAAAACTGCTCCCAGGAGCCCTCCAGCACGCGGTGAGTTCTTTGTGTTCTGCTCAAAGCAAAGTGGGCCAGCCTGGCTTGTCTCCAGCCCCGCAGGTCATGTGGGGTCACCTCCTCAGCGAGGGCGTGGACCAGCACCTCTTTACCCTCTGCCAGCTCTTTCCCAAGCCCATACCTTAGTAGCAGGTCTTTTACGGGGTTTTTAGATGGTCACCAGAGGGTTAGAGGGAAAATCACGTTTGATGAAAAAAATCCCACGTGTCCCTGCGTGGTTGCACTGTTTCCAGACTCACCTGCTTCTCTCCCTTCCGAGGTGTGACTTGGCCCTTGGTGGCTATGGAGCAGTGCTTGATGGGAGGAAAAATAGGAAAAATTCTGATCAGTTGTCTTGAGAGAAGAGGTAACGGGGCCTGAAGCGCACAGCATGGGAATGCCAGTGAGGACAACAGGGAGGCTTGTAGAGGCGGAAAGTGCTGGAAGGTGGCAGTGAGCTGCTCAGGAAGTGGTAGGTGGAGGTCAGTAGAGCCAGGGAGGTGACGCCAGGGTGCTGGGCAGAGGCAGGCTGTCCCAGGAGGGCGCGGTGGCTGGGACAGATGTCACGTGTGACAGCAGGGGGAGCGGACGGCCAGGTCTCAGTAGTAGATGGTAGTGAACGCAGGTCGTCAGTGGCAACCCAGAGGTTTGGGTGAAGAGGCAGAAGGAGCACTTTGGAGAAAACGTGTATCTTGAAGGTGCGTCAGGAATCGTGCTGAGCTGCAGGAAAAGTGGCTCCTGTTGACACTTGCTGGCTTTTGCCCGGGTAGCAAAGTGGACAGTTTGCCCACCTTGCGGAGACCCGTAACCGCCGGAGTGGGGGAGGGGGCTCTGTCAGCGCTGAGGACCCCTGCGGTCCAGGCGGCCCGAGAGTGCCCCGGGGGGGCACAGAGCTGGAGGGAGGGGGTCTGGATTGGAGTCTGCGTTGTAGCCACCGTCGGACGGAGCCCTGCGCGCCTCACGCCTACGAACTGATCAGCAGTCTGTTTGCCTGCTGGTGTTCACGTTGCTTTCCTTCCCGATTCTGTGCTGCAGCCCAAAGCCAGGACGGGGATAAGTAAACCCTACAATGTCAAGCAGATCAAAACCACCAACGCCCAGGAGGCAGAAGCAGCCATCCGATGTCTGCTGGAAGCAGGGGGTGAGTGGTCCTCGGGGGCTCTGCTTCTGGGCTTTTCTTGGCCTCTTCCTACTAAAAGGGACCTAGACCTACTTTCGGGAGGCAGTATTAAATGGAAGCATTCTTTAGCAACATTTGATAAAATTCCACTACTGAATTTTACTGTCCATTTAAAATTACGTATTTATTTGTTTATTTTGGGAAAGAGAGAGTGCACACACATGGAAGGGGCAGACAGGGAGTGGGAGAGAGAATCCCAAGCAGGCTCTGCACTGCTAGCTTGGAGTCCGATGCGGGGCTCGAACCCATGAACCATGAGATCATGACCTGAGCTGAAATCAAAGGTTGGACACAACCAACTGAGCCACCCAGGCGTCCCTAAAATATATATGTTTAATGTTCAGTAAGTATATAGAAATAACCCCAGGATTTTTAAGAAGCACTTTAAGGGAGAGACGGAAAGAAACAAAGAATTGTAGAAAAGGATAATGCCCCAAGCACTGACTCACTCCGCTGGCTCCGTAAAAAGAGATAGGTAGGGACACATCCCTATTTCTGGCGTAAAACCTACTTTTCAGATCACCAGCAAGGAGAGATTCTTTGCTGTCTGGCAGGGACCCTGTCTCCGCCATACTCCCTGTTTGGTGGTGTTATTTCCCTTGAAACCCATCTGAATCATGTTTTAACTTGGGGTTTCCACCATCCACTCAAAATGGCTGGGACCAATATTTCTTGTTTCTTGTTTTTTTGTTTTGGAGAGGGGGGACCATGCCCTCTGGGAAGTGGTGCCCAGGGCTCGCTGTCTGTCTGCTTTTAGTCAGGGTATGTGCCCTCCTTGTAAGCCCAAGTAACGTGTAAGGAGGGCATGAAGTAAGAGGTCAGGAAACACTGTTGTAGGGTAACTATCATGAGTGGTTTCTTTTTTTATTAAAAAACGTAATAAAGTTATGGGGCACCGGGTGGCTCAGTCAGTTGAGTGTCCCTCTTGGTTTCAGCTCAGGTCGTGATCCCAGGGTCGTGGGATTGGGTCCGTGTCAGGCTCTGCGCTGAGCATGGAGACTGCTTGGGATTCTGTCTCTCATTCTGCCCTCTCCCCTGCTGATGTGTTCTGTCTCTCTCTAATAATAATAATAATAAATAAATGTGTGGATGTAACCACCCACATGGCCACCAGCTGACAAGTGGGTAAGGTGTAGTGTAACAATATGGCGGGATACTATTCAGCCATAAAGAAGCACTCATGTATATGCTTCATCACGGGTACATCTTACCAATATTATGCTGAGTGAAAAGAAGCTAAACACAATATTGTATGATTGCATTTATACAGAGTGTCCGGAATAGGCAAATCTACACAGACAGAAAGTTATTAGTCATTTCCAGGGGCTGGGGAGGGTTGGGGGAGGGGTGTGACTGCTAACGGGGACAGGGATCCTTTTTGTGGTAACGAGAATGTTCCAGAATTAGATAGTGGTGATAGTTGCTACGACTCTAGGAATATACTTGAAAAACCACTAAATTGTACTCTGAGAAGGATGAATTTCATAGCCAGGGAATTATGTCTCAATAAAACTACTGTTTTAATGGTTGTTTTTTTTGAGAGAGAGGAAGGGGCAGAGAGAGCTGGAGACATGGAGACAGAGGATCTGAAGCAGGCTTTGTGCTAAGAGCAGAGCCCGATATGGGGCTCGAACCCATGAACTGTGAGATCATGACCTAAGCTGAAGTTGGATGCTTAGCCGACTGAGCCCCCCAGACACCCCAGTAAAGCTTTTTTAAAATGTCCTATGAGTGTGGCAGTTAGAGGTTTGAGGTTCGAAATCTACCCAGGGTCCCAACTTCTCATTTCCTTGGTCGTGGGCCCTGCAGAGATTTTGAGAAGCTTCGGATTACCTTCCCTGAGAGAAACACACGTACCCATGAAACTTTGTATATGACGTCTGGGCCTCGCTGACCCCCCCCCCGCACCCCGGCGGAGGCCATCCCTGAAGCTGGGGGCTAAACCTAGCTGGTTGGTCCTGACCTCCTCCCAAAGGTCTTTTGTTTTCAGGAAAAAAAGGAAGTCCATCTCCCGAGTAAGTCAGTGTTGAGGGGTGGAGACCGTCTAACCACTAGATCATGGCCCACGGGCCCTGCCCTGCCCGCGTCACCATCCAGACGACTGTGTGTTTCAGGCGTCCCAGGAGCAGCCCTAAATGCCACAGCCCTGAGGGACCAAGGGGCTTCCAAACCAGAGCCCCCGGTGGCGGGGGCCCCGCTCCTGCCCCGTCGGCCTGCACCCAGGGTGCCTGCCATCAAGAAGCCGACCTTGAGGAGGACAGGGAAGGTAAGAGCCCGCAGTGAAGTCCCTTCCGATCAGTTCCAGTGTCTGCTTCGAGGACTCCCAGACGCTGCCGGGCCGTCGCTTCCTCCTTCGTGTCCCCGCCGTGTCTGGCTCTAGCGGAGCAGAAAGGCCTGGGGTTTGTCCCCGCGACGGAGCGGCTTGGAGGTGTCACACTTCCTGAATGTTCCGTCTGAGCCCCCGGACGGAGCCGCCATGGGACGCGCCCCTCCACAGGCTCCCATGCCCCCCGCTCGTGTCCGTCTCTGTCCTGTGCACAGGGTTGCCCACGCGCAGGTCTGGCTTGCGCCAACGGGTCCCTGGAGCAGCAGCGCTGGCCCGCGGGCAGCTCGGACCCTGGGGCTCCGACGGCTTCTCTGCCACTTTTCTTGCAGATTGTTTTTTGCTCTCGCTCTCAAGCTTCTCAGCCTCGCTTGCTGCTTCAAAGACCTGAGTTTGTCAGGACAGTCGCAGCCCAAAGACTGGCACCTGTGGACACATCTGGATCTTCCGTTTGATCTCGGTGTTCTAGTAACAGGACCCTCGGTAATCCCTTGGCTGGTCGTTCCGCGGTGGCCGCTGCTTTCCCCCCGTGGACAGCGTGCGTCATGGCTTTGGTGCTTGCTCTGGGCTTTGCGCCTCCATCTGCCTCTCCACTTTGCGTCACATCTGTCCCTCTGTCCATCTGCCTGGCCTCCTCATGGAGCAGACTTCTCTCCTCTCCGTTTCCCTGTCCCTGCCCTGTCTCGTCTCTGGAAAGCGGGCAGAAATAGATTCATTTTCTCAGGCCACTGCACAAGGGTCACAGGAAAAGGCTGGTGGAGAAGGGGGGGCTTTGCAGTTTGTTTTCTGAAGAGCCAGAGGCCATGCTGATGCTGACATGCCAGCAGCCCCTGCGGTACGGAAGCTTCCTTTGGCTCCGTGCGGTGGTTCTGTGACCGTTTTGAATCAGAGCCATGGAGGTGACACTTGCGTGCAAAATTTTCCCTCTTCTCTGTTGACATATCAAACATGTAAGGAGCAAGCCGGTCCCTTAGCCCTTCAGTTAGCTGAACGCCGTGACGGACGTTCCTTCAGCCTAGCATGGTACACACCGAGTTTTCAAAGCCGTGGCCTCAGAAAAGATTGTGTGTTTTTTGGAGGTTCACTTTTAGTCAAGGAAGAGCATAACCCCATTTCCTAAGGTACCAAAACCAACCAAACAAACAGAAAAACCCAACTTGTTTCAAACTGGTCGCTGCGTGGCCCTGGTGTCAAAGCTTCCCCCGTTTCGTTGGACTTGCTGGTACTCCGGTGCCGTTTTGTATCTGGTTTCCTGTCCGCATCCCAGATGCTCTCAGATCTTGAATTTGCTGCAACGTCAGCTCGGCCGCATCCCCACTCCCCTGCGGACCGCGTCTGGGTGCGGGTTCCTGCGCCCCCAGCGCCGGCCGCTTACTGACGCACGCTCTCTGTCCTGCCTTTCCCCAGCCTGAGTCACCAGAAGAGCAGTTTGGGCAACAGACTGTCCACTTTACCATCGGGCCCCCCGAGACCAGCCTGGAAGCCCCTCCTCTGGCCGCCATCCCTCCTGTTCCCAAACCCAGAACATTTCAGCCCGGGAAGGGGACTGACAGGAAGCCGGCGCCTGGGGACACCCCTCCCGCCGCCGGAGCCGCCCCGCCGCCCCCCCCGGAGGCTCTACCCCCTGCACCCCGGGCCCCCCCGAGGAGGAAGAAGTCGGCACCCGCGACCTTCCACCTGCAGGTGCTCCAGAGCAACAGCCAGCTTCTCCAGGGCCTCAGCTGCAGCGGCGGTGACCGTCCCCTCCCGCCCCCGCCTGACCAGGGTGTGCTCCTTCCTCAGCCGGCCCGGCCCGGCCCTTCGTCTGCTGCAGGCAGCCCGGTGGATGGCACCAAGGAGACGCAGCCAGAGGCCGCCTCCCTTCTTGGTGATTACCAGGATCCCTTCTGGAGCCTTCTCCACGACCCTCACCTGTTGAAGAATGCCTGGCTTTCCAAGAGCTCTGACCCCCTGGACCCCGGGACCGGGAGCCTTGGCAGAGCACACACAGCCCCGCTGCAAATCCAGGCCTCGGCGGCCGACGACCTGCCGCTGGAGCACGGGCCCAACGACGTGGGTCCCTGGACGACAGTCAGTGACAAGGACAAGAGGACGGTGCTGGAGGTGTTTGACCCGCTGGCAGAAACGTGAGCGGGAGGCGTGCTCTTTCCCGGGCACAGCCCTGAGCCTTGGCCTCCAGTCCCTACCCCCCGCCGCCGCCGGGTCAAAAGAGACCTTTATTTAAAGGCACACTGAAAACACAGTTGTTCGTCTGTCGCTCTTGTGTAGTTCACAGAAAGTGTGTCTCTAATTCAACAAGATGATGATTCAGCCACCATGATACGTTTTATTCCAGACGTGTGCGTTTTAGTTTCCTAGAACCTGGTTAGAGTTGGCGTGTGGACTTGAGGAAAGGGAATCTAGCTGATAATGTCCGAGAAGCGCTCTCTTGTTGGATTTTTAATGGTTTTTCAATTTATGTGTGTATGTGGTTTTTTAAAATTTTTGTTTGTATTTTACAGATATTGGGGGTAACTTTGCGGTGAACCACCCAAAGGTTGAGCGATAAAACTAAAAGGTGACTGGGCCCAGTAAGCGCTGTGTACCTGGCTTGCTGATCCCAGGTTACAAAATGATGATAATAGAGTTGGGCGCCCCCAACAGATCCACCGAATGACGAGACCATACTGTCCCGTGAGCCCTGGTGTTTATTTATATACGTGTAAACTGGCCTCAATCGCGTGGGAGATGGTGTCCTACGCTGTCTAGGGTCTCAAGCACATCCCTTTGCTGACCCTGAGCTGAGGCCGGCGGCAGACTCCTTCCTGCGTCGGGTCCTGGCTGGTGCCCGCCGCACAGAGCTACGGCCTTGAGCCCTCGTGGACGAGTCAAGCTGATTTTTAGGCACTGGCTCTTCCCCATGAGAGGAAACCTGGTGGCTGCTTTCTCCCCTGACATTCCGTACCGAGTGAAAGCACACGCCGTGACAACCCATCCGGACACAGGCTCCTGGTCCTCGCTGTTACATTAAGAGGAATATGCCGCTGTCCCTGTGTAAGAAACCCCAGGGCAGCCTTTTTGGGTTTGCTTATCTATTAGGTTTATTGTTTTTGTTGATACATTTTTCTCTACATTTGCAACACCACTTCTTGCCCTAGTCTGTCATTTAGAACGGTATCACCATCCTAGTTTACATTTTAAGAATAAGGTTATAAGGCATAGAATCCATTTAGAATGGATACCATATTTGGGGAACAAAGTCACCGGTGAAATCTTAGTGTGCCACCTACCATATTTAGGAGTTTTTAGTGCCCGAGAGTCCTACAGCAGCGATTCTGTATTATCTCCAGTGTGACCAGAGAATTCCTGCACTGATGCTCATGGTTGGGATGGCGAGATTCATTTGCCGGGTGCACCCCTCTCTTTTTACTTAGGGGCTTTCAGAATTATTTCTCATGGCCACTGTCAAGATACACTGCAGATTATTTACACTTGGCGCTCAACACAAAAATGAAACCACAACTTTTATTGCATTTCATCTGAAAACCAATAAGAGAAAAAGGTATGAGTGGCCCTCAGAGATAAACAGAGCGTCCATGTAGTTGACCAGTGGCAAGAGGTGGTGTTTCTGGCCTTCGCTGATGAGGACGCTTTCTGTAGTCAGTACTTCATACCCGTTACCTCTCCACACCTAACAACACCATTCTTGAAGACTTAGGGGAAGAAAGAACACAAGATGGGCAAGCAGCCCAGAGAAGCGAAATGACTCACCAGGAGTCACTTTGCTACTAAGGGTACAACTGGGAATGGAATCAAAGATTCCGTAATTCAGATGTTCTTTCCTCTGTCGCCTCTTTTTCCCACCAAAAAAGAGGTGAATTTGAAAGCAGGTGTATGTATCACAGCAGTGATTTGCAGCGCTGGAAATAGGCCTGATTTTCCGGTTTCTTCTTTGTTCTAGATGCAAGTAGTCATAAGTGTGACCGAGAACAGAACTTTAATTCAGGAAGGTGCTCATCACACAGGTAGCTCTTAAGAGCCCGACAGTAAGTATTAATGTGGAATTCTTTGGCTCTCAGGAGGCAGGCAATGAGAAAAATGGTCAGTTGTTTAGCATAAAGAATTGAACAAATATTATGTGATGAGACGTGTTCAAATTTAGTGAACAACGTAGACTGAATTTTGAGGTGACCATAGGTAAGGTTCACACACCAATGTTCTCTTTAAAAACTGGACAATTGGAATTGACTTGTTTATCTTTTAGGTCAGGGCTTTGATAGTTTGTAGGTCTCCCAGGTTCACAGCAGAGTCGGTTGAGTAATCTGACAATGAGCAGCCACCATCCTGGGGATTTCGTCCTGTGGGCTTTTTACTTTTGGTCTTTCTCTGCTCCTGCACGGGCCGCAAGGTGTCTTCAGTACCACTCTGTAAGATGGCACAGGTCACCGCAGAGAATTTGAGGCACAGAACTTTAATTCAGCATTGTCTCTGTGACCCCCGTTCTATAATAACTTTCCCAACATAATCTTCTCTTACCTCTTGCCTATCTTTAAAGTCTGTTCCAGTAAATGACTGAAATTAGGACATCTGCCCAAGCAATGCCTGTAAAAGTTTAAAGTTGTTGAAATTCAGTCTACAATAAAATTCTCCTGATGCGTAGATGTGCAAAGTAATGTGTTAAAACATTTGCTTTATAATGAAGCATTTATATCAGAAAGCTACAAAAATTATTTATTGGGTGACTAGTGATTAATAAAAACCCTGTAATGTTTATTTGAAGTGATAATTTGTACTCCAGTTGTAAAAAAATGCCTATTAAATATTTTGTTTTTTAATTTGGCTTGTTTCTTTGCAGGTTCGGAAAGAACTGAGGCATATCTTCTGTGGCTAGCCTTCTCTTCTGGATGAAATGTGATTGCTAGTTATTCCTCTGAGTTTGGGTCTTGGTTCCTTTTTCAACCATCACATTAAGTTGAAAAAGCACCAAACTCATAATGGGGTTAAGAATTTATGACTTGAATGTTGCCAGCAGGGAACACTGAAATAACATATGTAATAGCTTCATGCTACATTATCTAGAAGACTTGAGAGATGCAAGAGTTCTCTTCCTATAGGATCTCATAGCACCTTCCAAAACCTTAGACTGCTGGGTTAATTTGAGCACATTGTTGTCTAGAAGCAGGAAAAAGGGAGCAAACGAAGTCCTGTCCAGGTTTGTTCTTAGCTAATTACCACACTAAATATAAATGTTTTCACAATGATTTTCATGAACAGGAATATACCGACCATTTCAAAATAGTAAAGCTGGTTAGTCCCTCCTGACCGGTAAGTATGATATTGAATTCATTTAATCTGAACACACAGCTCTGTGACTTGGATAGGGAGGAAGTAAACAGCTTGTTACATGGCCTGCCTTTTCCAAGGTAGTGGCAGAGAGGTACGAAACTCACTCTCATACAGGACAAACTGTTTATGCATATATAAGAATCTCTATCTCGGTGAGGTAGGGGAATACAAATGATAGAAGTGAGTAATTGTGAACAGAAGTCAAGGAAGATAGGAGAGGATTAAGAATTTGATGAACAGCAACGTGGGTCTGTGTACATGGAAAAGATGTTAGCTGACGGGAAAGCGTATCAGTGGACCATAAATGACTGTTTAGGATTTTATTCTGTATGTAATAGAAGTGGGTAGCAGAAGTACCTACATAAATCTGTGTGTTGGAGTGTTCGGATTGCAGGGTTTGTCTAGCCTAACAGCAAGTCTTCAAAGCATTTGGAATATAGTTTGTAAACGGAGCGAGGTAGGGGGCCAGCGTCACCCTGCTGAGAGATAGTTATACGGAGTCATTTATTAAGTAACAAACCATTCCCCTTGTTTCCCTTCAATTCGGTTTCTCAAGGTTATTCGATTTTATTGATGTTTTCAATTAACACTGGGATTTATATAGCCTATTTCATTTTTTCTGTTGATTTTTAAACATTTTTCATTAACTTCAAGCTATCTATAATTTGCTTCTCTTTAATTTTGTATTTTTCCCTTAATTTCTTACTTAAAGTTAGCACTAGGTTTCATTATCTTTAGTCTTTCTCACTGAAAAGTAAAGACATTTAAAGTTATATATTTTCCCCTGGTTATAGCTTTAACTGCACCCTACACATTTTGGCATGCAATTGATGTTCTTCTTTTCATTACTTTCTAGATTAATCTTTCATTCACTCTTTCATCCAAGGGAGACTAATTTTCCAATAATTAAAGGTTTGTTTGGCATTGAAAAATTGTTTACCCCTAATTTGGGGGATTATGACCTGAGAATATGACCTAGATAAACATCTACTTTTTAAAATTTATCAGTTTGCTCTGTGGTCAAGTGCAGTATTAGTTTTTGAAGTGTGTTCATCAATGTAGAATAAAAAGTTTTTTAGTAGTAGTTACAAAGCGTGTGTGTGTGTGTATGAGTGTGTATGAGTGAAAGAGATTTGCAGTGCCAATTCCTCTGTAGCCCAGGTGGAACAGGTCTTTCTGCCAGGCAGACCTGGGAAGCGTGAGTAGGGGGTAGGTGCAGGCTCTAGTTCTCCTATGCAGTGGCCTCCCATTATTCTTACCAGGATTCCTTAGTTTATTGAATTAATGCTTCTCAATTTTTTTATATAATGTTTATTCATTTTTGAGAGAGAGAGAGCATGAGCAGGGACGGGTAAGGAGATGGGGAGAGAGGATCCAAAGCAGGCTCCCCCCTGACAGCAGAGAGCCCGATGCAGGACTCAAACTCACAGACCACAAGATCGTGACCTGAGCCAAAGTCAAATGCTTAATCAACTGAGCCACCCAGGTGGCCACCCTCAATTTGCTGCCTTTTGGTCATTCTCTAGCTGTGTTGAATGATTGCCTTTGGTGATTCGGACTAGTTTAATAGATGCCTCTGCAAGGGAAAGGCTTGCCTGTGTTCTTCATTGTCTCATTCCTTCTGCCCCCTGCGCAGTCTGTTCTGTGCCCACCAGCCTACTTGTCAGTCTCTGTGCCCATACTGTGTTGTCTTAATTTTATTTAAATTTGGTAACTAGCAGAACAAGCCCTCTTACCTCATTCTTTTTCTTGAGGCTATCTTGGCTTTTCTTGACCCTTTACAATTCTGTGTAAATTTTAGCAGCAATTCATCAAGTCCCATTAAAATAAGAACTATGGGAATTTTTTACTGAGAATGCATGGAATAGAGTAGACATCTTTACAATACTGATTCTTCAATCTAGGAACATAATGTATCCTTTTAGGATTTCAGTGTTAAAGTTTTAAACACATAAATATTTCTAAGTATATATGAAATCAGAGGGAGTCATTTGAACCCTCATATGTCTATCACCAGGATTTAATAGTAAATAACAGTTTGCTGTATTTGCTTTGTATTTTTCCTTTGAAATATATTTTTTTAAATTTTTAATGTTTAGTTTTGAGAGAGGGGTGGAGGGTCAGAGAGAGAGGAAGACACAGAATCTGAAGCAGAATCCAGGCTCTGAACTGTCAGCACAGAGCCCGATGTGGGGCTTGAATTCACAAACCACCAGATCACGACCCAAGCCAAAGGTGGACACTTACCCAACCGAGCTACCCAGGTGCCCCTCCGTTTCAAAAAATTTTTTTAATAATTCCAATATGTATCTCTAAATAACATTTTTATAACCTTAGCATCATGATTATACCTACCAATTCTTACTTTAAAATCCATTTGCTATTTTGGGCTGGTATACTTAAATATGAGTTTTTTGGGTATATGGACCGCATCAATCTTGTTAAACTCTCATAAAATTTTAACAATTCACTATATTTCAGTATACCTAACACACCGCCCATATACTGTACAATACCATACCATTGTAAGATACACCAAATATATACTATTATTCCTAAGAAGGTGCCGTGGCCTGAATGTATCCTCCCAAAACTCGTATGTTGATATAAATCTTAACCCCTAACGACAATGGCATTAGGAGGTGGGGGTCTCTGGGAGGTGCTTAGGTCATGAGGATGGAGCCTTCATGAATGAGATTAGAATTTTTTTTTAAGTTCATTTTGTGAGAAAGAGAATTCTATCTCCTGAGACGGGGCTTTCTCTCCAGAACCGTGAGATTATGACCTGAGCGGAAATCAAGAGGTGGACATATAATCGACTGAGCTACCCAGGTGTCCTAGGATTAGAGTTCTTATAAAAGAGACCACTGAGACCTCTCACCCTCTCCACGTGTGAGGACACAGCAAGAGGGTGCCAGCTGTGAGCTACGAAAAGGTGTTTTACCAGAACATGCCCATGTTGGTGCCCTGATCGTGGACATCCAGCCTCCAGAACTGTGAGGATAGACCTTTGTTGTTAGAAGCCCCCCAGCCTCTGGTGGTTTGGTGTAGCCGCCCGAACGGATAAGACGGTCTTCCAGCTTAAGATCTCTCGTGAGATGCAGCCCAATTACAGATGTTAAAATAATTTTTAGCGTGTCTTAAAACTGATAAGATATGGTCTCTGTAGATTCTTTTGGATTTTGTACGTAGACAAGCATATCCTGTACAAACACATTTTGTTTCTCATTTTCCCGTCCCTGTACCTTTTTATGCTATTTTCTTGCCTTACAGAGCTGGCTAAAACATATAGCACAATGTCACATAAAATTGTTGATGAGACATTCTCCTCAAAAGCAAAGTTTTTTTTATTTTTGTTCTTTAGACACCATTTTTATTACGTTAAGGAAATTCTCCTCCTGGAGTGCTAAGCTTTTCTTTTCCATGAATAGTTGAATTTTATCAGCCATTTTTTACATGTCCTGAAAGGCTTAATTTTCTCCCTTTTTGTTAATATAGTGAATTACACTCATCCATTTTCTAATGCGAAACAAGTTTGCATTCTTGGTATAAATCCAACTTGGTCAGATTATATTGTTTTTTAAATTATTGCTATATTTAGGTTGTTGGTATTTTTAAGACTTTGGAAGTATGTTCATAATTGAGATTCTCTTTTTTGTACTGTCCTTGGTAGCAAAGTTTCACTAACCTCGTAAGTTGAGGAGTCTGCTTTTTTAACTGGAAGAATTCAATATTGGAATTATTTTTTCCGTAAACTTTTGGTAGCATTCACCAGTAAAGTCAACCAAGTCTATAGTTTCTTTGTGAGAAGATTTTTTTTTTAAATCACTGATTCTGTTTCTGTAATACTCATAGGACTAGTCTCTACCTCATGGGCAAATTCTCTACATCAAGGACCAGCTGGATAAGCTATATTTTTCTTAGAATTTTTTGTTTCATCTAAAATGTAGTATTATTGACCTAAAAGTATTTATAATATTATCTTTTAATGTTTACATTATAGTGATAACTCCTTTTGATTCCTAATACTTGTAAATTGTCCCTTTTTCTCTTAGTGTGGTCTCACTAGAGGTTTGTCAATTTTATTAGCCCTTTCAAAGAATCAACTTCTAGTTTTGTTGAGACTCTGTTTTATGTTTGTTTTCTACTTAACTAGTTTGTGTTCTTTTTAAATCCTTTTTTTTTTTTTTTTGCTGTTCATTTTTCTAATTTCTTGAGATCAGTGCTTAGCTCGTTCAACTATCTGGTCGAATTTGAAAAGAATATGTAATCTCCATCCCTTGGGTGCAATACTCTAAATGTTTCAGTGGGTCAAGTCTGGAAAGCATGTAGTTCAAATCTTATATTCTCCTCCTCTTTTTTTGGTCTGCTTGTTCTGCCAGTTCCAAGAGCCATATAATAACGTCTGCCATAGTGTCTGTTTCTTCTTATGGTTTTCTCCAGTTTTGCGTTATGTAATTTTAGGCCATATACTCACATTTCTATACAATTAAAATTTACTATTTTCCTGGTGAAGTTCTCTTTTTCCACTATGAAATGACCCTCTTTTTCTCTAATAATTCTTGCCCTAAAGTGTGTTTTATCTGAAACAGCTACACCATCTTGCTTTTGACATTTGCATGACATGTCATTTTCCAACTTTTAAAATTCAAACTGTGCCCTCAGGCTTCAGATGGGTCTATTATAAATGACATATAATTGAATGTTCTTTTTATTATCTATACATTTATCTTCTGATAGTCCATTTACATTTAGTGTAATAATTGCTATTTGGGGTTAAATTTTACCATGTTGTCTATACTTTCTCTATGTACTACCTGTTCTTTGTTTCTTTTCCCCTCCTTTAATGCCTTCTTTGGGGTTTTTATCATTCTTTTTCTCTTAGTTTGTAAGTCGTTGTACTCTACTTTTGTTGGGTACATTTTTATTGGTTATCTTAGAAATTACAACATGTGCCATTAAATTCTTCAAGTCCAATGTTAACTATTAGTCTACCTTCCTCTTGAACAGAACAGTGACCTTGGGACACTTTAACTCTATATATACCATCCCAAATATAGTTGCTGTATATTTTAATTTTACATGTTTTAATACTCATGTCATTGTTCTTGTTTTGTACAATCCATTTTCATTTAGTTTATCCAGATAGTTGCCTCTTTTTTCACACTACATTTTCCCTTTAATCTCAGCACCCCTGGCTAGATCATTTATTTACCTTTTGTCTGAAGCACATCTTTTACCATTCCTATTACTGAAAGCCTATTGGTGGTAAACTGTTTTAATTTATACAAAGTGGCCATTTCATCTTAATATTTTAAATGTCATGTTATTTTTGCTAGAAGTATAATTCTAGCATTTTCTTTCAGCATACTGGCAATCCCATTGCAATGTTTTGTGGCTTCCATTGACTGGTGACTTCTCAACAGCAGAAATTTTTTTATGCTTTTTTATTTATTTTTGAGAGACAGAGAGAGACAGTACGAGCAGGGGAGGGTCAGAGAGAGAGGGAGACACAGAGTCCAAAGCAGGCTCCAGGCTCTGAGCTGGCTGTCAGCACAGAGCCCAACACAGGGCTTGAACCCATGAACCGTGAGATTATGACCTGAGCCGAAGCCAGGCACTTAACCGACTGAGCCACCCAGGCGCCCCTCAACAGCAGAAATCTTAAGTGTTGTTTCTTTAAACTTTTTTGCTCTTGTCTTTTCTGCAGTTTCACTATGTTGTGTATAGATGTAACTTTATTTTTGTTTGCTCTGTTTTGGATGTGTTGAACTTATTTGATCTGTGATTTGGTGTCTTTCATCAGTTCTGGAAACTTTTCAACCACTAACTCTCCAAATACTACCTCTGGGACATTCTTTTTCTCCTTTCTTTGTGGTACCCTAATGAAACATATAGTAGAATTTGTTATCTTTTTACTTGCTTATATCCTTAGTCTCTCTTCTGTATTTTCCATCTTTTTGTCTCTGCTGAACTCTGGGTAATTTTTCTGACCTCTCTTTCAGCTCACTAATTTTCTTTAGTTGTGTCTAATGTAATATCAGCCACCTTTTCTAGAAGCTATTTTTGGTACTTTCTAAAATCCAAGTAACTATATAGTTTCCTTTCTTTTAAGTTTATTTTGAGAGAGAGAGTGTGAGTGTGTGTGTGTGCATGCGTGTGCATGCGCGTGTGCATGCGTGTGCACATGCAGGAGCAAACAGAAGCCCAAGCAGGGCTCGATGTCACAAACCGTGAGATGCTGACCTGAGCTGAAATCAAGAGCTGGACACTTAACTGACTGAGCCTCGCAGGCTCCCCTTATTTCCTGTTTCTAGAGAAATTTCAACCTTGTATTCTTAAAAGAATAATAATAAGCATGGTTATTTTTTATCATCTATATCTATTAGGTCCAGTATCTCAGAACTTTTTGGAGGGAGGGATTTTGCTATTTGTTTCGATTTGTGTTATCTTATTTCCTTGTATGCCAGTTCTCTCTGTTAATTGATTATGCCGTTTGGAAAAGTATTCGTAGGAATAATTTAAGGGCTGGTATGAATGTATCTTCCTCCTTCCTCAGATGTCTGGGGACGCTCAGAACGGGATCCTCTGAGGCAAACTGTAGGGTTGCGGTTCTCCAGACTACCCAGGAGTCATGAACACAGGATGTTTACTGCCAGGTCGTCCATCCTTTGTGTCTATAGTCCTTTGCAACCCAGCTTCATGACTGTGTGACGTTATCAGACCCCGTGGCCAGCCCTAGTGTTTGACTTCTGTCCCCTTCACTGTGTAAATTTGCCAAAACCCACAGCTCAGTCTCTGTTGTTGGTTTTGGCTCTGCAAATGACCTCAAAGTGGGGCCTTGACAAAGAGGCCGAGCCAAGGAGGGTGAGTGGGATCAGAAACCGAACCCCTGTTCTAGGTCACAAGCTGTGCGCTGGAGGAAGAAAGGCCTTTTACAAGTTGTCTGATCACAGGGGACATTTTTTGTAAATCAGGTATGCCAGTGTTGTCCTTGCCTCAAACAGAAGTAGTTTCAATGGCTGATTTCCTCACTGGTTTCTCGCCTCATCCTCTGATTTTGTCAATAATGTTTGTGTTAGCACTTTGATCAGCTGAAAAACATTTCATCCGGATTTATTGGTTGTCCTCACTGGGAGTTCGTTCCAAATGATCTTCCCTGCTACTACTGGAAGCAGAAGTTGAGAGTTAATTTTTAAGAGTTCTTCTTCACTGATATTTCAACTTATCTTTGTTTTTCTAAGATACTCTCTAGCTTACGTATGTTGCAATAACTTGACTAATCACAGTGGCTATGATTTGCATTTTTTTAACATCTTATTAATTTTTGAGAGACAGAGACAGTGTGATCAGGGGAGGGTCAGAGAGAGAGAGAGAGAGATACAGAATCCGAAGTGGAGACACAGAATCCGAGCTGTCAGCTCAGAGCCTGATGTGGGGCTGGAACCCACAAACCATGAAATCATGACCTGAGCCGAAGTCAGACGCCTAACCGACTGAGCAACCCAGGCGCCCCTGATTTGCATTCTTGACTTCTATAGAGCCTCCTTTTTTAGAATAAATATGTGTATCAAAATAAACACTAATAAAAATTCAGCATTCCAGAAGAGTATAAAAAGCTAAAAATTCACCCCAAATCTACCCAGAAATAATCATTAATGTTATTTATTATTCTAAAAATGTTTGTGTGTAATGTACAGTAACATATAAGATAATTAATACTTTAACATACTATATATGTCATTGTGTAATAAGTAATAACTTTAATTCCCCAGAAATTAACTGAAGAGGATCTGATGAACAGTATTCTCGGAGTTCCTTAGGCTTCAGCATGTTGCTCCATTACCTTTGTAGCCATTTCAAGGGCAGTTCACCTGAGTATAAAATTCTTGGTTTCCAAAGTTTCCATTTTCTAACACGAGCTTTTTGCTTGTTTATTTTTAGGATTTTTGTTTACATTTTATAGTGCAATATTTTCAAGGCACCTGGATGGCTCAGTTGGTTAAGCATTGACTTCAGCTCAAGTCATGATCTCATGGTTCATGAGTTCAAGCCCTGCATCAAGCTCTGTGCTGACGGCCCAGATTCTGCCTCCCTCTCTCTCTGCCCTTCCCTCACTCATGCATTTCGTCTCTCTCTCTCTCTCTCTCTCTCTCTCTCTCTCTCTCTCTCAAATAACAGACATTAAAAAAATATTTTGGGGGCATCTGGGTGGCTCAGTCAGTTAGGCATCTGACTTTGGCTCAGGTAATGACCTCGCAGTTCATGAGTTCAAGCCCTACGTCAGGCTCTGTGCTGACAGTTCAGAGTCTGGAGCCTGCTTTGAATTCTGTGTCTCCCTCTCTCTCTGCCCCTCCCCTCCTCACATACCACTCTCTCTCTCTCTCTCTCTCTCAAAAATGAATAAATGTTAAAAACTTTTTTTCAATATTTTTAAGTAAAGTGTACTATTTTTATTTCTTTTTCTATAAGCCTGGATTTAGTCAATAAGCAGATTTGTCAGAAGAGGCACATGGGTTCCTATTGCCTTGAGTTTATGTTGGCAATGTAAGTCTTTTGCCTTCCTAGCTGAATAACTTAATCTCTTACCTTCTAATTTTTTCCCTGTATCTACTATGGTTCTGCACCCGTGGAGCAATCACTGTGTTAAGAGGATTTTTATCCGTGTCTCTCTTTTTTGACATGGTCTCTCTCTTATTCTGTAATTGTGATTTGGTTCTCATTTTGTTTCCATATCTCAGCCTTTTTCCCTGTACGTCACTTTCTGCTGCTGGTGTTCAGGGAGTGTTTCCTTTTAGAACTGAACCTTCAGACGTCTTTATACACGTGGGTGGTTTTTTTTCCTTTATTATTGTTTGTCATGCAATTTCTTTTCAAAAAAATTTTTTTAATGTTTTATTTATTTTTGATACAGAGAGAGACAGCATGAGAGGGGGAGGGGCAGAGAGAGAAGGAGACACAGAACCGGAAACAGGCTCCAGGCTCTGAGCTAGCTGTCAGCACAGAGCCCGACGTGGGGCTCGAACCCACGAACGTGAGATCTGACCTGAGCCGAAGCCGGAGGCCTAACCAACTGAGCCACCCAGGCACCCCAAGCAATTTCTTTTCATCTTGCTTGTGCATCATAAACTGCATTTAGGTCCATCTGACGTAATAAATGGAGGCTGAGCTCTCCTGACAAACCCTCCCTCCTTATCTGAGGCTCCTTTTCGGCTGTCCATGTTTGCATTTCTACTCATGCTCTTTTCGTTTATCTGAAACTGGGAAGGGGCAAAGTTGCCCCTCCAGCACAGCTCGGCGGAGTCCTGTGCGTCTTTGTCATCAGATCTGGCCTCTTGCTCCTCCCCTGGGGGCTTGTAGCCATGCTGGGGTCCACTTCACTTAGAGTGATTGTATCTTATTCCCATAAGGGGTTTGGAAAACAAGGCCTTGCTGTTTCCGTTTTTTTGAGTGGTTCAACATTTTCAATGGTCGATGAGGTTTCCAACCTCAAGGCTTTTCCCCTAACTTTGCTCAGCACTATGTCCCCCCTCTTTTTCCACAAAACTCAGAACTATTATCAAAATTCTCAAGACTGTATTGATTAACCTTCTCTGAGATCACTTATTTTTCTTAACCATCAGTTTTCAAAGTTAATGGCATGAGCTTTTAGTCTTTTCATTTTTTTGTTTGCTGCTGAATTATTTTTTCCCACTTTTCCTCTTTTTTCCTATTTTTCTCCTTCCTATTGGGTATTGGGGAGAAAAATTCTAAATTCTAAGATCAGCTTGAAAGTCCTAGACTATTTGCTCTTGTGACTTTGTCAGTTTTTAAAATTAATGGTGTGGGGGCGCCTGGGTGGCTCAGTCGGTTGGGCCTCCGACTTCGGCTCAGGTCAGATCTCACATTCGTGGGTTCGAGCCTCGCATCGGGCTCTGTGCTGACAGCTAGCTCAGAGCCTGGAGCCTGCTTCCAGTTCTGTGTCTCCTTCTCTCTCTGCCCCTCCCCCTCTCATGCTCTGTCTCTCCTGTATCAAAAATTAATAAAACATTTAAAAAAATTAAAATTAATGGTGTGAAATGCTTTATGGAGATATTATGACAAACATGCATAGATTTAATTTTTTTAATGTATTTATTTCTGAAAGACAGAGTGTGGGTGGGGGAGGGGTAGAGATAGAGAGAGGGAGACGGGGAGACACAGAATCTGAAGCAGGCTCCAGGCTCTGAGCTGTCAGCACAGAGCCTGACACAGGGCTCAAACTCACAGACTGTGAGATCATGACCTGAGCTAAAGTTGGACACTTATAATGTTTGAACGCCCAGGGTCCCCAAACATGCATGGATTTTAAAAGCAAAACTGGAGAGGAGCTTGGTGGCTGTCAGTTGAGTGTCTGATTCTTGATTTTGGCTCAGATCACGATCCCAACAGGGTGAGATCAAGCCCCACACCCAGCTCTGCACTGAGTGCTGACCATGGCGCTCACTTGAGATTCCCTACCCTCCCCGCCCCGCCCATCTCCTTTACTCCCTCTCTCCCTCTCTCTCTCAAATAAAAATAAAAACTGGGTTTAACTTTCACTCTCAATAGTGGTAAGACTTTATACCAGTTTTATGATTTTTCCTAATATGGCTAATAAAGCTGTTTTCTATAAAAGCTATTTTATATGTACATATAATACACCCAGAAGTAATACGCCCAAAAGTCTATTTATGATACATCACCCTACAGTCAACCCCTTCATCCACCCACCCCTCAACACACTTCCCCTCTGGAGACTACCAACTGTTCCCTGTGTCTGAGTTTGCTTTCTTTCTTTTTTTTTAAGTTTCACATATGAGTAAAATCATAAGGTATTTGTCATTCTTCTTCTGACTTACTTCACATAGTATAATACCCTCCAGGTCCATCTGTGTTGCAGATGGCAAGATTTTGTTCTTTTTTTTTTTTTTAATGCTTTATTTATGATTTTGTTCTATGGTGTCATTCCATACATTGGCTAACGTAAGCAATGCAGTGAACATAGGAGTGTGTGTCTTTTTGAGTTAGCGTTATCTCATTTTTCAGATAAATATTCAGTAGTGGAACAGCTGGATCATTTTTTTTAAGGTTTTATTTATTTTTGATAGAGAGACAGAGCATGAGAAGGGGAGGGGCAGAGAGAGAAGGAGACACAGAACCGGAAGCAGGCTCCAGG